>NC_065567.1:18820407-19152783 GCF_022605725.1 Anthonomus grandis grandis
ATCTTTTTTTTTATTAGATGGGACAATTCTTCCGTTGTTCAACATCGTTGGTCTCGGGAAAATGAGCACAGAGGTTTTCAATTCCATACTCAGTATCCTGAAAAAATAAATGTTTGGTCTGGTATTTTGGGCGACCATATTATAGGGCCATTTTTTTATTAGTGGTACTTTAAACTCTCAAAAATATACAAAGTTGCTGCACAATTTCTTCTTGCCATTCATATCCTCCTTGACTTAGATCTAGGTCTATACCATCAGTTATGGTAAAAGAATTTTTAACAAATATTTTTCCTAACCATCCTATTAGTACGACAGTACTATGATACTAAATGGCCTCCTATATCTTCAGATTTGTATTCAAATGATTTTTATTAAAAGGTTATCTTAAGAAGATCATTTACAAATACGAATTTAGTAAGCCAATAAATTTAGAGGAGTTGGGAGGGACAATCGTTGAATGTGCTATTTTTTCAAAATTATAGAAATGCCTGAACTTTTGAGTAATATTTTGCGAAATTGTATTCCAAGTAATATAGTTCATTAAAGAGAGACGCTTACTAACGTCGTACTCAAAAACAACGATGTAGCAGGTGAGTAGTAGAGCGCACGAAATGTATGCGTGCCAGTTGCTGTTTTTCGCCTTTATATAAGCACCTGTCTGTCTATGTGTAATCATCGATTCCCCAACCTGTAAACGGCTTTATGAATCACAAATATTTTAAGCGACTTAAGTTTGGTTTAATTATATCTGTTGATTGATAATGGGACATATCTTATAAATAATATCAGTTGTTTCAAGTATGGTAATCCAACGTTCCATGAGCTAAAGAAACATTTCCTCGAGGTTCGAAACATTTAAACATTGATAAAATTTTTGGTGTAAAATGTTTCCTGGTTGATCTGTACTTATAGGATATGGTAATATTATTAATCAAATTTAAATAATAATTTTTTTTTCATAATCATTTTATGACATTCAGAAATCATCTCTTTTAGTTTAGCTGCTATCCTTGAAAAAAAAAGAAAGGGGGAGAGCGTTTCAATATCACAGTGTCACAAGGGGGAAGGGGGAGGACTATTTTGGGAAAAATCAACCTCACGTAGTTTATAGATGAGATCTATATCCTGATTAAATCGATACGTTCTTATTATATGCCAGGCTTCCCAACAGGGTCTCATGGAAAAGTCATACAAAATTCCTATACATCATAGCTACTTAGATAAAACATGAAATTGCCTCACTTTAAGGCAATTTTTGTCAAAATATATGAGATATTGTTATAAGTTACGTAATTTTTCCCCTAGTCTTATATTTACACTACAAGGTGGTAAAGTTGAAACAAAAAACTTACTTTCAAACTCGACAAATTTTAAGCTGTTTTTGTTGTTGATTCGCTGCGACCTTACTAAAGCTTACTTCTAATAATTCATTTGTTATAACTAAGTCTAATTCATCTAACTAAAACTCTTCTAAATATAAGTCACTAGCTGCTTTCAGTTTATTTGTATAGTGCTCGTTATTAATTTCCAGGAGTTCTGTGTCTAAAGTGTCTCTGGTTTGGTTGATATTTTTAATTTTCCTCGCTACCAATCGATATGGTGTTTATAACTGTGACGTTTTGGACAATTTTCTTTCCCTTTGTCAGTACATATTAACCCATTGAAAATCTTTAAGCTTATGTAATAAATGACCTATATTTATTATAGTAATATACATTTTGATTACACGTCATGGGGTATTTTATGTACACACGTACATAAAATACCTAATTATCTTATTAAAGTCCTAAAATCTTTGGTAGAAATTTGTTCGACCGGGTCATAATGAGGCAGCAATCTTAATTTAAAACGTCAATAGTAGGTGATTGCTTTTAGGTGTTTTTACATTTTTGTATATCATCCAAGATGAGGCCTGTTCGCCATTTTAAAAATAGTTTATTTTTGGCTTTTTTTTTAAATAATTAAAAACACGTCCCTTAATTTTTTTTTACAAATGGAATTTGGGAAGGGTAAGAGGGAGTGAAGAATTCTTACGCAAGCTCTATAAGTCGCAGTCTGCAACTTAAAAAAAAATTATTACCTCCAAAACCTACATCAAGTCTTTTACCTAAAATTACTAAAATATTTGTTATAGTTGATTTTTGTAGGAAATAATCTTTTTCTTTTCATATACAATAGATCTACCTAATCTGGAAAACATCAAATTGGAGTGGCGTGAGTATTATAACACCTTAATGCTTATGGCAATATAGCACGCACTACTTGGGTGTGGCAACTTTTCGGGTTAATAAATATCTTTATGTCGTCCTTGAAATGTCTACACCAGTTTTTTCCATTTTCCAATTTTCCACGGTATAAAATCGAAATGTTCCTCTACAAAATTTATATATATGTAGGATATATTACTTATGTCGCCATCTATATTTAAAGTCATTAAACAATGGGACATATTTGAAAGCAAACTGCATAAGAGTATAGATTTATTAATAAATCCATTATACATTTTATCGTTGATTGAATATTTGTATTTTATCTAATATTCAATCAACGATATTATAGTATACCTGTGTTAATAATGCCCCAAATCAACAGGAATAAAGTGTTTTATTTAATATTTAATTAAGACAAGATTATTCTTATTTATTTCACGTTTGGTAATGAATACTTACTATTATTTGAAAAATGAATAAGGAAATTATAAATAGTTTTTGTTTTTTTAAATAAATTGATTTTCTTATTTTTCCTTATTTTTATTAGCTTAATTTTGATTTCATTTTCAATTTTTCTAAATCAACTTTTCTACATTTTGAGTTTTTTAATACAACAATAAGAACAACCATTTTATTTATTCAATTTAATTCTTTTAAAATCAAAGGTTTTTCTAAAAGGGAAAAGTGACGTACAACACAAACTAGGAGTAGACGTAATAAAAGTTGATAAATGTGTTGCCCTCTCCATTGCTTGCCGCACTCATTCAAAAATGCCTACTGTGTTTCGAATTGTTGCGCAACTTGCCTCTATCCTATTTCTTAATTCTTCAACATTTTCAATTGAAATAGTATAATATAATTGTTTTAAGTAAGCCCAGAAGAAAAAGTCTAATAAGTTTAAATTGGGAGGTCGCACATGCCACGGTTGTGGACCACCTTAACTCCTAATTATGATAACTAAATGAAAACTAACTAAATAATAACTAAATAAAATAGGTAAAATGGTTCCATTATTGTATTTAAAAACTCAAAATATAATAGGTGGCGTTCTCAAATAGTGACATCAAAACTACCAACCAATTTAAATTTAGCACCTTAGAAAACCTTCCTATACCCAATTTAATATGCTTACTCTCGTTTACTGTCAAATTATATAGAAAAATTAAAAATGAAATTAAAAGTTGAGATTACTCTTATTTCCACTAGTTGCAACGTTGTTTTCAGTGCAAAATTTAGTTGGTTTTGCAACGACGTTTATTTTCGACCAAACTTCGACGTACTACACTATCGCAACTGTTGTAAAACTACGCTGTTTTTAGAACATATTTTTACTATAGGTAGTAGCAGTTAGCAGTAGTAATTTACACTTAAAACAACGACGTGCAGACGTGTACAATTTTTCGATACAAAAACCCAGTAAGAACAACGTTTCCTCATCGTTAGCGAATGGGTATTAGATTGCCTGATCGTCTGTGTTGAGCATTTTTCGCTGTAGAGAGCTTTTTGACAAGAGTTTTAAGAAGAAGATGAAAAACAAAGGTAGAGGGAATAAGAGGAAGAAAAAACATTCAATTCAACATATAAACCTACTTAATCTATATTTTTATTTTTATAATTAATTTTTTTGCTTGGAATTATTGGGCTTAACTATTTTCGTTTTGCTTTAAAATATGAAGAGATATAAGACTACATATTTTGCAACTTACTACAGACGCAAAAAAAAAACTTGCAATGGAAGCAAAAATGCCTACAACTAGCTTACCTAAAGTTGATATGGATTATGTAGAATCAATGGAAGTGACGAAAAATAGCAGTGAAAAGGTTTGTATTAAATTTTACATATTTTCAGTTTAAAATACTGGGTTTACCTACTTTTTGTAAATGGTTTCCTTCATGGTTCCTATGTCCTAGTTTATAGCCTTTCTTTACAAAAGAGACTAACCAGTTTGAAAACAATGGTAAATTTTATAAAGTTTTATTTTTTAGGATTTATACCGGGTGGTGCGTCGCCGAGCGGAACATAGGAAATCCCATGTAAATTTTAAGGGGGTCAATTATTGGCTTCCCTGTACATTTTACAGAAAAAATGTAAGGTAACTTTTTGAAGAGACCAATTTGGCAAACTCTCGTGCAAAGTTTCAAAAAATTTTAATAAGCGAATCTTGAATTATTCAATTAAATGTAATTGCAAAATTGCCAAATTTTCGGTTCAGGTAAAACCAGACACCAGCCACCAGCAAACAATTTGTTATAAGGCCTTGTCAAATCTGACGTACAGCCGAATACAAGAATTGTTTATTTTTTCATTTTATCAATCTCACAACCATACATTTAAAGTATAGAAAGTAAAAGATACGTTAACATTACTTTTTTATCTCAACTTTTATTTAATATAACGATGAAGTTATATTAAATATTTATATCTATTTTTTCGTCGATTGAATAAATCATACTTGTTTTCAAATATCGACTGTCACTGATTTATTGACACTTTTCCTCACGTCAGTGACAATATTCATTTTACTGGTGCCCGTTTGGTTTTACCTGAACCGAAAATTTGGTAATTTTGCAATTACATTTAACTGAATAATTCAAGATTCGCTTATTAAAATTTTTTGAAACTTTACACAAGGGTTTGCCAGATTGGTCTCTTCAAAAAGTTATCTTACATTTTTTCTATAAAATGTACAGACAAGCCAATAATTGACCCTCTTAAAATTTATTGAAATATAAATTATTAATATTAAAACAATAATTGAAATATTAAAGTTTCAGGTTAGGTCCATCCGTTCTTCCTCTTGCTTCAGGCTAACCAGGGACAATAAAAAAAATTACTTATTATTTCTTGTTCGAAATTCGCTATAAATTCAGGGCGCGCGTGTTATTTAGGGCTAAAATAACATCTTTTTACAGTTAACTATGTTCCGTTTATAAATTAAGTGCTTCAAAATCTTTCAAAAAGGAGTACGTATTTTATCCGTATAATTAATTCACTATATTAAACTACATACAATACTAATAAGGACTGTTAAAAAGATGGATTAAAAAGGTTGTATTTCTGGAATAGCTGTCTACTGGAGTTATCTATTAGTTTATTGTTAAAAAAAGTAATTAATTTTTCTGTCGTTATGGCGTCCATCCGTCCAAAAATCAGTAACTCTAAAAACGTTGCAAAAGCGTTTAGAAAGTTAACGGGTAGTCACTGCATAACGTTGAGACAACCAAAAAAATCTCATTCAAATTGGTGTAAAACGGGGTTGTCTTTACGGTTAAGACAACATAACAATGCAACGTTGTCGCGTCGAAAAATTGCTAATTGGGGAGCATTTTCGGACATAGGTTTAAAAGAAGTTTATTCAATATTTTGACAGGAGGAATACGCTCTTACATTTTCGTGAAAAATTTCAAGTCATATCATAATCTTCATTAATTATTGATGAGGGTGGACTTGAAGCTAGAAACCTGAATCTGGATTAAATTGGATTTAACTGTTGCAGTAATAAAGCTGACTTTAGCAGGGGGATTAGAGTATCACTTTCACGTAAATAATTTAATAAAACTCATGCTTTATTACCTGATATACAACTTAACAGACAACATTCTTAAGAATATATATATATTTTTCTTAATAACAAGAATTTCCTTAAACAACTTTTATTCAAAGAAAGAACATTTCTTAGTCAAGAGTCACAAATAAGAACGTTTCTCTCTACCTTAAAAGCTTTTGATAATTTTCTTAAGTACGGTCCAAAAACCGCCATATTTGAAGTTTTAAAATGCATAACGAAATGTTTTATATACCCTTTATATCCTATAGCAAAATTGGAGTTCGAGATGTGGGCTTATCGCAGAATGCTGAGAATTTGGCAGTGCTGGAGTTAGCACCACGACCTTTTTAAGTCTGATGCAGACAAATTAAAGATCACGTGATTGACCACCAATCTTCTAGCAGGACAAGGTATTTAAAGAAGAAGACGAAGGAGAGAGACAATTGTTTTTTTTAATATACGATACATGGATACTCGAACTCTAGAATATATTTCTCTAGGCTAATTTCCAAAAAATCTAGGCCACAGAGAATTTTTAATACAAGGCCATCAGTTGTTCTATTTTGGAATATTCAAAACACTTGCTTCAATATAAAGGAATGTTGTTAGAATAAATTCGTTCTTATTAGTAAAATAAAAAAGTTGATTTAAAAAAAAAAGTTTGTGCCGCAATAAATAATGTTTGACATGGCAATTTTTTCCGGCAATACTTCAATTCTTTGTTCCTTTTTAAATCAAATTACTCAAATTTAGGACCGTCGCTGGGATTTTCGTGCCAACTTGTGTCAGCTACACATGAATTTCCTGTCTATAAGAAATATTAGCTTTTCCTACCCACACTGTTTCGGCATTCGGTAACGTTTGTCAGTTTTCACCTGAATATATACCTACCTTTTGTTACCACAGTTAATTATAGCTAGACTTTCATATTGAAGTTTTGTAATGGATGCTTGTTATCGAGCATTCGATAAAGATGGGTAAGTGTATAATATTTTAAATACTTTTTGAATATTTTGAAAGTAAAATTTAAGTGTTTGGAGGTGACATTGTGTAACTGCTAATAAAATAAATAAAAAAATAAATTTCGGTAATTTTTATTTTGCTGGATTTTCTCAAATAACCTGTTGCTAGTGCAGTTAGAAAAATTAAATTAAATATGTATAAGACAGTTGTTGGGAAAACCGTTTAATATTTACAGTTTTAAGCAATGAAATTTGAATTGCTGTAATTCGTACAAATTTTTACTAGTACATTCATTACATTCCTATACATTCCTATGACTTCTTACACTAGGCAGATATAAACCACTCATAACGTTTACTATCCTTCTTCCAAAATCAGTGCAAACCATAGACAATTAAATAAATAAAATTCCAATAATATTCTTTCTAGAAAAAAATCATTATTATATTTTCCTTTAATAGAAGGTTTTCTACCATTACTCACCATTTCAACAGAAAAAAATATTTCACTTTTTCATATTCCTTAATATTGGCGAATGCTCGAGAAAATTTCGATGCGATCCTATAATACTCACTTAGTGGAGGGTTGGGTAATTTATTTATTAAAGACTAAGAAGCTATTTTTTTTCTTTTCTTAAAGTGCCATGTCAGTTAGGTAGGTGTTCTCTATATTCTATATACATAAATATCTGTTATTTGCAGAGTCTCAAAGTGATCTAGATTCTTTAATTCCCGTCCAATGTCGGACGTTGTACAACCAAGATAACTTCCTGGGACCAATACCTATTTAGGTCCTTTAATTTTCCCTTCTAATATTAGCCGTCGAAACTCATATCTGATCCTTCTTTATTATGTGTCCAAAATATGCTTTTTCTTTATTGCCTCTGTAGTTTTGCTCTTTTGATGCCAATCTGATAATTTAAGCATTCGACGAAGGGTCCATATTTCAAATGCTTCCAGGTTGTTAATTGACGAGGCCTTAAGAGTCCACACTTTCGTGCCATAAGCTACACATAACATGTGGTAATCCTGAGTCTCAATTTATTGTCTATAGTCGGTGGTCAACTAAAAATTTACTTAGACGTAAGAATGCTAGATTTCTTCGTAATGTCGTTTCTGACGAAGGTTGTGAACGAATGACTGAAAATAGTTGTGAAAAACGTGAAAAACCGTGTTAGCATTGCAAAACATTAACGAAGAACTGTATTAAGTCCGGAAAGTGTGAAAAATATTTCCACTCGGCTTGCATTATCCAAGCAGCAACACAAAAATCAGCAAAGTGTCGCTACGTTCCCAAGTAAGGCTGCGAGGAATCCTGAAAACATGAAAAAGATCTTCATAACATGATCATCAAACTTTCAGACGAAAAAAACGCTATTTTGGAAAAAAATAGCCCTCTTCTATAGGCAGAAAATCATAGAATCAAGGAAATGCAGGTACAAAAAATAAAGAAAAACATAATCAAAACGGTTAGGTTAAGCTGTCGGAAAAAACCGCGCCAAAAATGTTATGTGAGGTAACATTGCATTAATCTGTCACATGATATAGATTTGCCCAAACAAATCGAAAAAGCCCTTTAAAACATGGATCAACCAGTAAACTTAAAAAGTTTAAACCTTGCTTAAACTACATTCATTTTTTATCGCCTCTATGACCTCCCTCAGTTTCTACCATATCTGTCTATTTATTTTAAGAGATGGCTACCTAAACCTGGAAGAATTCCGTCTGTTGACACGAGCCCTCTTCAGAAATGATCGAGGAAAAATTTATCATCTAGACGAGCAAAAGCTGATAGACATTTTTAACGTGTTCGATATTAATGGAGATGGACAGATCGATAGAGAGGAGTTCACTTTTTGCTGGAATCATTGGATAAAAATTGTACTTGACTGCATGTCTATTAACAGAACATTAACTAATGGCTAAAATTTTTCCAGATTGTTAGACCTATATCGGCTTTTTTAATTGTTGACGTACAGAACGACTTTATTTCTGGAACTCTTAATATCAGTAACTGTTCAGCTCAGCAAAATGGTATATTTCTTCTACACTAAAATTCCTTAGTTGTATTGACGTGATTTTTTTAGGTCTAGATGTAATAGAACCAATAAACAAACTTCTAGATACCGTCAAGTTCGATGCAGTATTTTACTCCCTCGATTGGCATCCCAGCGACCACGTGTCGTTCATAGAAAACATCAATGAGAGAAAAATAGATCCAAGCAGTCCAGTGACAGCTGAGACAGCGCAAACTTATGACACTGTCATATTTTGTGGATCTCCTCCGCAAAAACAAAGACTATGGCCCAGGCATTGTGTTCAGGATACTTGGGGCTCTGAATTACACAAGGATTTAAGGGTAATAATTATCAATAAAAAAATGTTTTGTTAATAATAATAATAATAATAATAATAATGACTTCATTTTAGGTCATTGAAAATGCAACAAAAGTGTATAAAGGTACAAACCCAGACGTAGACTCCTATTCAGTTTTCTGGGATAACAAAAAAATGACAGACACCACTTTGTGCGCTCAGTTGCGCATGAAAAACGCTACTGATATATATATTTGTGGTTTAGCATATGATGTATGTGTAGGTAGGTCAAAATTACTTGTTTTTCCATGGCCTCAATTATCTTTAAATCCTTCTTTACATCAGGTGCTACAGCAGTAGATGCCTTGGCAATAGGATATAGAACTATCCTTTTAGATGACTGCAGTAGAGGTGTGGATTTGGCTGATATTGAAAAGACCAAGAACACTGTCATTACGAACAATGGAGTGATTGTTAACTCCTCACAAGTTAAAGCAATGGTGGAAGGTAGAGATAGACGATCAGAGTTAGGTTACAAACTTGCTATGGAGTTAAAGTCTACCCTAAGAGAAATAAAATCATAAATTAGTTAAAATATTTGAAAAATTTACATGTTAAGTAGATTGTCGTTGCTAGTGTTTACTTTTAAAATTTACTCATTGTTTTTGCTTGTTATAGTAAATGTTTATTAATGTTCTTGGTCCCTTTTATTAGAGCCTTAAAGAATACTCAATTCATTGAGCAGAACAGTGATGAGAAAAATAAATTAGAAATAATTAAGACCATGAAGCATCGACACAATGATAAACCTGCTGAAGAGGAAGAATTTCAATTTTCAATAGAATTTTTAGAAGATTTTCTGTTATAATTCTTTGCTAGGAATTAATTACCTTTTGTAAAATATCTTCAGCATAAAGCTTCTAATTGAAGACGATAGCTTTAACTACTATAATGAAGTAAAAATTGAGTCGAAACTGATGTTAGAAGAGGGAAGTGGCTGTGTTGCTCGAAAGACAATACAAATTAATCAAACCAGATGTATTCAGAGCAATTTTATTTTAAAAGCTTAGCGGAGCGCTTTCGGCGTATGAGCCATCATCAGTGCTAACTGAAATGAGTTGGGTGTTACATGCGTAAAAAACATTATAGTGAAAGGTGAACCAATGGAATGTACTCACTTGTCAGTTAAGCCCAGAAGTTTACCATCGTGGGAACACATTTGATATTATTAAAATTATACATAACATTTAGACACACTTAAGACTATACAGAACACTAAACAGGACGAACAGTATTTAAAAACGGGGAGAACGTTGGTCTCCTTTGTGTTTTCTTTACATTTTATTGTGGTTTCTTAGATGGCGGGAAATACTATGTCAAATTAGGTTAGCCTACAGTTAAGTTCACTTTAAAATTAATATTTATATTATGCGAACCTATCAGAGTGGTAATAGCAACAGATCGGTCTAGATGCCATTATCGTAAATGATGTGCGGTAGTGCGAGTTGGTTTTAAATTGGTGGCACAAATTAGACTACAACAGTGAATTTTTGTTCGGATAAGGAAATTGTTATCCTTTAAGGATGTAAAAGCGAACTTTTAAATTAGATAATTGCCAATGCTTTTAATTTTTTTTTTAATTGTAGAGTCTCCTATGGGCTTAACTGACAAGTGAGTACATTCCATTTGTTTATCTTTAACTATAGTTTTTACGCATATAACACCCAACTCATTTCAGTTAGCACTGATGATAGCTCATACGCCGAAAGCGCTCTGCTAAGCTTTTAAAATAAAATTGCTCTGAATACATCTGGTTTGATTAGTTTGTTTTTTTTTAATGCTACCAGGGACTTAAAGGTCTTCCGATAAAAGAAATCTATAATAAAAATTTGCGCTTGAAGGAAAACTTGCCCCTCACTTGTACTTAAATATACTTGACTCCTGACAGAAACTTATTTGAATATGAATAAGGAACAGCACATACCATAATAACACTCATTAACGCTTCTAGGTATGCTTGTGCTAGTTTCGTAAAATTAAACAGTTTGCGGAGAAGCCTTAACTTATATACCACTAAGTAAATGAAACAAGCAATGAATATGGTGGCTGTTTATATATACGTTTATTTCTGGACCTCTTGACTTATAATTGGATCAAAATGCTCCCTTTCAGGTAACAGTAAAAATATAAAAAGACCCTTTTCCAAATTTCCGATTAGAAAAATTGGATTTCCTTTCTCGGTTTCTCATTCTTCAAACTTACTTTTGTACGCCAATTTCTCTTTCAGTGATTTTCCTAATTCGAGCGGCAATGATTCTTTTCCGTTGTCGTGTTTTTTTCTTTTGTAATATGATAGGATAATCTAAGCGTAGCATGTAATTTCAATTTTAATAAAACATCTAAGGTATGTTTATATTGAACCAACAAAGGCGCCTATATTTTCCATTAATTTTTAATTAAAATGGCGCTTTTAGACCAGAATATTCATTAAGAGCTTATACATACCTCAGAATTCTAAACAAGGCTTTTATCCCCGATACTGCTTCCGCTATAGAATCAATAATTTCGCCTCACGTACAAATTCGCGAAAACAAAACTCTCAAAGCTAAATATATGTTCTTGAATATACCTTCCTTTTATTTAGGCTCCGGGAATGGCATGCAATTTGATATTTAAGCTTATTATCTGCTTCTTACTACAGGCATTAGATGATTCAAAGAATTATCTAAATATTTTTATTTTAAGGATCTGCAGTGCTTATATAGCTGAAATGTGTAAAAACATTGATGGTAATCTCAGACATTTCTTATAATTAATGGTTCCCTAAAGATTAAAAAATCGATATTGATCCTATATTTTCAGATATACGATAATACATTTTGCACCCAAGTGTCGTTCAGGGTAGTAATGAGAGATGAGGAAAATGAAGTTTGTAACGAAATGATGTTCGTCATGGATGGTGAAATAAATTACGTATGATAATTACGATTTGGAAATAATTCAGGCACAATGAAATGCGGAGGAGGTGGAGAAAAGATAACAAATTCTATTTTCAGACCTGAAACACACCCTACAAATATTAATGATGTTTTTAATATGCGGTGAGATAGGAGATAAGCTACGTAAAAGTAATAACAAGAAATGAGTTGCAGATAAAATGAAGAAAGGTAAAATTCAATTATTATTGTACGATCGTAAGTGTATCGCATATAGTGAATTAAAGATGCCCTGGAAAGCAAGAAAATGCGTAATAAATTTGTGTATCATCTGCCCGAAACCTTTCCCAAGAACTATTTAAAAAGAATAATACCAGTTGGTCAAACTTACAATATATCAGCTTCGTTCTTAAGGCTGTATGATTTATGGTATTGGAAGCCTTGGTATTGTTGAAAAATTAGATTGGCTATCCGAATTTGTAAGAAGACCTTTATTAACATTAGCGCGGAGTGTGAGGGGTCCTAGAATGTTCATCTAACGATGCTCGGAAACATTTTTTTTAAGAACTTTAGACATTGCAGCAAGAATTGTTAGAGATTTGAAGTCAGACGAATGTTTAGGGAACGGTTTTATGCAGATTTAATAAATATCAGGATTTACGCATAAAAGTCTCGTATAGTATTATTGCTCCTCAGACTAATAATTAAGCATCCTACAGTTTCTGTTTATATCTGCATAAACTTTAATCTGGTGTCTATAAATTAGCATTAAATTATTTTGATAATATCTCATTTTTTGTTGGTCTCTGCAAAAAATGCTTCAATTCAAATCGAAGCAAGTAAACTTAAATTTTCTTAGGCGTGTAAATCTTTGTGTTCATGAAAATGAAGAATATTTTCATGAACATGGGAAAATGAGGAAATTGTTTTTTTTACAAAAAAAGTTTAGGATATTTAAAACCATTAGAAGTGCAGTGTGAAGTGCCCTCTGATGGCCACAGTGAAAGGATGTGCATTTTCGGGTTTTGAATCCCAAAAAAACCCTGGATACAAATTTTTAAAATAAAACGTTAAAAAATCTTCATAAATTTATAAAAAAAATATTTTTACTATGCATTTTTTTCTTAATTTATCATCAAAATGAAACGCCGCGGCCGAGGTTTATCCGAGAGGGAATTATAAAAACACTTGTTAATAAGTTGTCAGATATTTCGGAGTTGTAGAAAAGACCATTTGGTTCTGGATAACTATGACTCCAACGAAGACAAATAAAGTGATTCATCACAGTCCTCAGATTGCTTCGTTCCATCACCACCAGCATTTGTCCTTAGAAGTTGAGTCAGAATCAGACTAAAAAATGCAAACTCAAACGAATGTAAATCGGCTTATAGACTGGATATTGCTGGCTGCCTCTTTCACTCCTGCAAAAATTATGCCTTCTGAAAGATCTGCTGTAGTAGGTTTTTTATAAAATATTTCCCTATTCATTATATATTCCTATTAGCGAATTCATATTCTAAATAAGACCAACAAACGAAATAACAATACCGATAAGGGAGAACTACAAAAAACATTGGGATGCATATTTGATGCATTGCTCTGCTTCGACCGATTCTTTACTAGTGTCAATTTATTGGAAATCATAGAGTTCCCCGCTTTTGGTACTTACATCAATACTCGATTTTAGCAAACACGTTCCTAAAATGGAGGGTAACTAAAACGTGGAGATGCTCAATTCAGGACCACAAATAGTGGGCAGTTATGTGTCAAATGGCAAGATACCAAAAAGGTTCTACTAAAGAGTAATTACCACAAACCAGACATTATCACTATAAAAAAGGAATCGGAAATCGGAGATCAATAAAGGACTGATTGCCCCGAAGCCACATCGTTTTATAGGATAAAAATGGGAGGTGTTGATCGAGCGGATTAAATGATTGATATTTATGAACACGACAGAAAATATGCAAAATAATGGAAAAAAGTATGGTACACATGCCCCAGTATGTGTGCCGTAAATGCTTGGATTATACAGTGCATTCACGATGAAAACAAACTAATTTAAAATTCAGATGTTTTTTATTTTTCGGACACGTCGATAAGGATTGTCACTTGCGCGTATTTTTGCAATAAACATGTTCTATACGGGATACCTCAAGTAGATACTATGGCGTCATAATTAATTTTTTTAAATCGAACTGATATTTTACAATTCTACGATATATTCTGAATACTTTTTTGCATACCTAACGTCATCGGCTTCTCAAATTTGACGTAATAGACTAATGAAACAGACGACATAAAAAATTATACAACATTTATTCAACTGATGTTCAATTTGTTATCCTTTTACTTCAATGCATTTTTGACGCCGGTAAATAACTTCCAATTGCACATATTCAATCACTTGCAGATCGATTAGTCTAATTTCTTATGGAATTGCTTGCTTTAAATCATCAATATTATTAAACTTTAAACTTCAAAAAAACTGATAAACTTTTGACTTCAAATAGCCCCATAAGAAAAAATCTAATCGGGTTATATCAGGTGACCTTGGTGGCCACTTAATCGGTCCTCTTTGTGCAATCCATCTGTTAGGAAAAGTTGCATCAAGAAATGTTGTTAAAATCATATCTCGTTAAATTATAATATTAACTCCAGTGGACTACTTCTTCAACAAAACAACTAAAGCAGGGATAAGTTCAAACTGTAGAAAGTTCAAGAAGCGCTCTCCGTTAAGTGTTTCTTCGAAAAAAAAGATTCGATTATTCACAATACCTGCCCACACATGAATTTTTTGAGGGTGATGTGCGTGGTATTCTTGGTACCAATGAGGATTTTTTACCTGACACACCCTGTAATCAAAATTTTCAAAATTTTCATTGCAGAAGCCCCATTGAATCATTGAATAAATTAAACTAGTTGCAATAAGTTTTAAAAAAATTTAATGATTTTATTTCATTAGTCTGTTACATCATATTTGGCAAACCATTGACTTTAGGCATTTGATTTGCTATATAAAAAGTATCGCGAATATATCATAGAATTGTAAAGAGTCTTAAGGTACAGAGTGTTCTATATAAAAAAAATGAATGTTGACGCTATACTTTCTACTTAGGCACTCTATATAGAATTTTTTTATATCAAAAAACGCGCAAGTAATAATACTAATCGATGTGTCCAAAAAATAAAAGAAGAAAAAAATATCTGAAATTTAAATGAGTTTGTTCCGTTCATCGCATTATATAACGACCTGAGGCGTGAAAAAGAGAAGATTGCTTTTCTGACATTTCTGGTAAATTTTGCTAAAGACCTCGAAGCAGAATGTATGAAAAATAGTAATTTACCACCACCTAAAAAATGTCCAATTTCCAAAAAAAGAAAACTGTACTGAACCACGCTCTTACATCTTCCGTTAGAGGGACAATTATTTGTATATTTATTTGTTTTTTTTTTTACTAGAGTGTCATTCAGATTGTACTAACAAAGATTTCTCTCTGTAATGCCGTAAATCTGTAAATAATTTTTATTTTTTCAACAAATCAATATTTTTTGTTTCTGTGATTTGGTACCTGATGGTATACATCTCCTGGAAGGGACAATATAAGAAGTGAATGCCCAAAACAAATATCGTACATACATATGTACCATGTCACCTACCACCACCTCCGTGAAAAAAAATCTAATAATAAAATACGGTTAATTGACAAAAAATTAATAAAAGTAATAAGGTAAATTTAACTTTCATAACTTTTTTCATATTAAGGAATGAAGGGATTAAATCGGCCTATTTTGATCTCAGGTATATGTGGTGAGTTTTTTGTCTGAGAATAAAACATTAATGAAATTCTGGAATCCTTTGCTTTACCGTACATTTAAGGACTGGTATATTACATACAGTCCTTTCATTTCAAAACAAACTACCCTTAATACCTTCTTAAAGAAAAAAACATATCAATTTAAATATACAGGAGAAGTTTAATTTTATATTTGATAAAGTTTTCTCAACCACCTCCTCACCTCCAGTCAACCTCATTTTGATATGACAAATGGGAACCTGCATCGTGTGATATATATTATAATATATTTATATTTCATATAAATTTGATTATAAAGTTTGCAATGTATTAACATTTCATTGCTTTTAAGCAGAGGTGGCCTCCCTTCCACGTCTTGGCACCCCTGGACTTGCTTGGTACTCATTTGTCTCTTTTTCGGTCTGCACGCGCTCTTCGATCTCTTCTTACTCCGCACCGAGACTTTGCTACTTTTGGCACTCTTGCTAGACAACTTGTGCAACTTCGACATGTTCCTTCAGGCACGTACTCGCTGCACGATCGTAGATGGGGCGACGGTCGCCGCCTGCGTGTTCAACTGGGCCATCTTGGACTTTTGCTCGTCCACGTCCTTTTTCAATTGGTCATTTTGCAGCGAGAGGATGTTGTATTTGCTCTTCAAGTGTTCGATTTTCGTGTTTATCTCGCAAAACGAGGCGGACTTACGTTTTACCTCTTTTAGGAGCCGAATGATCTTGCAACAGTCGGTCATCGTGGCTGGAGAGGGATTCTGAGACTTCTATTGCCATTGGTTTAGGTACTAAATAGATGATTTAATTTGGCTTTAGACAAAAATATTTGACTGACGTCAGGTAAACATTGACAATCGAAATTCAAAATCAACAGCATTGAAATGTCTAGTCAACAGTATCAAACAAAAATTAAATCGGTTAACGTGTCAACGAATACTTTGATGTGTCAAATGGCTATCCTATAGTGTGGTACATTATTTAAAGGGCATGCCATCTAGCACCCAAAGGTGTATAGAAAATGTAAGTTGATAGACTTATAAACAGGAAGGGTTTAAAAAATAAATAATTTAATCAGTTCACAGAATTTATTTTATTGAGTGCTCAAAATGTACTCCGCTATTTGCGAGACAATAATAAAGTCGGTTTTGAAATTCCTCCCGAACATTGTCAATTATTTGCCTGCTAACATCTCTACATTCGCGAGTAATTGGATCCTTTAAATAATTAATATTTTCAGGTGGGGCTTTATAAACGTTTTAAGTACCCCCAAAGGAAAAAATCTGGTCGTGTTAAATCTGGCGACCGTGCGGGCCATTCAATTGCATCACGCCTGCCAAATTTCTGAAAACTGTGCATTAAGCCACTTTCGAACTGTCAAAGCGTAGTGCGATGGAGCTCCATTTTGTTGGAAGTACAAATTATTTTCGTTTAGTACCCAATACCATTTTCACCCACTTGGTTTTTCAAAGACTGGACGAGTAAAGGATATATTCTATTTTCGAGAAGGTCTAAATAAATTTGTCCAGTTAAATTTACTTCCAAAAAATTGACCCAGTGATTTCGTTACCATAAATTCCTGCATATATATTAATTTTTTCGGCATACTGAGTATGATCCTCTCGTAAAAGTTGTGGATTTTCATTATTCCAGTTATACCGGTTTACCAGTCCATTTAGAAGAGTAAGTTGACTCGTCACTGAAGCAGATGTTTCTTACCATATTCCCTATCATTTCGCTGGCACATCAGTTCGCAAAATTCAATTCTCCTATCAAAATCGTCTTCTGCTAGTTGTTGAAGAACTTTAATTCTGTAAGGAAAAAACTTTAGGTTTTCAAACCTATTGAAAATGCTAGTTACGGCAATGTTATTCCTGTACCTATTAGAGACTGCAAAAAGAGTAAAATAAATACGCCAAATAGTATACTGCAAAAAATTTTGGGAAGAATTTCAAAATAGCATTAGTTATTTTCTCGCAAAAAATAGATGCATATGTAATATGCAAAACATATTTGGATTCAATGAACTGTTTATTACCATACATTTTTACTGGTATATCGCTTCCACTTCGCTTCAATTTTTTTGGCGAAGTAAGATGTATGCCCTTTAGAATGATGTATCACCCTTAGGATAGCTATTTGAAATACAAAAGTCAATAAAATATCCATTATTTCCAGACATTTTTCGTCACAATTCCCTGGTACGTCAACCGATTTAATATATTTTGCCACTATTAAATAGACATTTTAATGCTGTTTAAAATAATGTTTAGGATGGGTTTCCATTTGACATATACTAATAATAATAATAAACAGTTTTTATTTACCAGCATACCATAAAAAACATATATATCACAATAATCCTAAAACAATATCTGGTAAATAAAGGAGTATTGGTAGGCAACTAAGTGCCAATTCTTCCCCAATATACTATTAAACTAGAAAAAAAATCAAGACAAAATAAAATTAATATAACTAAATAATACATATATATAGGTTTAAAACATTGTTACTTAAAGACAAAAACAAAATAAATTTATATAGCTCGAGAACAAAACAAAACAAAGATAAAAACATAAATAATTAAAATAGTTTCATTCGCGACCATTTCTCAAAATTAAATAAAATAAAACATATTAAATATTAACAAAAAAATAATAATAATAATAAAAATTGTACTTAATAAACTTAAAATGTTATTACCATGTAGATCATACTCGCTGAGTCTGAGTTGAAAACAATATATTTTACGTGCTTTTCCTATACCAATCAAAGGAAAACGAATAGTCGACAACAATATCCATTGCCACAGCCACATTGTAAGTAAAAGACCTTTTAAATAATTCTTTCCTATGTCTTGGTATAGTTATGGTGTTTCTATGTCTTAAATTTAAATTGTGAATGTCGGCTCAAAATTTAGGATCTAGTTAGTTAGTTCTCCTTTAGGATTTTATAGAAGAAGCATGTTTTTTGTAGAATAAACCTGTTCTGCATATTTAGCCACCTAATTTCTGTAAGCTTATGTGAAATCGGGTTTGGACGAGAAGCTACGAGGGCTACAAAAATTAAAATGAGATAAGACTAGATACTCGCAAAGCATGGTTTTTATTTTTTTACTTAAGCAATGTCTTTGTCCATAAATAATTTTTAATGATCCATAGGCTTTCTTTAATAATAATGAAATGTGATCTTTGAATCTCAGCTTTTTATCTAATAAAATACCTTAAATTTTGCAACTTGTCTTAAAAGGAATCGTACTGCCACCAACAGATATACTATGGTTACTATATGGAAGATACTCCTCACCAAAGATCAAAAAAGCTGACTTCATAGGATTCATTTTTAGAGCATGCTCCTTAGATCTTAAATAAATATTTTGTAAATCTGAATTAAGATTTTTAATTGCATTAGCATACTAAGATTTTTTAAAAGAAATATAGAGTTGCGTATCGTCTGCGTATAAGTGATAATCACAAAAATTTAGACAAGAGTAAAAGCTTGCAGTATCTAAAGTATATAAAAGGGGTCCTAAAATACTACCCTGAGGAACGCCTTGCTCAACCGGAAGTGATAAAAAAAGGCTATTATTAAGTTTGACTTGCTGTGTTCTACCTGAAAGATACGAGAAAATTAGATTACATGAATTGTCGGAAAAACCAAAAAAATGAAGAATAGAAACTAAAATTTTATGATTGATAAGATCAAATGCCTTCGTATAGTACAAGAATGGAAACTGCTTTGATCTAAGGATCTTAGTATGTCGTCCGTCACTGCGGCCATTGCTGTGGCGTATGAAAAGCCTGATCGGAAGCCAGCTTGTTTTGCAGGTAATATCGCAAATTTTTGGAGGTGACTACGTATTTGAGACTCCAAAATCTTTTCCAACACTTGTGAAAATGTGGGTAATATACTGATTGACCGAAGATCTTTAAATTCTACAGGAGATGAGTTTTTCGGAAATGGTACAACAAATGCGTGTTTCCATTCTGTGAAAAATATAATATTAAACGTCCCTCTGTATATCTTAATTGACGTTTTTTAAGTCGTTATTAAGGGTGGTTCGTTTTGAAATGAAAGCACTGTATGCTCGTTTAAGACGCCAATATCAATATTTCGCAAAGGCCCGCGCGTTCGCCTTATCTATCACCCATCGAACACGTCTGGATGGGTAGAATAAGGCTGTTGGAAATTCAGTTGAGTGTTAATCAATTTTTTTAGCGAAGTAAGATGAAAAGATATATGCCCTTTAAAATGATGTATCACCCTTAGGGTACCTATTTGAAATACAAAAGTTTGAGGTCGATGAAATATCCATTATTGCCATACATTTTTCACTATTCGCTGGTACGTCAACCGATTTATTTTTTATTGGCACTGTTAATTAGATATGAGGTGAGGAAGTGATTGATGTCAAATATAAAATTAAACGTCCCCCTGTATATCTAAATTGATTTTTTTTAAGAAGTTATTAAGGGTGGTTCGTTTTGAAATGAAAGCACTGTATGTTTAAGACCCCAATATCAATATTTCGGCAAGGCCCGCGCGCTCGCCTGATCTATCACCAAGCGAACAGGGGGTAGAATAAAGTTGTTGGAAATGGAGTTGAGTGTTGGTCTAGAGGTTGCCTCTGGATTTCCTAGAACGCACTTGTTACTCCGTTACTTAAATGTAACGAGAGAAACAAATTATTTTTTTAAATGTTCCAAATTCCAAAATGTATTGGCACAAAAAGTGGAAAACACTTGATAACAAATGGAAATTGCTCGTTATGAAGTTAATGTTATTAGGCGCCACATCGCAAAACGTTCGAGCAATACTAAAATAAAAATTAAATTCGCCTCAATATTCATTCACTTTAAACTCTACGGTATGGTCGAGGGAAAATATGATTTCCGAGAATATCGAGGGTAATTCCTGAAAATAGATTAATTTAAAGTGTGCATTGAGAGTAGAGAGAGAATTTTCAACAAAGGACTCGTTGTTTTACGACGATACAACGTCGTCGTGTGACGCCAGAGGCTGGCGCGGAATTGCAGGGGTGGGGTAATGACGTCATATCGACGCCGTTAAAGCCGTATCCGCAAGTTATAATTAGTTTACGCTTTGTAGTAAAAATTGTTTTAAATCAAATTACCGTTTAATAGGGATAATTTAAGGATCGCCGGTAGGAAATAGAAGCGAGCCGCCGGTTGTGAGTGCACGCCGTGCAAAAACGTTTACGTATAGGGGGATAAGGGTATATAAAGGGAGGAAATGAACGAATATTTTCATTTTCGACTGGAATTTTGAGAGTAGTGGAGAGTGGACGGAGTCGAGAAAATACAGGGCCGACTGTGCCAGATCAATATTCTGCTCTGCGACCCGCCTCGACGTAGTCTAAAATCAGACAGACAGAATTCAGTTGAGGCAGACAACAGACGTTTTTCTCTGTGGTTGAATGTCCGACAGCGACTTAGTCGCATAGTCCATACTACTCTCTAAAATGATCGTGATTTTTTAATTTTTGTTTCACAAAAAAAATCCATAATTTTTAGTTGATCCAGTGCCATGTTCTGCCGGTTCATTTTCATAGTTTTGCTGGAAGTGACTTATCTTACCATGTGAGTAAACATTACGTGTATGCATGTGTAGTGTAGTACTTTGATTAATAGTAAATGGATTTAACTTAAGATTAAGAGTGCAACCGGCAATTTTCTACTATTATTAACTTAAAAATACGCTGTCCAATATTTGTAAACAAAAACCATATGAATGCCCTGCGCATTTTTTAAAACAGTTTGATAAACAGACACCAACGCAACTTACTATTCATGTTCTTTTGTGCCTTTTTATGATATTTTTGCTAAATAAATGATGATTTTTTGAATTCAAATTAAAAACAAATATCTTTTTCTAATCATTTTTGACGCACCTTCAGTGAGATCAATATGGACAAAACAACAATATTATAATTTAAAAACAATCAGTGCTACAAAAATTTAATTTTAACTGGTTTTTAATTTTAAATGCATGATGGGCTTTGGGTGTTGCACTCAATATATACGTGAGTTAAATTTTCAATAAACCATGTAAGATGTTAGTTTTTTAACTAATTTGTTCCCCTTTAGCCCTTTTTTCATATTGGATTCATTTATTTTTATGTTTCATGGCATTAAATAGTGATAAAAAAAGGTATTTCCTAATTCCTGCTTTCTGCACGGCGAATGCGCAGAAAGGCATGTTGTCTTAACAAGGTTTTTATTATTCATGGGTGTTGGAGTTTGGTGCATATTTTCTAATATACTTGCCGTAAAACTTTTCATAGATTTTCGTAATTATTCCAACGAGTTTTATGAAAACTGTGGGTCTTGCATGGGATTTTCTTAACGATGCTAGTTTTAAATTAAAAAATTTAAACAGATTTTTAATGGTAGAAAAAATAGTATTAAAATTTCGAGATTTTGCTAAAACGGTAAACATAATAATACAATGGTATCTCAAATATTTTTTTAAAAAACTCAGATCATCCCGAGAATTTTCAGTAGAGTCTTAGGATTTTCCTGTGATATAATAACAGGACCAGAATATTTATGTAGAGATTTCTGGAATACTGGAGTGTCTACATAAATATTTTCCTAGGTATATCATTAATAATTGGTGCTTTCAGGTTTTAGTGAACAAAACATACAAAAATTGAGAAAAAATTATTCATAACTAAAATATACGTAATTCTTTTTCACACGTCTTAGATATTCTAGTTTTATATTTTTTAATTAAATAATAATATAAATGTTATTATTATTTTTTAAATAATAATAAACTTATTTTCAAAGTTTTGAACTAAAATTGTTTGATTCAAAAGGCATGTTTGGTGTTTTTTCAATGTTTTAATTTTCCGTTATTTAAGCGAAACAAGTATTAACAAGAAAGTCAAATAGAACAATACGTATTCAGCGTAAGAAATATATTAATAGCAGCCTAGCGCTTTCGGCCCTAGATCTATGACTACGAAAAACGTCAACAGTTTATCAATCATTAAAATTATTAAAATTTAAATGATAGCTTGTTTCTTTATAGAATACATAAGGTTCCACAAGTAGAAGAATTACAAAACTAACTTGTTTAGATTTATTTGTTTAATGAGTAAGTAATTTTAAGTTTTGTTCAGTTTTGTAATTTTGATACTTGTGGAACCTTCAGAATTTACTGTTCTATAAGCAAAATTAAACCAGTCATCTTTTTCTGACCACTCTTTTCATAAACGGGTAATTTATTTATCCAATTAATTTCGACCAAGAAGAGCTGGAGTTTAGTTTGCTGTTAGTAGGGACATCATAATTTTTCCACCGAAATAGGCTCGATTACTAATAGAATTACTGGTGATTTTGACTGTGAAATCGGAATGTGTGGTCTCCATTTATATCCCAATTTAAAAATTACCCAAATCATTTAATTCGTTCCAACTTTTTTCTACCAACATTATATGGTCTACACAAAATATAAAAAGCCAATTGCCCTATAAGACCAGTTGTTAGTTTCATCAATACCCCGGTTTTTCAAATTTCTAGCTTCATAATAATGTACTATTGAAATTTTTGCCAAATCCACTATACATCATTAAAAATTCGAAAGAATTGATTGAGAGACTAAATCCTATGATAATTTCCAAAAATGATCTTTAAGGTTTAATCGATGTTGCAAATTTACTTACATCAGTTCCTCAGAGAGAAACAATGGGCATAGTGTCTCAGTTACTCTCACATATAGACAAAGGCAAACTTAGTTACATTTTGTCAATTTTGGAATTTTGCCTTTCTTAAAATTTCTTTATTTTTAACAATACGTTTGATTCTCAAACAACGTGCCTAGCATTGGGCAACCCTCTTTCTCCCTTATTAGCTGTATCCTTGATTATTACCCCTCTACTAGCTGACAATAAAGTTAGAAAATGTATCCGATAAGTCGATTATTGCCTTGTTATAACTAATGCTGACAATTCCCAACCAAATATTATTTATCATTAAATTCACTATCGAAATAGAAGCAAATAAATGTATTAATTTTCTCGACTTACAGATTCCAAAAACTGTATTTTAACTGTACTAAAATTCAAAATTGATTGAAAACCGACTCAAACTGACTACATTATTCCATTTAATTTGAATCATCCTTACTACCACAAAATGTCAGCTTTTAATTGTTACGTGTACAAAGCTCTTAACACCCCTTTAAGCCCTTTTAACTATAATAAAGAAATCAACACTACGAAACAATTAGCAGTTAATAATGGCTATAAGCCAAAGGTTATTGACAACATCACCTCAAAATATAGGTCTAGAAGTAAAGCTCTACTTGCTTACCCTGAGATGAATGAAAACGCTTTAAACAATAATTTAATAGATTACACTTACATTTCTCTCTTTTTAATAGGTCCTATTTCGTTCCAACTTTCCAAAGTATTAACTGACTATATCCCGAACATCAAAATTTCGTTAAATCTGAAAATACACTTGGCAGGCATTTAGTCAATACTAAACAAAAAATTCCTCATACCGATCTTAGTGGAGTTGTAAAGAATATGGAAACTTGAAACAAGAATAAAAGAACATTTTAATTAACCCAACAAATCTTCTTTTGGTTTACATATGCAGTTTAGTAGGCATAGTTTTTATATTGCAGATAACAGTCAAATTATTCATAAATTTAAAAAGAACATAGGGAATTGACCTATCTGGAGGAGCTCGAAATTGAAAGGGAAATAAAACAACATTCTGAATGAAAATCAAAAGAGTTTTTTAATAAGTCAAAATTAAATCCCCAACAATTTGTTCTAAGTAATCTTCAAAAATAGTATCTTCATTCTGAGGTGACTGATATAAAACTAAACAAAAATATTTATTACCACTCATATACACCTTAACAGACAACAACCAAACATAACCTCCATCTGACTCTACAGTCTTAACCTTTTATTTAATATCACCTCTGATCAAAGCCATGACCCTCCTGTTCTACTGTTATTACTCATACAATGTTCTAACTTGTACCAATCAATGATCAGCTCGCATCGTTCAATTTCAGGCGTTACGTGAGTCTTGCTCAATAGTAAGATCTTGGGTTTCCAATTATTTGCTAACAAGACAATATTAAAGTAAATAATACTAGTGTTAAGTACAATATCTAAGTCTAAATCTATTTGATGTACTTATTTTTTTGAACTTCTTCAATTCGTTTATAGGAATCACCCATTAACATTAAGTTAATTTAACCATATATAAAAACAGGACAGCGATTCCATCCAATGTTCATTCTTTCTTTTCCTATGAAAACTCTATACAGGGCGTTTCTTAACCTATACGCATAAACTTGGGAAATTATTGCTAATGACAAATAATGACTAATAGTGAAAAAAAATTTAAGTAAAATATTTTTAGTTTCTGAGATAATTCTTTTTTTTTCACAAAAATGTAATAACTTTATCAGGTGGAATTTTGTTTTCAAATTAAGAAGTAAACAAGTCCGGATGATGTTTATTATGTTTAGTAGGACCTACTTTGCTATCAGTTGATACAGTTGTGGTCGTATTTCGTTTTTTATTAAAATTATGCCGCATAATTTTTCAAATGAGGAACTAATGGACATGTTACTGGCATACGGGGAATCAAGACAACAGTGTGGATGCAGCTAATCTTTATGCACAAAGGTTTCCTCATAGGTATCATCCGTCGCGTGAAGCTTTTTTGCATGTGGTTCAGCAGGGTAGAGAAACTGGAAATTTGCGGCCGAGGCCAGGCCAACATGGTGGAGCCATTAGACCTAGGCGCATTTTAAATCTGGAGAATTTGATTTTAGATATCATCGAAGAACATCCTGACATAAGCACTAGAACAATTGCAACGCAATTTGGATTATCACCAGTCACAGTTTGGCGAATTTTAAGGCATGAATTACTGTATCCATTTCACGTCCAAAGGGTACAAGCTTTACTTCCAAGGGATTATGCGCCTCGAGTAAACTTTTTCGAGTAGTTGTTACATCAGCAGCAGCTAAACCCAAACTTTTTAGCTACGGATGAAGCAATTTTCCCACGCAATGGTATTCACAATTTTCGCAACACGCATTTTTGGGCAGTTGAAAATCCGCATGCCATTCGGCGAACAAACTTTCAACAACGATTTTCAGTAAATGTGTGGGCTGGAATTGTAAACGGAATACTTATTGGCCCTTTCATTTTGGATAATCGTCTAACTGGTGCTCTTTATTTACAATTCTTGCGACAAACTTTGCCGGTACTCCTTGAAGAATTCCTTCTTCACATTAGGCAGAATTTATGGTTTCTTCACGATGGTGCTCCACCACATTTTGCGCGACCAGTACGACCGCATTTGGATCGAATGTGCCCCGAACCTCCTCGATCACCCGACCTTAATCCGCTTGACTTTTATTTTTGGGGCCACCTAAAATCTCTGGTGTATGTAACCGAAGTTGACAATGAACAAGAATTAAGAAATCGGATATTTGCTGCCGCCGAGGAAATTCGACTACAACCTGGATTAGCTGCTGTCTGCAACTCTTGGATTAGGCGTGCTCAATTATGTATTGAAAGTCATGGAAATAACTTCCACCAGTTACTATAATATTTAAATAAACATTTATTTTGGATAATTTACGTTTTTTTTAATTTTAATTAATAAGTCGTTTATCTCCGTAACTAAAACTGTTTTACTAAATTTTTTTTCACTATTAGTCATTATTTGCCGTCAGCAGTAATTTCCCAAGTTTATGCGTATAGGTTAAGAAACACCCTGTATACTCCGATGCCTTAATGCCAATTACCTTAATTCTATGTTCCAAGATCTTTGGTACTTCAACACTGTAACTATGCCAATTTTAGGATATAAGACTGAATCAGCAATAGCCTTCTTCTTTATCAATCTGATAATTACAGCTCCATTTTTGGTTGGTTTACCTAAACCAGCCTCTGTGCCAGTTGGATTGACATTCCTGCTCAAATTCTGCTTTACTTGCTGTACATCTTTTTCTGGGCATTTTTGCTTATAACCAGAACTTTGTCACTATTATTAGCTTCAGCAGCACAGGATGACTTTGCTACGTTCATGTTGGGTACTGGTGTACTTTTTTATTGTTGTTTACGCTCTTTTAGTCTGGCAATATCCACTTTGAGACTAAAATTAATTTTTTAAATTAAATTGAAAAAGTTAAAAAAATATATTTAGAATTATTTTTGCAACATGCGTCAAATTTTTTTTTCCACTTTTTATTTTTTCTTAATTTTTTTTTTATTTTATTTATATATTTTTTTAATGTTTTTTTTTATATAACAAAAAATCGTAAAATCGATTTAGAACGTATTTTTTGTGTTATTTTAAAACTTTTAGGTCTATCCAAAAATTAAGATCCCGCCAATTTAGACTTAAATACTAACTAAATATTAATTATTTTTGTGTATGTGCACCAATATGTACGTTAATCGTTTAATCAGATATGAAATATTTAATCGAAACATTCCCTATATAGACCAGCAATGTACTAAATATTGAAACCTACATGGAACATAGTGGAATAGACAAAAAATGTTTGTTGTCACCAGAGAATATCTTAATAAACTTTGAAATAAAAATAATACAATTAAGTTGCTCAAAAAGAATATAGCGATAAAAATATGTTATTATTAACTTAAAAGTTTTAGCGGCATTGGTGTGTTGAGTTCTCCCAGAAAATTATAGAACGATCTATATCTTAAAAAAACGTTCTCAACAAATTGCCGGGGAAATTAAAAATCTAAACAATATTAAGAAAATTGAACTTTTCAAGTGAAAGCCTTAACTTTGAGAGGATTTAGCTTGAAACCTGTACATATGACTTTCCGAGTGATGTTTAATATGGTTAATATGGGAATAATAATGTTTAATATGGGAAGTCATTTTTTTATGTGGAATTAATTTACTACCATTAAAGTCCAGTAAAAAATTTACAAAAATATCGCTAGTATTTTTACTTATGAAAAAGTAGGTTCTTATTTTATTAATATTTACTTAACCCACAATTTATTAATAACTAAAACCACTTGTTCTAGTAATTGTTTTAGTTAATTTTTTTTTATCTGAAAGCAGTCTCCAGAGTTACAGAGTTGAGTACCAACTAGAACACATTTTGCGTTAAATGCGAAAATATTTTTATATTAGTAGTGATTTGGGTATTTTTTCTCAATTTTTTTTGCTCTTGTAGAGGAGCAGTTGCAGAGGATATATTAGTAACTGATTTCTAGTTTTTCAAATTTCTGCTCCTCTTTTTTAGAATTTGTGTAGGTTTATTTCTTTAAGAGCTCCAACTGAATTTCTCAGATTTCTCAACATTGAATTTTTTTTGGCATTATTGTCAGCAAAATTCGGCAAAATTTGAAATATACTACCCTAGATATAACGAGACAAAGTGTTCGTCCTGTATTACGAATTTAATTCAGTGATTCATTCGCTTCACGAATAGGTCTCATGGCTTTTCCGTTGACAGTTCAAATTGACGCCTTTGGACTATTTTCTCTCCATAATCGTTAGCAATAAACTAGAGACTAACGGTGACATAAAATAGACTTCATAAAATAGTCCGAGATGCAGTATTATTTTTATCATAACAATAAATTTGTTAAAGTAGCGGCGGCGATTTTAATAATAATCATCCGAACAAAGTTCATCAGCCTTATGTATGGGATTTGCTAAAAAAAGATTGGCGCACAGGATTAGTTGCAATCAAAACTGGACGTAAACCATTTAACAAAAAACAGAAAAATTGCATATTATGTTATTGGTCATAAGGCGATGCAAAATACTTCATGGGATTGCCACAATTGTTGAAACTTGTATTTTTTGCAAACAAGAAAACTGGATGAATTATTTTATTTTAGAAATAGTTTTTCTATAAAGCGATGTGTCTCAGTAATAGTTAAATAAATAACACAACTCAATACTTTGAAGGTGTAGCAAATACTTTTTGACAAACATGCTGTTATAATTGATAGGAATACCTATATTACATAAAACTAATTGTAATTAAATTTTGAAATAACCAGGACTCAGTATGGAATTCAACGATCTTTTAACCGAATTTTCGCGTCAACAAGTTTGCTATGAATTCTGTCATGTTACGCCTATATATAACTTTCGCAATAATATTTAAGTCTTTTGAAGTATGAATATTAGTAATTTTCTATGCTCTGACAAAGTGTAAAATGTATACAAACTTTGAAAATCTTATAGCAAAAGTTTAAAATTAACTATTTAACTAGAAATTATGAAAAATATAGTTTTAAATACAGTTCTGTCGCATTTCGTACCAAACCAGTCGCTTGCACATGCGTGTGTTGAGTACATGTCTATTGAGCAGGACGGGACCGTAGTAATTTTCATACTATTTCTGTAGAAAAATATGTTTATTATTAAAATATAAAATACTACTATTGTCCCAGTGTAAGAAAATATTTTCAATGTTTCCGACTAAATATCAAAAGTTGACTTGTATTATATGCCCTATAAAATCAACTTCCCTTACGTATACACTCATTCGTTATTTCTTATTTTTAAGCTTACCTTTATTTACTTCCTAGTTTTATGTTATTTTTAGGTTCAGGAATAAAATATCAGTCTCGTGGAGGAAATGAAATTTCGTAGTTCAGTTTAGTTGAAGAAAATGTAATTTTAAAAACAAACGGTAATACAGTTTTATACTTTTCAGCTCATATTTTAGGTATATATAAAATCCACTTAAAATATGCGGGTTTTGGAAAAAGGCCAATATTCCATTAGATTTTATACAAAAAATTGTAATATATAAAATTGCTTAGCACAAAAATATTTATTTGCGAAAAAAGTATGTAAAGGTTTTTCCGTAGTGATGAGCTTTTGATAATCCCAGATTTATTTCTGGAAGAACATCTGCGATAAAAATAATAATACCAAACATATCGTGCCGGGAAAATAATTTCTAGAATCTACCCCTATTACCCTTTAGCGCAGTGGTGGTTTTAAAGTTCAAAAATATACCAGCATTCGCGTAATAATCATTAAAAACCCTTCTTGTTATCCGCCTCCGCTTTGACGTATATTTAGAATTTATATGAATTCTTTATGGCTTTCACAAAACTGTACAAGACAGCCAACTTTTTTATTTCCACCTATCTATTTTAAGCTATCAATTTAAAAAAAAAAACAAGTGAAAATGTCAATATTTTAATCGGAAATACATATTTAAAGAGGACTAAGAAAATGTTGAGCAAAGCGGAATAATACTATAACAGCACGTGACGTCATTGAAATCCGGTCGGGCTGAATATAGGTCGATTACAGTCGTTTTTTATACATTTTTTTAGGGTGGAAGGACCTTGTAGCTATTTTCACGTTCTTCATTTCCTCTGAAATGGATTTATTTCCGGATGACTGTTTTTTGATGTATGTGGTGGTATTTATAAAATATTGAAACATATTCATGGAACAATATAGGCCTTCGGTTTAAAATCGAGCATTTTCATTAAAAAATATTGTTTTGAATTCAAATTCGTCTAATATACCATCCTCTAATATTAATCATTTTATTAATTGGATGGAGCAAATATTTAATTTAACTATTCCTTGCTATGACCAGGTCATATGTGTGGGAGATTTCAATATTGATTTTTTAAGGCAAAATACAGGAAAAATCAAACTCTAACCAGTTACTTGGTATTTTTAATTTAAAGCAAGTCATTAATGAGTCTACATGACATAATTTTACCACAAACACTTCAAGTCTTATATCAGAAAATATAACTGACCATAATATGGTATTTTCAGTATTAGATTTTCCTATGAATAATTATAGCATTAAACGAACTCAATATAGAAATTACAAAAATATAGATTTAAATCAGTTGCTTTTGGATGCAAGTCAATTAAATTGGGATTACATTTATTACACATCTGATATAGATAAGAAAATTGAAAATTTCAATAAAAATATAGTGTGTTGAATAAACAGACATGCGCCTCTTTTAATTAGAAATAATTATACGCGATAAACCATTTACGTCGTGGATTACCAATAATATCAAATTGCTCATGAAGGAAAGGGATAAAGCACACCGTCTTAAATCTCGGCCGTAACAAGGATTTTGATCTTCCTAATACATTTTCTGATTCAACGGCTATTAATCACTATTTTACAAATTTGAGTAATACAGCTAATAGCACATATAATGAGAAAATACAATTTTATAAATCACATAAACATGATAAGATCAAATCTGAATTAAAATTTACTCTAATGGATCAGTCAACTTTACTTAAAATTGTAAAGACCATTCACTCTAATGCAATTGGTGAAGACGCTTTTTCTTTAAAAGATTTACATCTCTGTATGCCTTTTTGTTTAAAGCCATTACTTAATATTATGAACAGTTGCATTTTACAAAATTTTTATCCTACAATCTGAAAAAAGGCAGTAATCCAAAGGAGTTTAAAGACCTCCAAAATCTTGGAAAAATTTATTCACCAACAAATTTGGGCATATATTAAATCACATTTTTTAATTCCTGAATGCCAGGCAGGTTTTAGAAAGAACTTTAGTACTTCTACCAGTTAACCTTCTTAATGAAATCAGAAAAAATAAGAAAAAAAAAAGAATTAACATTTTCTTGGTTTGTTAGATTTTAGTAGAGCCTTCGATACTATAAGTCATGATTTTAGATTTTCTGGTGATGGAGTAAATTTTTTTAGGTCTTATTTAGCTGGCAGGGCTAATTGTGTAGGTCTTAATAAGGAATTTTGCACTGAAAAATCAAGGTTCCATTTTGGGTCCATTGCTCTTTTCTTTATATGTTGCTGAAATGATATCTTCTGTAAAATATTTAACATTACAGCAATATGCGGATGATTCCCAACTATATATTTCGTTTTCACGCCAAAATCTTCCTATAGCTCAATTTCAGTTTAATAAGGATTTAAAAAGTATTGATAGCTTTTCACAGGATCACAACTTAAAATTAAATGCAGCCAACTCTTATACAATAATACTCAGTTGTGGCAAAAGTGCTTTTGAGGTTTTTCCCAATTTTCATGCACAGATTCGAAATATTCAGCTACCAGTAGTCAATGAGGTCAAAAATCTAGGCGTGTATTTTGACAGTGGTATTACATTTCAAACTCATATCAAAAATAAACTTAAAATTGCATATATGCGCCTAAAAAAGCGTTTACCTACCTCCTACCAGAGGGAGGTAGGTAAAAAAGGTTTCTTTTACTGTTAAAAAAAACCAAAACTGTATTATCATAAATTCGTATTAGGAAAAGTACTTATATTAGCCAGGTTAATAGTTATTATTATTCTTTGTTTTTATTTCTTATAATTTTTTCAAAAAGGGCCTTGCTAACGGTTTCATAATCGAGTCATGGTCCTATTTATCATAATGGTTTATTTTTTATTTATTGTAAATTGATAATTATGTTTGTAATTTTATTGATAAATAAATTTATTTTGAATTTGAAATTACATCACAAAAATTGCATTAAAGAAGAGTTGCATTCCAGGGTAAGGAGTCGAGCCAAGACCTAACAACGGAAGCAAAACAAATAACTGAAGAAATTTATTGATGAAGATATATACAATATCTGATTTTTGTAACAAAATTTAACTAATTGCTATTTTACACACATTTGAAGCATTTTCTTATAAATTGGCATTGTGTTGAATAGCCAAAATTCATTATGACAATTCTATACTCCGGGAAAAGACCATTGGTTAATGATATATATATTGACAATATACAGAGGTCGGTCTCCAGCAACGTAAAACACATAACAAAGAACTTTCTTAGATATTCCACTTTCACTACCCCCTACATTTTTTAGGTTTTTCAAGATATCTTTAATTTTGTCTATTGGTATTTTCTGAAAATTTCTGAAGAAATTATAAGCATCTTTAGTTCTAGAATTGTGAATAGTACTCAGGTGTAGTATATTTTGCATAAAAGTGACAACGCAATCCACAAAATAGTTATTCAACTTGTTTGCTATCTTCACCTTATACCACTACTTTTAAATCAAAACAAATTTCATTGGGCATAGTTTCAGCTTTTCTTGGTAAAAGATTCTTGTTTCCATAACTTTTTTGGATTACTTCTATTTTGATCCATAACTTGTGTGAAAATTATGTATTTAAAAAATGTAAGTTAAAAACTGGGACCAAAATAATTATTAACTAACATTTTTTGTATATACATATCTCGATGTCGATGTCGATGTCGCAGGGTGCTTGGATGTTCACACACAAGTTCACATTTATAGTAGTGGATATGTTAACAATTCTGCATGTTTCCTAGCTTACTTGTTTTTTTTTTAGTAAATACTAATAAATTATTGTTATTTTATTATTATGGCGAAATAGATGGTTTTGAATTTGAATTTTGAATATAAATTAATATAACATCAGATATATTATTGTTCCAACCTGTTTTCAGCAAATCTTGTAATTTATCACTCATATAATTATGCATGGATCTTCTATATTTAATTACGTTGGTATTTTGTTTATTTTACTGAACAAGAGCAAGAGACTAATTTTAGGTGTCAAGTGAACCTTACGTAGAAGATTTTATTATTGGTTACAGAGTAGTCAATCAATGTCTGATTACTAGGAGTTACTCTGGTGGAAGTTTTAACAATTTGGCTAAAATCATAGGAGCTTATAATGCTCTTGATTTTATCTGCATAAAGGCTCTTTATGCAACAAATTTAACATCATGGTTTTAGGGTAAATAATAAAGGACAGAGCACATACACTTAGTACAGTCAAGGACATTTCTAAAGATAATAATCTCAAATAGTTAGCACTACTCCATACACTTTCAATTTTATATTTAATGTAATTTCTTATAAGCGCTAATACTCCTCTGTTTCTATTATTATCTGTAGTGCTTAGCTCCATCAATTGATTAATAATAATATCCTATAGGTTTATTATTGAGAAAAAAGGGAGTTCCTATCAAATATTTGCAAGTTTTTTCGAAACGAAACTACCTTTTACTTCCACGGAACAATCCCTTTGTACTTTTACCCTAATTGAGTTAGAACGTAACTTATATATTAATAAATAAAAGCTTCTTTAGCCTACGCAGTAATATTTCGAACTTTTTGCTGATCTCTCAAAAGTTTTTTCGCTCTTTATCTCTTAAAATAAATGTTCGCCTCCCCCATCCAATTATCAAAAGGCCAATACCTTTCTCTAGAATATCCTTCATTTAATAGAAAGTTTTTCTAAATATATTTTTTAATTAAAAGTTGATGCTTTTATACAACACAAACTATTAAGTAAAAACCTTTACTTAATCAGTAGTTTTTTTGTAAACTGGATGAATTTTGCGACTAAGTTATAAAGTGTATTTTCACTGTATTACTCAAAAGAGTTGACAAACTAGATAATTAATTATTACTTAATCAATTTTAGCTCGACCTAATACTCCATCCATCTTTACTGAGGTCAACCTCTAATCATAACTTTAAAAAAAAAACAAAAAGTGTTAATAATTCTTTCTTTTAATTTTAGCTGTTTGAGTTCAAACGTTAAAATCAACTTCAGAGAAAAAGAAAAGGAGGTGCTGGATCAAATTTTGGGGCCAGGACGATACGACGCGAGGATAAGGCCGTCAGGAGTAAACGGCACAGGTGAGTTAAAGTTTCCACTCATATTAAAACAGTTTAGGGCACGAGTGAACGGGTGAGAAAGCGATACACAACAGAACGCTGTACGTCTGTATGCTGTTATTTATTGTACATGTCACTTTATATATGATATGCAGGTCGAAATGAGAAGAGTTTCTCACGATATTTTCATATAAAAGAAGTGTTTGCTGTTAAGTGTAAGAGCGTTGAAAGAAAATTGTTGTTTTTTGTTAATTTTGGCATTTTTTTAAAAATAAACATATGTGATAAGTGTTTCTTTTCTAAATTTCCAAATGCGTATTAGTTTACTTAGTTAAATTATTTTTATACGGGAGTTACTTGCTATATATATATAAGAGGTTATTTAATATTTTTATAGTTATTAATATGCCAATAAAAAATTACATTTTTTTTTTTAATGGTAGAACCTTTTTTTCCCTCACTACTTTTAAACCGATCTTAAAATATCCATTTTTGATATTATTTTTTCCGTGCCCCTTAATGGTACTTTCTGATTTACAATACGAGGTCCCTTCCCTTGAAAAAAAAACAAGCATAAAACCGTGATACTAAAATGGGTCCTATCCTAAGAACGTTACAATTTAAAAATTCATTAATTATATAGAATGCTTTTTCTATTAAAAAGTTTTTAACAATTTTCTCAAAATTATTTATTGCAAAGCGGAATTTCAGAATTTTGCCATTCTCAAAAAGGCAACTTCAGAGTTGATCTCAGGATCCCCTTGTTTCATGAGAGTAAATGTCACCCACCACACCACACTGTATTTAATGAACATATATCAGAGAAATATATATGTAATAATCAGGTAGAATAATAATCTAGTGCCAATATTCCCTGAACTCACTACTACCGGCGATGCAGCTCCTTATATACTCGGCAGAACGCTGTTCCGGAAGATTCCCGCTAACCTTCTAGACATCGTGCGGTGTCCTACTGAGCTGGTTTCTCGGTGTGTACAATATAGTTACAATACTCTTGCTGCATAAGGATAATGCGTTCATACAAACAGGCCATAAGTGGCCACAGAATGGACAAGTACATAATAAGAAGGCAGGCGTGTCCACAACTCTGACAAGGCTTCTCAAGACAAAACCCCACTTGGCATCTTTTTGGCTATGTCGCTGCAGTGACTGTCAAAGGTTAACTTTAAGCCAAGGGTAACTCCTAAGAATTTCACCTTAGAAGTTGTGTACTGTATTCCATCGTCGTAGAGAAAAAATGACTTGTTTTTAGTTTTTGTTTGGTGGAGATTTAATTGATTCGCAAATAACTAGTCAATTTCCTATCATTTCTCTCAAGCTATTGCGATTAGAATAATTTACAAGAAAACTGATCTCATCTACGTAGAGAGTAAGTCTTGAATTTTGGACTGACGCTACTAAATCATTTACATAGATGAAAAACAGCAAGGATCCTATTAAAAAGCCCTGGGCTAAACCAAATCTCATGACCCTTTCTCCAGACAATCTTCCGATTAAATATGAAGAATAACGTCTCTCTGCTAGATACAGGCTATCGAGCTTGACTGGGAAACTCCATATAAGATTAGCTTAGAAAGTAGGATGCTGTGAGAAATACAGTCGAAGGCCTTGAAGAGGTTACAAAAGGTTACTCGTACGAAGTCATCGCTCTCCAGGCCCTCCGCTACACCCTCATACATCCTGATTAATGCCGTTAAAGTAGATGTCCACTCCTTAAAACCAAATTGTTTATTAATGAGCAGACAGTTTGGCTCAAAATAAAAACACAGTTAACCTTTGAATGTACTCCAACAATTTTGGATAAAACAGGGATTAGAGAAATGGGTTAATAGTCATTAGATGAATTTATGTTTCCACTGTAGAAAACAGGTATTGTTTTACTATGTTTAAAAACTCAGGATATACCCCTTCTTGAATACAAGCGTTGAATAACTTGAGTAATGGGATAATCAACAGAATTAAGTTAGTCATATATATCCCTACTACACTTAATCTTCAGAGCCTTCTTTTAGGAACTTCCTTAAAATGTGGTCTCATGTAAAGACAAGGTTACGTAGTTTCTTGTAAGTAGTGAAAAGACCTATAGTGTCAAGATCGATATTACTGTTTTCCCGTGCTCTTCCAGTCTTTCTATATTTATTTATTATCTTCCATGTTGCCCTGATGGTGTTGTCTGTATTTTGTATGTAGTTCCCAGTTTCAGCCCTTTTCTTGGCTGCTTGCAGTAAAGGTCTGTAAATCTGTCTTAAAGATCTCATTTCGAGGCTCAGGAGAGGACTAATAACCAAACCAGTTTCTGGTTGATGCCAAGCTTAAGATCTCTTCCCTTACTTAATCATTGGATGCACTGCACTGAGTCCTAAATCTGAGTAAAACATTTTCATATTCGACTTCTGCTAAACAATGTTCATCAAGAAAATGCCAATCTTCACCTTCCAATAAACTATACAATTTATTTGTGCCTCTATTTGTAATCGTTTGTAAAGATAACTCAGTCTTAGGTAATTGCTCTACATTCAAATTAATTAAATTTAAAATTAGGTCGATGATAAGATGGTCAGAAAATAAAGGATTATAAACGTTAATGGTAAAATTACGGCAAGCAGTAATTATCACAGTATTAAAACTTACTATATCTATGGCACAAGCTTCATAAAGAGTCTCTTTGGAGTACCTGATACTCCAGAGAGAGCCTCTAGAGATTTCCTACAGAACTTTGCAATGCAATTGAATAAATCAATTCTCAGATATGTCATCTTCTTCAGTAAAACATTTTTGTAAATTATCATCAACTTTTTTTTTTATCAAAGAGGAAACCTCGTATTGTAAAGGTAACAGTATCAGTATGAAGCAGGGAAAGTAAGTGATAACGACACGTTGTAGTTTATTTCAAGGTCCAGGAAAAAATTTAAAAAAAAACATTTTAATATCATATTTGCGAAGTAAATCTTTGCTTCAAAAATTCCAAAACCGCGTCCTTTTTTTGGGAAACTCAAAACATTTTTGAATTCTGTTTTCTGGATAAAAGCTGTAGAGTAAAATTGTAACAAAATTTAAATATCTAAATTTTCTACTATTCAAGAATTGACTTTTCAAGCCTAAATATCTAGGTCGTTACGCTCTTTATTTAAAAAAACTTTGCGATAGTAAAAAAGATTATTTCATTTTGTTCCTTTCTGTTTGCTCTTCGCTTCCAGACGGTATGCTGAAGTGAATTTAATTATTATTATTTCTTTCTATACGACTTCAAAAAAATTTGTATCTAAAAATTCGACAAGAAGTCACTGACATAATATACAAAAGCTCCATGGATTTACTGTACTATATTGTCAACCAAAAAAGTCGTATTTAACTCTTTTTATCTCTTATGCTATTGGCATAACCTTATCCATTTAGACTGAGCTTTTTTTTAACCACCTTCTGCCAATGCCAAATTTCGCAAAAAAAAAACAATTTTCTAACAATTCTTACACATTCAATATTAAAAAAAAAAGTCCTCGGCAGTTAATCTAAAGAGCTGTGATAAGTCGAGATTTCAGAGAAGTAAGAGAAAATATACGTAAAAACCCTCATATCTGTAGATGGACCTGCTGTTGTCCGAGTAAACCTGTTTGTTAGAAGCATTACCACCATAAGCGACATTAAAATGGTAAGTGGAGGTCACCCTGTTCTTGTAGATAGCTTAGAGGTGCCCCACAGTTGCTACGACAGGCTCTATTAGGGGTGCTTTGCTCATTTACCTCTTTTCCCCTTTACAGAGTTGGATCTTTTTTTTGTTAGATATCACAGAAGAATTGGTAAATAGTTTAGCAACTTTGTAAGTTTCTAAGCACCATCGCTTTAACTTGGTACATACTCAATTACACATGTACATACATGATAATTAGTTATAAGTTTTAGCTCTCGAGAGAGAAAAAGACTGTTTTGTGATTGGCTCGGTTTTAATTGTTTGTGATAAACTTTATTTATTATTTTACTCCAAGGATCTTGATTCAAAGTAGCTCATTTATTTTTTTATTTGTGGTATAACGGCAAATTACAAAATTTCAAGTTTAGGACAAGCTTATTCATTTCAATTCTTAACAAGTGTTTAAAGTAATTTAATGAATAGAAATTATTACACAGTATCAATCACAAATGATTAATTTAGGTACAAAGATAGGTCAACATTGTTTATCACACATTTAAGTACTAAACAAATATAGGTGAAAAACGAGATGTGCAACTGTATTACAAATCCTAAAGTCATGGCGCTTTTATTCATTTTTTTAAAGATTTTGGAAATAATTGTGTAACTTTTAGGTCACCTGCAGTTTGCCCCTACAAACAACTACTAATTCATCTCACAATAGAATAACACAGACCCATACATTTAAGTTTCTTGTTTAAGAGATTTTAATTTACTTTGTCAAATGCTTTGGAGAAATCATTATTAACCGATCAATAGGTAATCTTCACTAAATGCGTCCCAGGTCTCAACCCATGTTGTTCAGTTCGAAGGGAGATGATTGGTCAATAAACTGTCAAATATTTTGGGAATGGCTGATTGAATGCAAACCTCTTACAAATAATATATGACATGAATTCTTGCAAAACGATTGACCAGAACTTGAGGATGAAATAAAATTAGGATTTACTGGTGATGTCAGTGAGAAAACACAAGACTTAAAGACTCCTTACCTTAACCAAAAGAAAAAGTACTTTTAGATTTTGAATGGTACCAAATACTATGACTCATATAGAAGACTGCAAATCAAACAATTTATCCCATAAATAAAGTACAATTTTACCCTAAATCGAAATGTAACTTTTCGAACCTAAACCACTTAATTGATGGTAATACTCTAGATACTAAGACAACACAGGAGGATTGAAGCAATAGCAGAATAATGTGATTATGTCGCAATCCCAAATACATGAAACTTCAGTCGTATGGGTAATTTAACAACGAAATGTAATTCTCAGGCCTTTGAAACCAGAATAAACGTGCGAGGAAACCACATTTCGCTGTCGAAGGAAACGTTCGGTAATTAAACATAATAAATCGAGACAGATCAAAACGTGATCTCCGAGAATCAATGCAAATTAACCAACCACTTGGACTAATCTTATTTTAAAAATAAATTGATTGCATATAGTTTGCAGAAAATGTATTGACAGAATCCTAAGGAAAAAGCATCATTAAAAAAAATCAATTTGGAAACTACTGGAATTTGGAAAGTCCTGGAAAAACCTCTTATCTAGGTTTTATCCGACATTGTTTATATCAGCCAAGGTAGACGGCTTTTAAAATGTCTTTTTATATCCGCTATAGACCTCTCCCCTGTAAAAAGCCGGAGGTGTGGATATTACAAAAAAAAAATTTTAGGGCTCCATTTAGTTTTTCCGGTCGATTAAAAGCAGCAGTGCAAACTCTTTAATTGCCGTGGTTTTCTAAGGTTTCGAACACCGAGTCGCGAGTTACACTAAGTGAGAAATTATTAGAAGTTTACGTAACGTAAACTTTGGCCTGTCCAATCTTCATGATATAAATAGAACCTCAGTTTAGCTTGTTTATCAATGGACAACATTTGTTTAGTGAAAACAATGTTTTTTGAGGTGCTCACAGTAGCGATTGTTTCATTAAGTCAATGACTTCCATTGACTTTATTACTACACCTTCATGCAGATTATAGTAGTGTAGAACTAGAAACTGCTTGAAGAACTTATAACTTCCAATGTTAGGAATATTTTAAAATTCAATGGGATCTGTGAGTCGTAAAAATAACGTTGAATATGTAAAATAAGATGAAAACACACTATAAACGTTGCTTGAATATTTGAGATTATAAATATTCAATATTCAATATTCCCAACTATTCAATCAACGCTATAAATGACTAAAAGATATGGAATAGATGGCGCCACGGTATGAAAGTGAAAATGGGACACATTTGTTGGAATAGTGTGCCTTTTTAGTGAATTCATGGTTTGAAGCCTAACTTTTAGATGCCACCACATACTTATTGCGAAACGAGGGACAGAATCTTCATTTTCACACTGTTTATGAAATAAAACAATTCTTCTATAAAAAAAAACTAAACGTAAAATATAGATTCAAGTCTCGAGAACTCATATAAAATATCGTCAAAGGCCTGAAATAAAAATGACTGAAAGTCGTGAATAGGTATTGCTGATGCTTGGAGGATATTAAAAAATACCCGCCTGGAAAATATTTGAAAAATGCACATCTCCGGAGAAAATAAAGCCAGGTCTAAATTTAGATGAAAATATACCTAAATTGACCGAAAGCCATGAAAAATTAATCAAAAAGCTTGTAATATATTTAATCAAAATCAATTTTCTGGGATTCATAAGGAAATATAAATTTACTACACTTAAATTAAATATTAATTACCAAAAAAACGTGAAAATTTCTATAATGCCTGGGCAATGTAAAAAAATTAGTCCAAAAAACTGGAACATATGAAAAAAATTCTGGAAGTCATATAAAACAAATAATTAAAATAAAAGACTGTTTAGGAGAGTTTTCGAGTCTGGAAAATATTTGAACAAAATTGATATTTCAAGAATAACCTGAGATGTCTGAAATAATTAAAAATTATTTCCAAGTCCTGTAAAACATAAACAATTACGTTGAATCCCTGGTATAAAATGAAAAGTAGTTTCAAATGCCGTGAATAAAGTGAAAAACTATTTCAAATGCCTGGAAGAAAAAATAAATATTCTTGAAATGGCTGGAAAACATGGAGTTAGATATTTCCGATACATTCATTAAATACCAAAGTATTCTCTAAAAAATTTTCTGTTTGGTTTTTTTGTAGAATCATTAAGGTCTGCGATAATTAAGAAGAAAAGATTACGTAGACAGTACATTAACACCAAATTATATGGTGATTATAGAAATTTGTGTAATTTTAGAGCGCAATGTAAATAATTAAAAAGACAGTATTATGATGGGTATTTAGACCACAGAATTTTTCCTAGTAACTTGAAGAATTTCCGGAAGGTTGTTCGCTCCAGAAGAGCCTGATAAAAATTATATTAATTTCCCTAAAAATATTAATTTCTGATATATATAAATATATATACAGGGTGTCAATTTGAAAACTTCACACCCCTATTATCTCGAAACGGGTTAGGTTTTTACAAAATCGCTAGGACACGTCGATTTTATTATCGAGGGGGAACAATTTTTATGCAGAAATCACTTCGCCTCTTTCAACCCCCTAGTGCCCAGAATCTCCCTCTCAAAAATCTTAAACGGCAATAGGGGTTGAGTGATACCTCATTTGAAAGAACTTTTTATTCTCTACATTTTGGCACCTTATTTTTTAAATTTGAGTGCTGCGTTGCCAAGTTAGGGTTATTTAAACATTGTTAAATTACTTATTATTAAACATTATTCCTGTAAGTGTTTTAATTACGTTAAAGCTATGATTTGCATTGAAACATGTTATTTAGGTTAATATTATTTTTACTAAACATTTGCATAGCCGTTACAATTATGGTCTTTACAAAAGCACGCCTAAAATTTATTTTATTAACACATCTACTTTAAGAGGTGTTCAAAGTGTTCTCCATTGTTCTCCAAACAAAAATAAAGTCTATTCTCAAATTCTTCCCGAACATTCTGAAATACCTCTTCTGGAATAGCCCTACTTGCCTCTGTAATTCTTCTTTTTAAATCTTCGATATCATCAGGCTGAGTTTTGTAAACAACCGATTTTATGTGCCCCCATAAAAAAAAATCTAACGGCGTTAAGTCTGGTGACCTAGCAGGCCATTCTATCGGTCCCCTTCTACCAATCCATTGGTTAGAGAATCTGTTATTCAACCACTCCCGCACTGGCCGAAAATAATGCGGCGTAGCTCCATCTTGCTGAAAGTGTAGTTCGTTTTCTTGCAAAATGTTACCAACTTGATTTTCCAGTTCAGTTGTTATCAAAGGATCAATTACATCTTCAAGTAGGTGTAAGTAGAGCTCTCCAGTTAAGTTTTGTTCAATAAACAACGGTCCTATAACAGCATTTCCAAGAATACCGGCCCAAACATTAATTTTTTGTGGCCGCTGTGTAGCACCCTCTCTGAAAATGTGGGGATTGTCCTCACTCCAGTATCGACAATTCTGTCTATTGACATGGCCGTTTAGGAAAAAGATACATTCATCACTGAAGCAAATGTTGCTTACCACAATTGCACGAGTGTTTATTAAGTTGGACATAATTTCGCAACACTCTATTCTCCTATCAAAATCGTCCTCATGAAGTTCCTGTAAAATTTGCATCTTGTACGGATGATATTTATGTAACTGTAATGCTCGTCGTACAGTTTCATGTGACATTCCAGTTAGACGTGCTACTGTACGGAGAGAATTGGTGGGTTCTGCAACGAATGTTCCCAAAATCTCTACTTGAGCATCTTCGTTTAAAACACGCCGACTTGCCCTTTTTTTGTTTCCAACTGAACCCGTTTCATTAAATTTAGCTACTACGTCCAAAATGTATCTGTGACTTACATTACAATTAGGATTTCTATTATTAAAAACTTCTGCCGTTCTTCTTGCGCATCTTCCTTGCTCGCCATAAATAAAAATCATTTCAATTCTTTGCCTAAGCGTGTATACCATAGTAACTAACAATAACACACAAATTATCGAAATAAATTTTAACTGATTTAAATACCTAGTGACATTGACTGGTAGGAAAGTTCACTAAATACTATTTTAAATTTCGGATCATATCATCGAACTGTATTGAGACGAATTCCATTGCAAACGAAAATAAACAAAAAAGAAAAAAAATTAAATGTTTATCTTTCATGACCAAAAGAATTTGTCGGATTGATAAACACTTTCAGTGAGAAATGCACTGGTTCGCTTTATGGTCAAACACGTTCCAATAGAAATCATAGCTTCAACGTATTTAAAACACTTACAGGAATAATGTTTAATAATAAGTAATTTAACAATGTTTAAATAACCCTAACTTGGCAACGCAGCACTCAAATTTAAAAAATAAGGTGCCAAAATGTAGAGAATAAAAAGTTCTTTCAAATGAGGTATCACTCAACCCCTATTGCCATTTAAGATTTTTGAGAGGGAGGTTCTGGGGGGTAGGGGGTTGAAAGAGGCGAAGTGATTTCTGCATAAAAATTGTTCCCCCTCGATAATAAAATCGACGTGTCCTAGCGATTTTATAAAAACCTAACCCGTTTCGAGATAATAGGGGTGGGAAGTTTTCAAATTGACACCCTGTATAAACACCCCACAAAAATTATCGCATCACTTATTATTTCTTAAATATTTTAAATTTTTTGCCTGTTTTTTAAAATTTTATTGATATTGACTTTTACAACATTTATTTTAAATCAGTTCAATCTACAGAGGACAAACATTTTGATTTACCAAAACATACAAAAATCAAAAAAAAAATTACAAAACATGTACCCAAAAAAAATTAACTTTATTTAAGCCAATGAATTTCTAATAGCATGTGTTACCGCCCCTGGCTCTAATTACAGCTTCCATTCGTCTTCGAAGGCTTCTAAACAGGTTCTGGAGGTATTCTTGCGGCACGTTTGCCCAGAAGTCAAAAAGAACATTTTGAAGATCATCTAGTGTTCTTATTGGTGCTGGATGTTGCTGAATTTGCCATCCTAGTTGGTCCCAGACATGTTCTATCGGATTAAGATCCGGTCTACGTGCAGGCCAATTTAGGGTGGATATCTCGAACTCTTCTAAGTATTGCCGAACAACTCTAGCAGCGCATGGACGATCATTATCATGCATTAGCACAGAATTATCACCGATATATGGCATATAGGGCACTACATGGGGTTCTAGGATATCGGTTATGTACCTGTCAGCATTTAGTCTTCCATCATTCACTGGTACTAGCTCCGTGCGACCCTCAAAAGAAATTCCTCCCCAAACCATGATAGAGCCACCACCAAAGCTTTCAGTTTGACAAAAATTAACCTGATTGTGCCGTTCACCACGTCGCCTATATACTGGTAGACGCCTATCTGATGAATATAGGCAAAATCTTGATTCATCCGTGAATAAAATATTGGACCAATCTTGAATATTCCAATTTGCGTGTTTTCTAGCAAATTGCAATCTTGCTACTCGATGTTCTCTGGTAAGACGTGGACCTCTAGCTGGCACTCTGGCTCGTAAACCTGCTTCTCTAGCCTATTTCGAACTGTCTCTGTAGGCTTATTCGGACATTACGAGCAGCCAACAGATCTGTTTGCAGTCTTCTAGAGGTGGTATGCCTAATTCTTAAAGCCGTTAACCTTAAGTAACGATCATCATTCTGCGGCCTTGTCCGAGTCGTCTGGATAGTTGTTCTGTTTCTTGGTAGAGATTAACAACTCTGGATATGGTGCTTTGTTGAACTCCCACTATCCGAGCGACGTATCTTTGACTGCGGCCATCTTCTATGAGCGCAATGATTCTAGCGGCTTCTTCATTAGTCACATGTCTTGTTAAACGTTCAGGCACATCCATTATTAACAATAAATTCAAATTAGAATAACACTTTTTGCTTAGAATAATCCACGTGAGCATTTTTGCTTCAAAAAAATATGTAAGAAATTCCGATCATGTTGATACATATACAGATTGTCCCAAAAAATATTAAAAATATCTTAAAATACTAGTGATGCGATAATTTTTGTAGGGTGTATATATATACACTAAACTATCCAGCTTGTATGTGAGCAAGGGCCCTGGACCAGATGGTTTTTCACCAATTTTCCATAAAAAGTGCCAGGCCTCTTTTTATTATTTTCAACTTATTTGTGAACTCTGGTGATTTTTCTGGCTAGTGGAAGACACGTTTCATAAGATTCCAAAAAGTGGTGGTAACTCACAAGTCAACAACTTTCGACAATAAGTATTCTTAGTATCATCCCAAAAATTTTTGAAGGATGTGTTTGTAAGCTCCTTAAAGGGTAAATTATTGGATTAGCAATTTGATTTTAGTGCTGAGAGTTCTGCTGAATTGAGTCCTTGGGGAAGAAGTGTCAGTACATGCTTTGTACACTGACTTCTCCAAGGCCTTTGACACGGGAAATCATGGGTAAATCTATAAAAGCAGGCATTGTCGGCTCCCTCTTGAAATGGCTTGAGACTTACCTCACTTATCGAACTCAGGTTGTCAAAGTGCTTAGTTATGAGTCCCACAAGATTCGGGTATTATTCATTTGAGGCTCTGTTGTTCAACTTTCGAAATCTTTCCAAATTCGCAATGCTTTCAGTACAGCCCTTTTCCCCTCTTTGCTGATGATTTAAGAAAAAATCCACAAATGGTTTCATCCACAGATTACTGTTTCAAGCTTCAGTCAGATTAAGTAAGACTTAATGATTGGTGATCTAAGAATGGTATAAACTTAAATGCTAGGATTATTCAATATGCTTCAATAAGTGTAAAGAGCCTTGGAGTCACTCTTAGCTCATAGGCGCTGGAATCTATTAATAAAATCAGTGATCTAAGGCTTTTATTTGACAGGGGTCTTAGCTTCATTCCACATATTTCACATGTAGTAACTATTGTTCCAGATGCTTGGTCTCATTAAGAGAAAAGTGTTCACGAAATTTTCATAATATTGCTCCGTGCACAAATGCACTGATACGTTCACATCTTGAATACAGTTCCTGTCTCCGGTCCCCTTACTATGGTGAACATATTCATAAAAATTAAAGGTGTGCAACATTTCAAAGTGGCTTTTAAACAGAACGGACTGCTTATTACTTATCTACTTGAGTTTAATTATCAATAACTAGAGTCATCCCTGGAAACTCATCACAAACATAAAGACGTTAAAGATGTTTTTATGATATTTTTCATTCTATAAGCTTTTGCACTTTATTTTTACATAAAATACGTCTTTATGTTCGATTCAACTCTTTTATTATAAAAAAAATAATATTTTTTCTAAAATTCATAAAAAATCCCTCGTAAGACAAAAAGAATTAAAAATATTTTAATGCCCAGAAAATATATTTTTTTTTACAAAATAGTTTGACAAAAAACTTAATATCTTGTAAAATTTTATTGAGTGTCTTAAGTAATTGTCTTGAGTAAAATTAAAAAGCCAATTTGAATTTAAAAATAAATAATAAAAAAGTAATTTTAAAACATCAGTTTGTTCATTTTTTCATTTGACTAATATTAAAAATTTAAATATAATAATACAAAAGTTTAATTCTTACAATTTCGTATTTCTTATGGGATCATTTTTCTTAAAACTTTTCAGAAAGCTGTGTAAATTAAAGTAGTTGTAAAGCGTACAATATTAATGATTGTTGAATTTTTGCTGGTTTCTCAAGGAAACTGTAATACATCAAAAAGATGAATTGCGATAAAAGTTTTAGGAAGAAATATTTTTATTCTATGATTTAGTATCTTTGAGTTTATGTTAAAATAATAACGCGGTCCAAATGTGAAAATATAACTGTTTTATAAAGTTTAATATAGAAAATTCACAATAGCGATAGTAAATAATAGCAAGCAAAAGGTGCTTTCGAAAGAAAAGAAATTGCTGAGAAAACCGCTTTTGCATTTAAAATCCGAAACTGATATTAAATTCAGCGACAGAGTTTCGAATTCCTCTATATTTTCTGCTTCAGTTAACGACTGATATATTAAAATAATCTTTATGAAATATAGCTTCATGAAACGATGACTGTTACCAAGAAAATTGACGATAGGTAGATAGCTCACGTTTTTCCTTCGGATGTCTAGATTTCACTGACTTAACATGTATAAGTTTCTGCTATTGGAATTTGCTTTATAAAGTGTAAAAACAGCAAATAATACCTTAGATATTTTAAATAATTTGTCTTAAATGAATATAGGCTTAACATTTAAAAAAATCCTTTTGGATGGTTTGGCATATACCTATTTCAATCCAATAATAATATATTTAAACACCCAAGACAGCACGTGTTAAAAATTACGTTCAAGATACTCTATTTGGCTATAAAATACCTGTTCAAGAAGGAAAGGAAAATCTTTTGTTCAGATATGATAAAAAAAACAATGCCAGGCAAACAGGACCTCTACACATTTCAAATGTCTAGTATCTAGGACTTAATTAACCTCTGAAACTAGTCTTGTGACTATGTTGGTCTAGATGGGGTAGAAACATATATGTTCAAAAACTAAAACCGAAGGCAGTAGTAAAACTTCAGGTCTGAACCTCATAGGAAACACAGTCAAACGCCTTGATTAGATCACAGAAACTATTCGTAGCATAGTGTTTTTAGAATGCCCTTAGACAGACTTCGGCATTTGCGAAAGCCGGACTTTCTGCAGGAAAAAAAAAATTATCTCAAAAAAGTGCCTTATCTTTTGCAAAGATAGGTATAAGAGATTGTGATCTTTAATTATAGATACGAACTACATTTGCATACTTCAAAATGTTATTCTTCTGTAACTGGATCTAATGACAGACTTATATTCTGGAAGTGTGGCATTGGATCATCTTGACTGTGACAAATCTCCCTCTGCAAGCAGCTAAATTTAAAGTTAAATACAACAATAGAGGCTTCAGTATTAGAACTCTCCTATATCACTCACTAATGATTCAAGATTTACCACATGCTTTTAAAGAAAGTGATGAATTTTGGATTATATTATCATTTGTTCTTGGCTTTCCAAAGTTTATTGACTTATATATTGAGATTTGTGATAACTTTGTAGTTTTTTTAAGTTACTAGTTGGGTGTTGATTAAACAATCTGTTAAAAATTCAACGTTATCCATTTAATTAAATGAACTCTACGAGCTTTCTATTTTTGAACACGCCTCAAGTGATTAAGCTAATTGAATTGAAGTCTCTTATGACGATGTGTTTGGTGGACTTATGTACCATTGGAATGTTATTATATTTAAAATATGAAAAACTTATATTCCTCTACTTAAATCCAACATAATAAATGAAAATAATTTGAGTATAACCCTTTTTATGACTGTTGGGAAATAACCCATCAATGCTATTGTCTTTCATCAAATTATTATTATGTTTCTGTCTATACCTTTCTTTAAGACTTCATCGATTCCTAGAGATTTCTAGAGTTCACATATAAAATCCCATTAAACTAACGGGCTTTTAGCTGTTAGACAGCAATCCCTTTAATGAAACCTGTACTTAATAAGCATTTTTGAAAGCCCACTAAACAAACAAATAGGTAAAAAGTCACATCATCAACTTTGGTTGTTGCAGTCGAGTTTGTTGTAGTCGCTGTCGATTTAAGAAAATGCTCATAACTGTCCCTATCCCTATTACACCTTATGGCTTAAAATGGTCTCCCTCTCTTTTTCTCTGCAGACTCTTGGTGACCAACTGCAGATCTACAGATACCACAGTTGCAGGATGTCGTTAGTTCTCTCTTTATTTCTCTGTTAGAAGATGTGCAGTTCTCTCTTTGCATCTTTAGTGACTAATTTCAGGTCCATATACCGCAAGACGACAATTACAGGTCCATAAAATCTCATCATATATCCATAATACCTCAAGATAGGTCTTTTTTTTTACACTCTTGGTGTCCTAGTAAAAAGTAGTCCACAAATGCCCTTAAGTAAATACTCTGAAGCCCAGTTAAAAGCTTTCCCTTACAAACTTAAAAGTCTCTACTTTTGAGTTTGATCTTACTTAATTAAAGGCAAAAAGTGTCATTGTTTCTAGTTGTAAGAAATCAGTGAACTTATCTGTTGAGAAGCTTAACAGTCCCACAAGCACAGCAATAATAGTCCACATTTTACAACTGCCATAATACCCTCTTTAGAGCTAATGGACATATTTAGTATATACGAGGGCGGGTCAATAAGTCCGTGACTTTTTGAATTTCCCGCCCTTTAATGAAAATGGCAACTCTGCTCCTGTCAACAGAGAACTGTCAGTTGACGCCTGTCAAAATGTGAACAAGCTGCGTCATTTAGTTTGTGTTTGACAGCTGTTGATAGCAGACTACCACTCGTTTTGAGAAGAAAATGGAAAAAAGTGAATTTCGTGTGCTCATTAAGCATTATTTTTTACGGAAAAAAACCATCACTCAAACCAAGGCTAAGCTTGATAAATATGATGGGGACTCTGTACCATCCATTTCCATGGTAAAGAAGTGGTTTACTGAATTTCGATGTGGCCGTACAAGCACGGAAGATGCCGAACGTTCTGGACGCCCAGTCGAGGTCTCTACATCCAAAACAATCGAAAAAATTCACGATATGGTTTTAGCCGATCGGAGATTGAAAGTGAGAGAGATTGTGGAAGCCATAGGCATCTCACATGGTTCAGTAGTTTCAATTTTGAATGATCATTTGGGTATGAGAAAGCTTTCCGCAAGATGGGTGCCGCGTTTGCTCACAATCGACCACAAACGCAACCGTGTGCCAATTTCCCAGGAGTGTTTGGCGTTATTCAACCGCAATATGGACGAATTTTTGCGTCGTTTCGTCACCGTGGACGAAACGTGGATCCACCACAACACACCGGAGTCAAACAGCAGTCAAAACAGTGGATTTCTCGGGGTGAATCGGTGCCCAAGAAGGCAAAGGTGGGTTTGTCAGCCAATAAAGTCATGGCGACCGTTTTTTGGGATGCACGCGGTATAATCCACATTGACTATCTTCAAAAGGGGAAAACAATTAATGGAGAATAATATACCAACTTATTGGATAGATTCAATGAGGAACTGAAAGAAAAAAGACCACATTTGGCCAAAAAAAAGTTCTTTTTCACCAGTACAATGCAAGGGTCCACACATGTGCAGTTTCCATGGCAAAAATCCATGAATTAGGTTACGAATTACTTCCTCATCCGCCCTATTCTCCAGATTTCGCCCCAGTGACTATTTCCTATTCCCAAACTTAAAGAAATGACTCGGCGGAAAGAGATTTGACTCCTACGACGAAATCATCTCTCAAACAAATGCCTATTTTGATGACCTCGACAAATCATATTTTTCCGAAGAGATAAAAAAATTGGAGAATTGTTGGACTAAGTGTATAGAATTCAAAGGAGACTATGTTGAAAAATAAAATAACTTTTTATATAAAAACCTGTCTTTTATCCAAAAAGTCACGGACTTATTGACCCGCCCTCGTATTATAACTTGTTTCATTTACTACTACAGAACTCTCGGCTCAATTAGATAATTGCAACTGTATTTGGGGAAGAAATCAGGCAGCAATTCTCTCCCGAATAATAGGATACCAACATCCTACAAATATACCGGGTGACACAGACAGAAGGGAACACTTAAAAAAAAAATTATATTAAACAATAATAAATAATACTGTATTTTCCACTTTTTGTTTTATACTCATTTTAATTTTTAATCAAATAATCACGGAAAAATAGTTTTCGTTACATTTTATGACTTAAATCTTTCACACGCCTATTTAAAATGTCTAAACCATTAATTTTGGCATTTACTTAATGTTTTTATATAGCACATTATTGGGAACAACCACTTTTGAAATGCGGTTTCTTTTTAAAAAATAATCATATCAAATTATTGGGAAAAAGGAAACCGCATTTGAAAAGTGGTTGTTCCCAATAATGTGCTATTTAAAAAAAATAATTAAATGCCAAAATTAATGATTTGGACATTTTCAATATGCGTGTACAAGATTTAAGTCATAAAATGCAAAGAAAACTATTTTTCCGTGATTACTTGATTAAAAATTAAAACATTCAACGCATTCATGGCATCCTATTTTAAAATTTAAAAAAATGATTTTTTCTATGATTATAAAACAAAAGGTAGCAAATATGCCATCATTGTTTTTAGAATATTGTTTTCTATCGAAATACGTAATAATATACCAAGTGTCTCATTTAAAATAAGAAAGTTAGTGTAACTTCCTGTTGAACCGGAAGTGGTGGAAAACAAAAGAATACGTTAAAATATGCTCTTATAACTATTCTATCGATATACCAAATTCCATTTGTTTATCTTGAAAAGTAAAAAAGTTATTAAGTGTTCTCTTTTTTCTGTGTCACCCGGTATATGCATGCAAATTACGTAGTCTGCACCTGTTAAAAATATCTGCTGAACAGTAATGAACATATTGAAAAATACTCTTGATCCAGATGATTTTTCAGTCAGCTTCCAGTTCAAATTCCAGATAATGCAGACTCTAGAGATTATTTTAAATATTTTTCAAGCTCGCTAGAATATTGTTAGACCTTATTAGAGAATATATTTTGGGAACGTGTTTCTACTGCAGCGAACTTCTATTAACAAATTATATGTTATTTTCGATCTTTTTGGAATGTTTTGAAAACGAATCTATAGATAAATCTCATTAAAATTTCGACGAAAAATAAATCTTTTATATAAAGGCCAAGGTTAGGGTTTAACATATAAATTTAATAATAATTGGGCACTCGTGGATTTAAATTAATGTCAATTAGGAGGGAAAAAAAGCTTTGTCTAATTTCTCCAGAGGGCTGTGTTTGATGCTAATGATATTCGTGACTGTCGCAGTTTTCTGCAACTAATTACTAGGAATTCTTGATTGGTTAAAGGCTATCGGAAAAGTAATTAATGATTTTTCTGTACGGCTAAAAAACTCCAATAAGGGTGAATATGGCCTACTACGAGTAAATTATTTTTCATTTTGCAACTCGTAATTACTTTTCAATATTTGCATAATTTATCCCATGCATAAAATATATTCGCTTGTTTTACAAAACGTGATTTATTGTGCTTGATATTTGCATGCATTGAAGGGACCATTTGGAATTATGCAGCGTTATTTGTTAAATTAGTTCCGAAGCGACATCATTTTTTTTTGGTTTAATGACTGAGGGAAAATTTAGACGTGACATGGTTTTTAATATATATTTTTTTTCCATTTTTCCCTCGACGCTGCGGGATAACCCTGTATTTTGTAGTCTCCACGCAATTTTGTTGGGGACATGTCGATTTTTACACAAGCTAAATGCAAATCAACTCCCTCGCTATGCATATATAAACATGTTTTCTCCTCATCTCCCGATTTGAAAAATGTGTATATTATATAGATAAAAATTGAGAAGTACTTATTCTAAATCATTTATAGTAGAACTTCCGAACTAGGATGAATATAATATATTGGTTTGCCTCTTTTACATTATTAATTTCAAGCAGCATGGTTTATATCTCAAATGTAGAAAAAAACTTGGTTTATTTTTAGAGTAAAGGGGGTATTCAAAATTTAGGTCAAAAATTGCTTAATCAAGTATTCTCCTTTTTTTTGTTGATAATAATATTTTAAAATATCTATTGAAAATTTGATTCTTTTGGAGAGATAGTTAAGTAGTTTCTTTGCAGCAAATCGTCATCCGTCTTTAAACTCATTTCTCATTTTGGGGAATTCCAAATGAGGAACAAGAAACTGTGTTATCATAGCACACCGTTACTATATTACCTTCTTCATGTTTGAAGAAAAACGGTCCAATTATTCCCCCAGAGCATAATGCACACCATACAGTGACACGTTGTGAATACATTGCTTTCTGATGAATCATTCGTGGAATTTTTTAAGCCCCAAATGCTACAGTTTTGCCTACTAAAAAAGCCACCGGGGTAAAAATGGGCCTTATGATGAAAATTATTTTGCAACCAAATTCATCAGGTTGCTTATGGTTATAATTAGTGAATTCTCTCAGCTGGTCTGCTGGCAGAAGTTGTTAAGTCAGTTGGATTTTGTAGGCGTGCAGCTGTAAATCTTTAGTGAGAATTCGCTGAAGAGTGTCTATTGAAATGTCCAATTCCCGATGACGAATTGACGTGTGGCTTTTCTGTCACACCTTTGCGAAGTACCATGATGTTTTGTTCTGAACGACCTCTATACAACGTCGTATCGTGTGACGTTGCATCGTTAAAGGAATCAGTGCTTTCGAATTTTTTTCGAGTGGCAATTAAACTGTCACCATTTTGGTAAAAAATTTCAAACCAGGACGCTTTGTTCTATCATTTTTACTAATTGCAATCTGTCACATTATGACTGTTAAATATGGCGCGCAATTCAAATCTTGAGTTCTTATTGAAATATCCTTTATTTAACCAGTTATTTACAGTTCATCTTATGGATTAATAATTTCACGTTTAAGCATGAGTTTTTGTGGAAATTTTGATGAGTTATTTGCAACAGAGATATATATTATAATTTTTATTTGTTCAGCACTTGAAATTGCGCTAAGGTACCTGAAGTCTCTGGGAATAGTAGTTTTCGTGTTAGTTTTTGGGTGCACTTTAAATATACGTTTGCTGAATGAATCTAAAATCGTCATTATTGTCGTTGATGATCAAGATAAAGAATTTGACCCTATAAATTGTGCTGGTGCAGTTGGAATTTCTTATCAAACTAAAATCTCTGTTATGCATAGTTAAATTTGTTGCTTATAAATAAGTATTGAATATTGGCATAAGCAATGCTCCAGTCTAACCGGCTTTTAACTACTCGCATTGCATTTTTTGCCCTTTCGTTAGTATCTTTGTTGTTTATCATGTCTGAGCTCTGAGAACGATCGTTTTATCAGCAACGCACTATTTGTCTGATTTTAATCAGTTTATAACAACAAATTATACTTAACGTATTTATTGTTGTTAATAGAATTGAACACATAATATTTTGTATTAACAATCAAAATTTTCTATATAAGGATATACATATATAACGTTTTAAAATCCTAAATTAAAATACTTTTTCTGACACACTGTAAAAGCTTGAGCATTTGATCTCAGCGTAGTAGTGTACACTCCAATCAAACTTACTCAATTCTATTATTTACATTCCCAGAGTCATAAGGAGTTTGTTGTCATCAAACCAAAACTTTAGCTTTGCCTTCATGTGTTTAAGCCATGTAGTCACCTGGCGACCCGATCCGACAGGCAATGAGACTGTGATGTCATCCGCAAAAAAACGGTAGAATTTTCCTCACCGGAGTTAAATATATTAACATAAAAACTTAGATGAGTTAAATATTTTAATTGGAGTACCTGTTACTAGCTATTCCGGACGTTCCAGCAGGTGTGATATAGTATCGGAAGCCTTAGGCAAGTCAATAAATATCTTCTTCTTCTTAGTCGCTAGGTATTGTGATATCATGAGCTGGTCTTGCCGATCCCTTTTCATTTTTCCTGGATAATCTTGCACATAGTGTGGATCTAATAGTGGAACGTTAGTTATTGCGACAAAGTGGTTGGTGTATCTTGTGTGAGATCTGCCTCAAGAATGCCTGTAAAACAGCCTATCATTGCTTTGTTACCTCCGTTGTCAGTCTTTGCTTAGTGCTGAATTATTGTTCTAATATTGACACATTTGTTTTGCGAGCTATCCAAGGAATTCTGAGTTATATGTCTCCAGCAAAACATCTTTAATGGCATAAATTATGACTCCAAAATTGGGAAGACTATGAGACTGGTTAAATGTAACCAGTCTCATTTAGGTTGCTATTGTGATTTCGTGACTTTTCCAGGCTTTAGTCAGTTTAGTTAATGCATTTTTTGCAATAGCTGATTTAAACATTTAATTTTCTCAAGGCATCCGCTAGTATTGAATATTGATTGCATCCTATTCCAGGTACCAAGCTAACTTACAACGGCAATATTATTTATTTCCGCTATTTGGTTTTGGTTGTTTTTATTCCTATGATCCTTGTCTCTGCTCAAATCTATTTTGACGGCCTCTAGGCTTATCCTTTTTATTCTATGCTATAGCTGACACAGATCCTATTCAGACTTAGCGAAAATGGTGGTGTCATCTGCACATCAAACTAAAAATATAAATATATTAAGAGTTTAATTTGTTATGTACGTAGTTATTATACAAAATGCATTCTGAGGGAAAGAATTCTAATTAATCCATGATCCAATTATTCTGAAATAATTGTTATTTATAGTCTATTTCAAATAGGTAGAGAGTAGTAAAAATAAACTATAAACCAAATAAGTGACTACTTTTGTCGTTGTCTAATTAGGATAAGTAAAGCTTGTTAACAAAATATTCTCTGTACCTGTCAAATTAAACAAATAACAGCCTCCAGGAACAAAATCCTTGCGGTTCTCGTAACTACCTCACCCATGTCAAAATTTTCCCAAAGTAGCTTATATGCAGTTAAGCTAGGTAATTTAATTTGCATTTAATTTAAAAGCCGTAAGAGACGGTTTTAAGTCGTGCCGATCCATTTATTGGATGCATACTTAAAGACCTCTTATCAGAGTTGCTTTTGCTATTTTACTATGTTAAAATATCGGGATTTTAATATTCCATATTTTGTTACGTAATTGGGTCATTAAAGTTCCAAAGCGATGCCGCATTTAAGAATTTAATGGTCACGAGCTTAATAGCTCGTCACTCGGACCTAATGGTTCACTATATCCGTAATATTCAAAGAAATAGTGGATAAATGTAATATCTGATAATTATCTTAATTTCATATTTGAACCCCTCTTTTTTACCTAGGATATAATTTAAAGGATTTATAAACTTTCAATTATAAATTCTACCACTTTTCTCATTAAAAAAAGATGAATTATATATTGTTTGGATTATAATACAATCTGTATTTGATGAAATATTTTTAGGAAGCCAATACAAGGCTCATTCCAATTCATTGCTTCTGTATTCTGGAATATAGAGAAAGTTGAACATGGCTTGTACTATAGAAGGGAATACTAAATTAATCTGTACTTCTTCAATGTCGTAAAGTAAGAAAATCGAATTAAGGTTACAGTCAGCATTCTTCAAAATGCAATTATCGAAAATTGTGTGTCTTTAACTGAGTACTAAAGCCTCAAGATCCGATATCACAAGTGCACAATCCAAGTCTATTACTAATATATGAAAGGTTTTTACATCATTGTGTTAACAAAGCCACCAAGATTTCTAAAGGTTATTTGTCAATATTCGTCATATAATTCAGAAATGTGTGGAGTTAAAGAGTACCCACGCTCTTAAACTTCACAAACCCTCTGCAACTGCAGTCAGTTATTATTATTCTGAATAGTGATTATTTACCTGCACCATATCCAAATTTGCAGTTCCCAAATGAGTAGATCCTTTGAAATGGAATACCATTCTAATATATTTCTTTTCATTTCTGTCTATATAAAATGCGTATGTGACAGGTTGTTGCTTACCAAAACCAAAAAAACATAAAAATTAGTTATTTGTTGTTAAGATTTCAGTGTGTAGAACTCAAGAATTTATTGTCTAAATCTGTCTCTGTACCCTCTAGTGTTCCTTAGGGCTCTCATTTGGGTCCGTTGTTCTTTAACTTGTTTATTAATGATATTCCAATATTCATAAAAGATTCTGATTTATTGTTATTTGCTGATGATCTTAAATTGTTTTTAGCAATTAAATCCATTTGTCAACATCAGTTATTGCAGAAGGACTCTCCAGTTTTTATGAATGGTGTAAATGATGTATTCGACTCCCTTTTCTAGATAACACAATCAAAGAGTAATGGAGGTAAAAGATCTTGAAAATTGAAAAATACATACAAAGCCCCTATACGTTTAGGTTTTATATTTCGATTTAGTGGTGATTTTTCATGCTCTGTACTTAAAGTATTGTTTTCTTCATTGGTACAATCTGGTTGTGTGGTAGACGTATTGCACAGAGCTCTTTCAAGATGATCTGCAGTCCGACCCCCGAAACCTAAGCGAAGAACTCGGATCTACAATATTTAGGGAGGTAGTGAAACAAGCAGTAAAAAAACTAAGAAATCAGAAAGTAGCAGGTTGTGATGGAGTTACCGCTGAACTACTAAAAAACATAGGAGAATTAAGAATATCCATCATACACAGCATATATCAGAAGATCTGGACGACTGGGAGCTGGACAAAATAATACTGCCATTCCATTTTGTTACCTTTATATAAGAAAAGTTCCCTTCTCGACTGTGGAAACTATCGTACGATTGCCCTAATTCCGCATGCTAGCAAAATCATGCTCGGGATACTGAACGAGAAGCTGAAGAATTTCCTCCTCAGACAAATACAGACGATGTGGATAATGAAAATGGCAGACGGTTGCAAAAATGACTCTTTAGAAATATGGTGCTATAGGAGAATGCTCCGAATTCCATGGACCATACCAACGAATCAATTCTAAGAGAACTGCAAATCAAAACCAGGTTATCCACTTTTATCAACCAGCAGTACTTAAAATACTTTGGGCACATTACATATAAGATCAGAGGCAATGGAGAAGCTGATCATAGAAGCAAAAGTAAATCGATAAAGATCAAGAGGACGTTTCCGTCGCGATGGGTAGACCAACTGAAAAACCTGATAGGAGAAAACCACGCATAACGCATTGATGAACTTACTACATAATGCCACCACATCCTCCTAACGATCTGATTTGGATTATATTTGCTCCATTTGGTCTCCCTGTTATAGTGTGTGTCTGATATTGATGCTACTGAAAGAGTACAAGATAACTTTTTAAGAAATTGGTCCTTTGAACCAAGTTTCTAAAACTAATGGACCTACTGACGATAAATCAATTTTATCTATGTAAACGATGGACATGCTAAAGGGTTTGAAGAATTTTTAATTATAAATCACACCACTCTTCTAATTAAAAAAAAGATGAATTACTTATTGGAATTCCTCCCTAAAAATATACCTATCTTTCGCAATTAATTATTTTTGTTTTGTTCAGGTCATAATACGATCTATATCTGAGGAAGTATTTTTAGGAAGCCGATATCTCATTTATTTTCAGGTAGTTTATTTTTACATTATGCATGACTGTTAACATCGTATCGAAAGCGACTATTTTTTTGCAGTTTTTGTTATTTTAAGCTTCCCATTGGGAGTTATCTCTGAAATCAATTGAATTATCTGTAATTTTATATATTTGCTGTCAGAATGCTTAGGGTCAAGATAGATATAAAATATACGCAGATGATTAAATCTTTAAAAAAAAGTAGAGAAAAGTGTTATACAACTCCTACATTAAAATAAAAACATCCAATCGAAACATTGTCGTAATTTTAACTTTTTTCGGGATTCACTTTCAAATCGGTCCTAAAATAAATTGCACATTTACATCATCACTGTTTTGAGCCATGTGATAGCTAGTTACATTTGTTATCTGATTTATCGTATTCGATATATTTATTTAATTAGGTTGTGGCGTTAACTTTACAGTGTTACTATATTGCCAAGAGTTTGCAGACGATAGCTCAGAATTATTGGAGGCTTGGGATTGTTCGAAGGTTCACTTATGACTGGCTATTAAAGAATCTAGAAAGAAACTTAATTATAACTATTAAATAAGAGGACACCACTTAGTTTTTTTTATAAATGAAAGAAAACTAAGAAAAAGACTTGGTATATAGGTTTCAATTAACAATTAAATGACCCTGAATAAAGTAGATTTAAAGAGGCAAAAAAAATATCTTAACAATACAACCAAATTATATTTACATCAAAGATATGTATACACCTCATGTTCTAATCTGTTAAATGTTAATAATTTATTATGAATTAAAGTATGAATAATATAAGAATAATTCAGCACTTGAAAAATAAATTGCAATTATTAAAGTTTTTAGTATATATTTGTATTACGCAGGGGAAAGTTCATGAACCTTTTTATCTAAGGCATATCAGCCTTAACCGAGTTATATCTACTTAACTACCAAAAAAGGTACTGAAAAATGCTGAACAAAAAATAACTAAAATTATAGATAAGAAATTGACGTATTAAATTATGATATTGATTAAATATTTGTAGCAATAAATTGAAATTAAAGGTATATTAATAAAAATTTAAATAAATGAGACAAATCTATGGTTAGTAATATTTAAATAAATGGAATAAACTGGCCTGTATATTCCTCCAAGAAATGAACAGCTAGCCTTCAAAATCGAGGCTGTGAATTTATGCCATTTGTAGCTTAGCTATCCGGATTGGGAATCTCTAATACTAGCTCTAACGCTGGCTCCAGCTCCACCGCTTTCAGCAATTTCGTGGGGTAATCAAAAGCTTGCAGTCATCAACAATTGAAGAAGAGTAAAGAGGAAAACAGAAAAGTAAAACCCTGAAACAACGGTTGCCATTGTATTCACTGTCCATAAAAAATGAATGGCGTTAAAAATGTGACACACTCACCTTGCTAAGTTTCATTCTCTATCGATCAAAATCTTGGGCATCCTGCACCAGAATTATGAATTAAACGGTTCCCTAAAGGAACAAGATTAAGGACTATAAATTACAAACCATATTGGCCACTTCCTGCTTCACAAACTTCGGAAATAAAAAAAAACTGGCCTTTTACGTGCGCTCCTACCTGCAACACGGGAACAAGTCCTCAAAAAAATGGATGCAGTACCGACTAAATCAGTAACGACCCCACCACTCGCCTGAGCTGTCAATATCAGCCAATCAGATAAAACATTAATTAAGACCAATCAGAAAAGTGGCGGACCGTCGACAGAAAGCATGGTACATAATTAACCTAGGAGAGTGATGCGTTACAGTATAATGCGTCATTGACAGTGTGAGTTTAAAGAAATATGAATAAAAGAAGTTGACTAAAATTATTAATGTAATTATTGAAATTAATGAAATATCAATGGAGCGTTAATGAACATAAGGAGTAGAAAAATAAAACGCTACAAGGTTGCATTTCAAATCATACTCCTATACGCATAATATACTTTTCTATCGCAAGGTAAAAAATCTTCAAAAAAGTTGGTAATTTAATTAGAAAAGCAGCCATGCTAGACGCTATTTGAATTAAACACAGATTTGTCTATATTTTTCTAAAATAAAAATACTAATTCTACTTTAGGATATTATTATTTCTTTTTTAATAATTTATTATTAATAAAACCAATATAAAATGATGCCCTTTAGGACCTCTAAGAAGCGCAAGTAAGTATTTAATAAATATCGTTATCCTTTAAAGCACATTTTTGTGAATAGTTAATTGATTTCAATACTTTAATTTTTCCTATATGTAAATGTACTATATCAAAACATTTGGTCACGTATTTTACATAATACAGCAACTCTCCTATAGAGCTTAATTTTACACACAAATTTACACAAATATGAATACCAAGTTAGGCGATGGTGGTTACAAAGGGGTAATATGAAGCAAGGATTGTACTTGACCCCTTAAGCTTGTAGGGTAGCATTTGCAAACTAGTCGCAACCAGTTTGATTGCTGAGAATGCTGTTTTAACTAATACTAAGGGGTTTGACGGTAGACATGTTTATTCCATTCAAGCCTCGATACTGCCATTTTGTTTTTGCCTGGAATAGTGATTTTGGTTTACTTACTTAAAGTTTTATTTTGTGACGAACTGCTCGTGTAAATGTAAATAAGTTCAATAATAAAACACTGATTAGGTAATGGGTTAATTATAGCGAGCAGTTTGTTGCATAGTATATATTTAGGTATGTTCTCGGAATATTAACAGTTTTAAGCAATATTTTACTAATCACTCTAACTATTGTAATGTTCAGCACTATTGTTTGTTTTTTTAACCATGTTAACAAAAATAGTTTTTAAATAAAGAATAACAGGTAACTGGTATATATTAAAAGTAGGCTCTTAGCTTGCAGTATTCAGGTTTTTATGGTTAAAAAAGAACATCAGATTACTAGAATATTTACTCTTGGTGCCGGTGCCTTATTACCATGCGGTTAAACGAAGGTTTTAAGCAATCTCTGGTCATAAAAAAAAATTAAAAATAATAGGCGGAGGCTCTACGGTATTTATATCCAACGTTAAAATATTTAACGCCACATGGAAAAGGGATAATATTAATGCTCAAAAATTCAGCGCCAGCAGGACGAGCAAAATTTCTCCCTTAAAATTTGATTCGATTGATTTATTTTTCAGAAAACCTGATGCCGAAATGTTGAGCGAACAAGAACACTGTCCCGTAAAGTTTACGCATGATTTAAAAATAAGGGTCTTAAGTTGATCTAAAAATAAAGAAGAGATTGGTCTTAAAAAATATGATTCTCTCACACTTCGATTTTTGCCTGTATAATCAATCAGTTATGCTTTTTAGTAGAAAATTTTATTAACCTCTAAATTTTGCTTATATAAATAATGTTTTCACACATCTCTGAGGTCTACGAATTATTGACTATATACCCATTTGTAGCCCTAATTCTCACTCTAATACGAACGAATTGCGGTAAAATCGCATTTAGCAAGATGAACTACTAAGAAAATTAATATTTGAAGGTAATTCAGGCCTGAACTGAATTTTTTTTGCAAATAAATGTTTCCAATTTTCCTCTCACACCACTCAAATCATGTATACGATCATAATAATTTAATTTTTATTGCTAGTTGAGCAGCGTAAAAAAAATTAGATTTCATGGCGATGACATAGCTTAAGAGCTACTAATGATTAGTGATTTTCGTCTGTAGGAGCTGCGTTACGTGAAAAAAGAATTTTATGATAATTTAGATGTGCCCGAAGAGGAAATTGCGGTAGAAATACGAAACATAGACTTTTTCTAATTTTTTCAGTAGGGGAAATGTGAGGAATACCAACCACTTAAGGGAAATAATTAATATATCTCAAACTAGGTAGAATTTAAACCTTATTTTGTGCAACATTTAAGAAAGTACAATTAAAGAAAACTAAGAATAGGCGGAAGCATAGATATTAAACGAAATAAAAAATTTATTAAAATGATTCGTATTACTTTACCTATTCGAGTAATATCGACCGTACTTGGACCTTACAAAAACTTAAATCTCTTATTAACAAAATATCAATGTCACAAACATGCATGGTAACTTTTAACATATATAACATAAAAGCTGTGTAAGTGATTTATGGCTGACAAAGATGACAAATACACACTCCAGGCTTGCACATTCGGTATGTGATGATGTTCTACAGAGGGAGCAAGTCACGCTATTCAGCATGTCCTTTTTTTCTGTAGTTCATCATCTCTCACTAATTTTCGTTTGATTCCTTTTAAATTCGCCAGTTCCTTTTTATTTTTACTTTTGCGTCTTCTTTTTTCTCTAATTTCTCTTTATCTGGTGTCACGATAAATAAATCAGAATCTGTTTTTTTGCCTTTTTCCTGGCTAGACCTAAAAATCTGGGAGTAGACTGAAGGTCTTTAATGACACATTAACTCTCATACTTTTTGTAAGTCATTATAACTATCCTGATCTGTAGAATAAACTACACTAGCGTCTGATTCGCTATCGGAAACGTACCCAAAATATGGCTGAAGTCAACACTCACACTATTTCCAGAAACGCAGCGCTAAACAATGCTCAGAATATCGCTTAATAGGTCTCAAAAGCCATTTCTTGAAGATCTCTCTAAGGGTTATACACTATATAGGCTATGTGAAGAGCATATTGAAAGAACGCAATCTGACTTCAGAAATGCAATAAGTACAAGAGAAACACTTTTCTGTGTACGAGTGCTATTTTAAAGATGTGGTGTTATGAACTGCAATGTATATGCAAGCTTCGTAGATTATGAAAAAACATTGGAAAAAGTTCAGCATAGAAAACTAGAATAACCGTTATAACTCGGTGTTTTCGTGATGCAGGTAATGAAATCAAGCCGCCGGTATAGTTGGTTCAATTTCGAAAAAAATCAATTTTTGGTGAAAAAATTCGATACGGGGGAATACACCCAAAAAGAAAAAATCCCAAACTTTAAAGGTCGATATATCGGATTCTAAGAGCACTATTGGATGAATTCCAACGGTTTTGTTTGTTCCTTAGTTTTGTCTTTCTGAATCCAATAAGACCTTTCGAAAGGACGTAGCTCTTATATTATTTGAGATATCGCATTTTTAATGCCCATTTTTGGGCTCAAAAACGAGATCGAAATATGACTTTTTTCCGAATTTTCAAAGTGCTCTCATTCCCTTAGTTCTACTCGAAACCCGTTATAACCCACATAGAGATTCTTAGAAACATCCGATTAGATGACCGGGACGTAAAAATTATTATAAACCTTTATTGCGCTCAAACAGCAAATACACAAAAGTGTATCCATGTATTTCGATTTACATAATGGAAATACAAAGAGGAGTACAAGGATGTATCATTTCAGCCCTATTATTTAACTTATACTTAGAAGAGATATTTTATGAAGCTCTACATGGCATAGAACTAGGAATGTCTGTAAACGGCTAACGATTGAACTATATACAGTAGTGTTTCCTGACAATATTGAAAGAAATAAAAGAAATCGAGATAGATTGATGAAAAAGTACACTTTAACGCTAAACATAGATAAGAAAAAATGTACCAGGGATCTACTATTTCGATACTACCAGAAACCAATCGAAAGAGTTGCATCATACACGTATCAAGGCATGACAATAAACGAAAATTGGGACCATTCTCGTGAAATTAAATGCCGTATTAAGAATTCCCAAATGACATTTCGATAAATGTCAAATCGTTTTAAAAGCCACGACCTTAATCTAACAACAAAAATAAGAATGCTTCGCTGTTACATGTTGCCAGTTTTGCTTTATAGAGCAGAATCAAGGACACACACTCGATACTCGACAGAAAAGTTTGAGGCATTTGAGATACACATCTCAACCACAGTCTATATCGGTTAACAATTAAAATAAGTTTGACAGCCCACGTCACAAATGTTAGATCGCTCAAGAAAATAAATAAAGATATGGGGATCAGGACTAGGAAGTTTAAATACATAATGTAGAATAGAAAACGTTATGAACTCCCACAGTTCTTCAAGGGAGAGTACTGGGATGGAGGAAACCTTGCAGGACAGGGATCTCTTGGTTAAAGAGTTTGAAAATTTGGTTTGATACCACAACGACCGGCTTTTTCAGGGCATGTATTTTAAAAGTTCAAATTACCATGACGATCGGCAATGGCCATTAATGAAGAGGATATTTTATTAAATAAGATTTAAATAGTTTTTGGTTTTCATCCTCAATAAATATTTTTTATATAAGTAAGTACTTTTCCTAAGTGGACTTTTTCAGTTAGTAAATTAATTTTGTATACTTCTATATTTATGTTATAAAACCCGATTGTTACTGAATATGCACAATTTGTGTGTTGAGAGTATATTTAGTTTGCTTCACTTTTTTCAAGTCGCAATATTGAATCATCATTTAGTTATTTGATTTATTTAAAAAAGGAAAAAGTAAATAATTAAGTCAAATTTTACGGGACAGTTGTGTTTGGCGGCATTAGGAATATTATATTTGTGAAATGAATTACAAGCCAAGGCATATTATGTGCAAATAGAGAGGCTTGATGTACGTAAATGAGCAGTAACAAAATTTAATCAATTCACGCAGATTCCATGTTAATGTTGTAAAATATATTGTAACCTATGGAATTAATATGCGGTTAAAATGTAGAACTCTGGTGTGTTTGAGAAGTGTCTGTGTGTTTAATTATATATTTATGAAAACTGTACTACTTATTAAGTTAATCTATTGAAACTAAAAATAAGTTTTAATAGTATCTAGCTATTTCAATTGTTCACTTACCAACCCTTGTATGAAAGTTATCTAAACCTTGATGTGTGTCTTGGCTCAAAGGACCAAAAAATAGAAAACTTAAGACGCTAATAAACTACATTCCACAACAGACTTATACCAAAGAGCTTCCGCGTTTCAAAAAATTCTAATCCTTTCCGTTTTTGACCGTCAGATGGCCCCGCTGTAGTACGTGTCAACATATTTGTCAGAAGTATCTCAAAGATAGATGACGTGACCATGGTAAGTGCCAAATGGACCAGAAAATGGGACTGACTATCTCTAATTGTGTAGTAGTGGATGGTAGCCTAGTTCATTCTATGCTGATATGATCATGTTTTGACCGGTTCTTGCCATGATGCCACGTTTTTTTTTTGACGCATTATGTTTTTCTTCCACAACTGATTCTTAGCACATTGGAGTCCTTTTTTTTCTGTTTTATAGTAGATTCGCCATTTTTTGTAATAAGACCTGCCTGCTGTTACAGTGTTTGTTTTTAGGCAAAACTATATCTACCTAAATGTAGTCTGAGGTATAGATTAACGCAAATGTCCACTTTTATTTACTAAACTGATTCGTTTTTTTTTTTAAATTCGTAATGAAAATTAATAAATCTATATCTATAAAAATTATTCAATGAACTGCATTTAATTGTCTCAATATAGATCTACTCCAGCTATAATAATAATATTTGATAAAATAATTTTAGTACTCCTATTGGAAGTAGCATAAAAACCTTAAAAAAATCTAAAATAATTATTACTTCACTATGAATACTAGTTTTCTTAGTTAACGTTTTTTTTGTAATTTTTAAGTTTTGCTATCACACGAAGAAATTATTCTGGCATTTGCAAAGAAAAATTATAAATTAATTAATACATTCTGTATGCTCTTACTAAAAATGGCGAATATAGCAATTCGTGTCAGTTATAAAATACTACAAAACACAGTACATACAATTAGACCAAAACTGTTAAATTAATTCGAAATTTATTAACCGGTTGTGCTTATTTAGTGTATATGTATGTCTTAATTGTTTTTGTGCCTGTTACCCTTTCCTCCATTGCAATTATATTTTAACTTTTTCAGAAATTTTTGATAGTACCGAAAATGTAAGCTGGATGCGATACATGCTTATGCAGGAGATATATTTTTGCATTTTTTATGTCTCGGATTTTTTTTTCGCATAGTAGAATTAGGTTTAAGATTTTTTATAAAAACCTCTTCTACTTTGTCTCAACACTCTATGCAAGACAACAGAATTATCATAAGTTTCAGAAGGTTTTTTTTGAGTCAAAAATTAATTAGTGTAGTTAGTTGTGACTGGCACGAATGCTTGACAAAAGGCTGAATGCTTTAGAGAGTCAGTTGTGAATTCTTTATTATTTCAAAATTTGCGTTTTTTAGGGTTATATTTAAAAATGTATTTTGCTTTATTTAAAAAATGTTCAAATAAACCTGGTAATTGTTTCCTCCATTTCAGAAGTCTTTAGAGCAAAAACAGTCAACAGTCAATAGTAACTTTAATTACTTGTTCATATTTTGCATGAAAAAGTTAATATAAATTAAGTTTCATGAGGCATGATAAATTTGGGGGAGGGAAGTATTTAAAAGGTCTTTAACTGATTTCTTTTATATTCTATTCAGGAAACTCATAGAAGCACGATGCTTAAATCATTTAGAATTACAAGCTGAAAACTCCTGAATTTGAGTTTTTCTATTACGAAAAGTGCTGTTGTAAGAAAAATATATTTCTCGTATATAAGTCACCATATTTTAAGCGTGAGAAACATATTTGCACTGGAGATTTCGCAGATACACGTTCTCAACAACTTTTCTCCCTTGACAACCAAGAACAATAAGAATATTATTATCATATTTATTTAAATCATACACTTTGACGAAACTTTTTTTAATTCAAAATAATCATCCATCATTCCCAAAGAGACTTAAGTATATGAACAAAGGGGAGGAGAAAGTGTGCAGTTTTTTGTATTTAGATAGGTATGTCTTTTCTGTTAATTAGCGTTCTGCTCCGTATTATTTAATTTTGTTAATTTTACTTAGGTCTGATGATACCCTAATGCGGCGAAACGCGTAACCTTTAAATAGACGCTTGATTATGATACTTGGACTTTGAGTTTACTTTCTCCTCCCCTTTGTTCTCTTTTTAAAACTAAAAATTGAGTTGGTAACATAAAAGAAATTAAAAGTTTCTAGGAATTTTAATGATCATCATTTCAATTCAGATTTATCTTGTTATCGTTTATTTTATTTCATATCAGCGTACTACCTGTGACGTTTCATTTTCTATCCAATTACTACATAAAACGATCCCATTTAAAATTATTTTTATTTACATACAAACTTATACTTTAAGCCTTCTATACTCGCAACTTACTTATCTTATTGTTACAAGATACATACATTTAAAGTTTTCTTACGAATTCTTATCCGTAAAGTTTTCGCTTAAACTTCAGACAACTCGCGTTAGAGCTCTTGCATAAAGCCTTTTCGATAGCAAGGTTAACTATACTGGATTTTGAACAATTGTAACCGGATTTTGTCAAGAAACCAAAAGTTTCCCAATACGAGCGACCTTAAACTTATTTTGGAAATAGGCCAGATAAAAGACACTTTATTCCATAAGAATTTTATTACTTGCTCATTTTACACAAAAAGTAAATAGTCCGTTTGGATTGCAGTTAAAAATGAATTTCGCATGCATATATGGAAAATACATAAATGGCTTAATGAAATTTCCCGACATATTAATTGGAAAATTAAACCAAAACTGTTCGCACCATTAGCCAATTAAATAAGCGGTTTGATACCGGGACGTTTTAAATAAAATTTGTAGTTGAATAGTATTATGGTATGTATTAAAAATATGTAGGGAGATATATAGATTTTTGAAATTAAAATTAAAATTTTATAATATAATATGCATAACTTAAAAGTATATGAGAAAATGAACGACTCAAACAAATTAATTTATTTTTATGCCTAATTTAATCCGTGTATCTGCAATTTTATATGGCAAATATATCGAAAATTATATAAAACATGCATAATTACAAGACAAACGCAATTTCAGTTACCGATATTGATACTATTATAGCTGACAAGAAAATGATACGAGATTGACTTATTCATGAATATTCGATGCAAGCGAACGTCAGTAGAGCTCAATTTGCGATAAACCTAATGCGATATTCGCTACGTTCCTACAAATTGCAAAGTTTTATATTTTTAATGTTATTTACAGATTTTATGTATGATGTTAAAATCAAATAAGCGTTTATTCGTGATTGTACTTTGTCTTCTTGCCTAGATTTTTTAGATCCACTCAGATTCTTTGGTATGTAAATTACGTTTCCTGGTTCTTGCAGCAGACGAAGGAACAATGATGTTGCCAATATAAAATGTAAACAAGAAATAAGTTTTAACATATTTGTTCTCTTCAGATATGACAATCCGATTCTGCCGTTTAAAAATCCAAATATTTCCAGGAAAATCTTTTAAAAAATTGACGTTAATTAATGCCGTGTAGGAAAATAAATGGCAATTTTTTATGGCTCACTTCTATTTCCCAAGAAAATTGAATACAAAATATGGATGCATGTTTAGAAAATACAAGTAAGGCATGCAACATCACCTAGTATAATTTCCAGCTCGTGCATTCTCCTATTATGGATTAAAACAGACGTTCTATGGATCAAAATAGAACTTTCAATAGACACTTTTAATCGGAACGATGTTTTTGTTGTATAGGAAGAAGCTGTTCTATCTTTTTAAAAAACTCCCATTAAGTTCGATTTTAATGTTCTCCTGCGTTGCATTTTATTTTAAAAATTACTCCGAAGGCTTTATTCGGTTTTGGCATAGAATCTGTTTCTTTTAATATTTGTAATTTTGCTTGCACTAAGAAGGCGTAAAAATGCAAGATATTACGATCACTGACTGGAAAAAATCATAAAAACAGGCGTTATTTGTATTTGAGATTTTTAATATACCTTGATACGTTGACTGTTTTTCGCTTTACAGACTTCAATGATCTTATTAATAAGAACCTTTTATTAAAATATTATATTTAGTTCAATTCTCTGGTCATAGTGCACTAGTTACCAGCTAAAAGCCAACATAATTAAACTAGTAATTGTAAATGTGATAGGAACATCAGGAATTAACGACATAATCTGATTTTAGAAGTGTTTAAGTTTTTAGGGATGAATAAAATATATACTATTTTTTATGAACATCTATAGCCGAAGGAACAATACGAGGCGTGATTGGTAGGCTAAAGACTAGGAGATCAATATTATTAGTCCATTCAATAGACCTTTTTTAGAAAAAATCACAAAGCGCAATGCGTTTAAATTAATAAGTCTATTCGTCACTTTCATTTGATTAATGTGATATCAGATTTTACGGTAAGGGTTATTAATAAAAGATACGTCTGGATTTCTCACAAAACCAACTTAATTTATATGCTTTAAGCCACATATGGACGGCATATAAAGTTTATTTCTCATAAAGTATATAACTTTGTTAACCTTTTAAAAGATTTTAAACTGGAAAATCCAAATGCACTTCATTAATGCCCTTTCGTACCTAACTTTATCATGGCATTAATTCTTAAAGTTCATGTATATGCGTTTGGAAACTAAGTTAAATCTATTAGGACCATTAATTTTATTAATCATTAGTTCACTCATTTTGTTAGTCTGCATTTTCAGCATACAATCACCAAAAGCTTCAGTAAATTGTTTTTTTTTCAATCAATTAGTAAAGAATTTTTAATAATTATTACAGTTCATACCAAAGCGATTTAAATACAAGTGATAAACGACACATATAATGTATAAACATACTATTCCTTAGAGCTTGAAAACTGTTATAAGTGGGCACTAGGGATGTTTGGCTACTGGTTGGCAACGTTGTATATTATTCGTTTGATAACCAGTGGCGTCATCATTTGCTTGTGAAAAATAAGCATTGTTGCAATTGCTGCTAAACATTGTCATGATATTTGATTGTTTGGAGAGGAGCACCTGATATTTTGGTTTTTAAGTATGTTTTCTAAATTAGCTTTGACATGTTATAATGATTTAAAAAAGGCCCCTCTAAAATGAAATAGTGCCCGGACAGCACAAGCACCTGCATATGCTCTGGATATTCAATTGGCATATTCAGATCTACCAGGAATATCTTATATCTTACTTGGCATATGCTGGGTAAGGATAATTATTAATTTACAATAAATAAACCATTATGATAAATAGGACCATGCCTCGATGAACCCTCGATTTAGTAATATGCCAATTTTATTCCATATTTATTCATTTATCTTATTATAATTATCAACGCCATTTAAAGGCCATATCAATGTAAACTTTACATTTTTGGAAATCTATTTGGTGAATGTTACAATATAATGTTCGCGTTTTTTTGCCTTTCTTGCACTGAACTCTCAGATGCTGATGGTCATCAGTAATGTATCGCAATTTGTTTTTGATCAGAGCAAGTTTGCTGAAGGGTCTGTATCTAGAAGCAAGAGATAGTGGTAAAATAAGTAAAAGTCTCAATGCGATACATGCTTATGGCAAAACGTTATCGTAACCGCACACACATATGAGATTAAGTAGCTCAAAAACAGCATTTCGTTCCAATTCATCGCCTTACAAATCTTATGCAACAAATCGATTTTGTCTCGCATATCACTCTCAACAAAATCATTTGGGTATGTGTTTTTTAGTTCAGCAGCAGAAATGGTTTTCATAATTATCTGCAGCATATTTATTTGCTGACAATGCCAATATCCTACATTCAACAATAGATCTATTGGTGGAAAGAGGACTTGAATTTTGAAGCGTTCTTCGGGGATGTCAAATACATGCTTTACGCCCGATTCTTTATCATAAAATCGTTTTTTTTTTGAATGAATTTTTGACTTTCCCTAAGCTGAGATATGATTTTCAAATTTGATGCAATAAATTTGGCTTCAGTCGAAATTGCTGGCCAGGCATCTCTAAAGCGACGTATGTCAAAAGTTGATTAATACTGCGAGCTGCTTCGTCCATTGTTAATTTTGGATTTTTTAGAATTTTGTTCGTGATATCGAGGCATTGCAAAAGTTGTACCAAATGGTTGTCAAAAGAATGAAATCGAAGGACTGACGCCGTATGAGCGAAGTAACAACATCTAACTGATTTTCTCATATTAAATCTATTTTAAGAACTTTTTTAAAGAAGCAACAACAACTTTAAAGTTGTTTCTTAATGGTTGAACGGCTTTAATTCAATTGTAGATACACCATAAAGAGACGGTTTGGCAGTTTCAGTTACAATTTGCCACCTTGTTGGGCTAAGAGCGAATATAACTTATGCTACTGCAATATCTTACATATATGAAATTGAATATTCTCTGCATATCTGTTAAACATATGCCAGGAATAATGCTTTTGCATATATGATATTTGAAATATTTATGGGATATTCCAGACATAATGTTATTTCGTCAAATGAGATATGGGTGCTGTCCTAAATGGAGTTTTGATATAACTGTTTATTCTCCATGGAAAATAAGATCCGAGCATAGCAAGAACATATAGAATTATTAATGAAATATCTCAAAATTTAAAATTTGTATGAGTATAAAATATTGTGAGAAATTACTTAAATAGTTTTAATAAGACCTTATAACAAATTAAGAGGGGTTTTAGTTGTCTATTATAATATCCAATACAATACAGTTCCTTTGGAAAAATCAACTTTTTCTTGAACATTAGAGAATTATTTTATCAACAAACCCTAGGTATAAAAAATGATATAAATATAATAGGGGATTAAAATATGCAATAATATATAGAACGCCCATATTTTCTCTGGGATATAATACTACGCCACTGGTCAACTAGAGATTTCAACCCGAGTGGTTAAGTTATACAACGTTGTCAAACTGCCTACAAGATTTTTTATTAGTCTTGGAGACTTTTTTTTACACAGAATTAAATTTATTGTTATCAAGCTCGTAATATAGAGAAAGATATAGTGAAATGTACAAATATTGCTTAGCGTAAATTTTATGGATGTAAAATATTTGTGCATTTTAATATTACAACATTTTAAATTCACCCATTGCGATTGTCAGAGCTTTCTAACAAAAATAAGCTCAATTGAAACTACACAAGTTGATAGACCTGACAGTATGAAAAAACCTTGTGAAAATATACATTTGCTTGCTTCACGCAAATGTTGCTTAAGCCTCTTTTGATATAAAAATGGCAGTTCTAACTTGTTTTCAATATCAAATTTGATAGTTAAGAAAAAACCATAGTGTCAGGTCTTAAACATTTGCTTCTTAGAGCCAAGGCTAAGAAACCAAGCAAAAATTTTGAGAAATCAAACAAAAAATCATTATGTCTTAAATACCATTAGTTTTATCATAATCATAAAACATCTCTTTTGAAAAGTGCACGCTGTTTGCACTTCTAATTAAAAAAGATATATTTTAAGTGTGAATGAAGGAAATTGGCGTGCCTGAATCGAATCATATATATGTTTTAAACCTGAGGTAAATCATATAACGTATCATTTGGATATTTTCCATGGCAATATCCAAAAAACATTTCTTAAGTGCATGCATTTAGATAACAAACCTGTCTGATTGTTGAAGTTTATAGGCCATTTTAATAATACTGTTTCAACGTATATATCTTTTGTGATGTTTTCTATTAAGAAAACGCGTCTATTAACTGGACTAAATACGAAATAACCGAAGTGTTTTTTCCTAAACGCCGTTATAGGGAATGGGCCAACTATCGTACGCATCAACATCTTCTTAAGGTCTATCAGCAAAATAGATGATTATAAAATGGTGAGTGCGTGGTCTGCCAGTCATGTCAAGTATTCATGGTTTGGAAGAGCAAGATAAGTATACCACTATACTTCGACACCTCAAGGCTTTGTATATAATTTAGCCGGCCAAAAAAAAATATATATACACGTATACACGCTTGGCAAATTTTTTTCTTGAGTGCGAATATTTATACATTAACATGCAACAGAAACTCATCGGCAAAAAGAGAACGATGAAACTTTTAACTATTGCAAGTTAATACAATGACTTACACACCCAAGATGCTCGTTGTCCGGGTGTGTATACTTATATATACAGGGTGTTTGGCGGAGGGTTAGCTAAACTTGGTGGGCATATAGATAGGCTCAGATAGAAGATTTCTTAATAAACTTGTGTTCTAAAAGTCTCGGGTTTTTTTATATCATTGATTTTGTGGTATTTCCAGGATTTTCAAAAAATTATGCCTTTTGACATCTTTAAATTTTTTCAGCATGTTTTTCACGTTTTTTTTTACATTTGTATTTAGTCTGTAATGTATCCTGAATCTAAAAAAATCAATATCAAGTACAAATAATACCAAAACAATTCGTTTTGAGCTCAAGTTAATACAAGTAGCAAAAAAAGTTATGAAAGGTAACTTTAACTTTGACGCAAAAAAAAACTAAAATCTATCAAGATGTTCAGGTAGTTTTAAAAACATCTCCAGTTAATACTCTTTTCAATGATATACGATGTGTATCATTGAAATATGATGTGTTTCAATGATACACAAAGCCGACTAACTTACCCAAGTCGTTAATTTAGTATTGTATCATTTCTGTACGTGTTATTGTTATTGTTATTGTTAATACTGTTGTTATTGTTGCTGTTAATTGAGTTTTTATATTGTTTTTGTGACTTTCCTTATTTTCGTATCATTATCGCCACAATGGCTGCATATACTACCGAAGACTACGCCGATATTGTCTTTGCTTATGGAAGAGCCAATGGTAATACGCGAGAAGCACAAATAATTTATGAGGAGCAATACCCCAATAGGCGTGTGCCCCACCACAACACTTTTGCTAACACTTTTCGTCGATTAAGGGAAACAGGCAATCTAAATTTTCAAGAACCGACGATCAATCGGAGGCAGTATGATGTTGCTGTAGATGAAAACGCAATTCGCGCATTCGATGAGGATCCGACCACTAGTACAAGGAAAGTAGATACAGATCTGAACATTTCTACATGGAAAGCATGGTCAGTTGTCAAGGCAGAAGGAAGGCATTCTTTCCATTACGCCCCAGTGCAAGGTAATTTCATAATACATCAACAACTTAATTCCGCAATTTCTACTGGCATCGTGAAACTCTATTCTAGGTCTCCTACAAGCCGACTATGAGCGACGGGTACAATTTTGCCGCTTTTTGTTTCACGCAGACGTTGAAAATAGACACTTTTTAAAAAGCATCTTATGGACAGATGAATCAACATTTACACGTGCGGGGATATTTAACCAACATAATTTACATTATTGGGAAAACAAAAACGTAAATCCGCATTTGACCAGAGCCCAGTCTTCCCAAACAAGACTCAGTGTTAATGTTTGGGCAGGTGTGATTGGGAGACACCTCATCGGTCCACACTACTTGCCGAGAAACCTCAACGGGGACAATTACTTACATTTTTTACAAAATGATCTCCCACAATTATTGGCTGATATACCCATATTTAATGAAGACAATCGTGTTCCAGAATGACGGGTGTCCTGCACACTATCGGGTCGCCGTTAGAGAATTTCTGGACAATACTTTTCCCAATTCGTGGATCGGAAGAGCAGGTCCCATCGCATGGCCTCCACGGTCCCCTGATTTAACCCCTCTCGATTTTTACGTATGGGGACGTGCGAAAGAACTCGTGTACGAGGTGGAAATTGACAAACTAGACCATTTAATTCAAAGAATCAATGCCGCTTTTCTAACCGTCAGAGAAGAGATGCGACAGCGATGTAGGGCATCTATAAGAACCAGGGAAGCGCAGTTTCAACAAAATTTGTAATTTTGAAATAAATACATAAAATTTTAAAAATATTTTTTTTTTACTTTATTTTCCTTTAAAGTCATGAATTGTGGCAAGTTAGTCGGCTTTGTGTTACACATCGTATATTATTGAAAAGAGTATTAACTGGAGATGTTTTTAAAACTACCTGAACATCTTGATAGATTTTAGTTTTTTTTTTGCGTCAAGTTAAAAGTTACCTTTCATAACTATTTTTGCTACTTGTATTAACTTTTTGAGCTCAAAACGAATTATTTCGGTATTACTTGTACTTAATATTGATTTTTTAGATTCAGGATACATTACAGACTAAATACAAATCTAAAAAAAACGTGAAAAATATGCTGAACAAATTTAAAGCATAATTTTTTGAAAATCCTGAAAATAACACAAAATCAATGATAAATAATAAAAAAAACCGGAGACTTTCAGAACACAAGTTTATCAAGAAAATATCTTCTATCTAAGCCTATCTAAATGCCCACCAAGTTTGGCTAACCTTCCGCCAAACACCCTGTGTATACTTGGCACAAAAATTATGAACTAGAAAAACAAATTTTGTAAATACAAAAAAGCAAGTAGAAGCTTTAAAAAAAATCACAAAGTCACATATAGAAGCACTAATATTCTCTGTACTATTACTTTCACGCTATGTTGTTCCATTCTATATACTATTTCTATAGTTGTATTATACCGTTCTGAAAAACCGAAAAAGTGTTTTTATAGCAGCGGGGCCGAACGAAAACTTTAGTCAACATCGTTATTTTTAAAAGTTTTCAGCAAAAAACTGTTTGTTCGAGATTTTAAATTTTAAACGTTCGCCAAAAGCGCTGTGTTAGGAAAATGCTCGTGAAGAGTTTTTAGCTGAATTTATAAATTTTTTTCTTTTAGTGGGGCGGAAATGCAACAACATTAATGCCCTGTAAATAACCATTTTTAGAATATCTCATTTGTGCATACTATGATGAACTGGTTTACATTTTCAATGTGGAATAGTTGTAATCGGAGGATCGAAACCTTACTCTACCTGTTATAGAAGTTGAGCCACACAGTTTGAGAAAAAAAATAGGTAAACGGCTCAATTAACACAAAAAAATTGCGCAAAAGGTTAATTAAAAAATGTTAGGGTGTCAAAAAAACCCCGAAACAAAATCCAACTTGTTCCTATAAACATACAACCAAACTTTTATGTTAATCACGTAATAATTTCGAGAAATAGAATTGAATTTGGAAAGAAGTCGTTGAAGAGTAAAGAGCAGCTTTCCCAAACCATGTTGATTACAAAAATAAATGAAAACTATTACAATTTTTGGCATAATAGAACAAGTAACAAAAGTATGGAATTCTATAAAAATAATTTTTCTAGAAATTCCGACTTAACAAGAAGTAATGCTATTTAAATTATTTTAATAAGCTAGCATTGATGCAAGCACGAATTCGACGAGGAAATCTATTAAGTTGTTAATTTTTTCCTGATGAACATTTATCCATTTCTCTAAACCCGTCTGTATAAGTTATTTTGTGTAACCAGGGTTATTTAGAGAAGCTCCAATCTTTCCCATTTTATCATATAAGTGCTCTATAGGATTAAGATCCGGTGAGCAAGAACGCCACTACAAAACTACAATATCTTCATCTTCCAATAAAGATGTTGCAACTCTGCTGGTATGTAGAGATGCATTATCTTTCATAAATTAAAAAAAAAAACGCTAAAATCAGGGAAGCTAAAATAACAGAGTTGAACATAGAGAGTACAAAATGAAATAAAAAACATTAATTGGGATTTTATTTATCATCAGGATGTCAACCAAGCTACTTAAAATTTTATACAAATACTAAGAAACTGTACCTAAGTTCAAGAAATTCTACCTATAAAAAAGAAAAAACTCGGATTTCAAGAGGATTCACTGCTTCAATTAAACAAATCAATCAACTTACATAATATGCTGACAAAAATATAAATAATATTGAAACTCATGAAAAATTTTATAGGTATACAAGCATTCTATAAAATTTAATAAAAAATGTGTGTACGAATGACATAAAAAAACTTAATTAAACAGGCAACAAACTAAACTAATAATAAAGAACCAATTTCTGTTATTTAAAAAAATAATTCATTAAAAATGACCAAACTGAAATTGCCAACATATTGATGGATTTTTTGACAATATTGGAAAAAACCTGACTGCAATAATTAGTCAGGACAATCTCTATTTTTCAATGCATTATCAGAAAATGAACTTGTATGTGTAATAAATTCTCTAAAGAATGTCTAGTCAGCCAGTGAAGATATCTCAGCCAGGATATTAAAAGATAATCACAAACCTTTACTGAAACCTTAATAAATCTAATGTTGGAAAAAGGGACCTTCCCTCAAATATTGAAAAAACCATACCATCGCTACAGTCTATAAAACAGGTGAAAAATTATAGACCAATAGCTGTAAAAAGTTGTAAAATGTGCGCAGCTGTACCTGAAATCGATTGTCAATGTGTATGTTATGCCGATGACACAGTTGTTTTAGTCAGGGGTAGGTACATGCTGGAATAGCAAATTCAACATAAAGCAGCAAAATATTTGTTAAAAGTTCATTTATAGCTAATATTTATAGTTAAATAACTATGTATGTGCCATTTTCAACGAGCAATAAAAACGATGTCCGATTACTAGATATTAGGATTCATCAATATTTATGTTTTACCCGAGGAATGTCAATGCATGAACATTGTAAATGAAGTGGAATCTAATGGAAAAAATAGACAAATAATTTATAAATTCTAATAGACTACAGGTGGCAAAACTAAGTCAGCACATCTTTAGCCTGTTAGGGTTTCTCGAGTGGGAAATAAAGAGGTTCTTTCAACATCCTAATTCCACTCCAAAACATTGTAATACCTCATTTGTATTTCAGGATAGGTTTGGTAGCACGGAGTCTAGCTTGTCCCTCTACCTCTTAAAATGTGAATTCGCCAGTCATCGGATAGCCGATTTTGTTTTTCTCTAAAAATAAGATATTTGTCCAATTTTCCATAGTCCTTCATGCTCAAAAACTTTTATGCTCGAATTTAAACAGTCAGCTCAATTTTGCCTTGAAAGAATAGAAACACTCATACCTGTAGCTTGCAAAAGTTATATTTGAAGCTCTGTTAGACGCAATCCTGGCCTTCTTTAGTGACTCTTACACGACTTCTCTATCTATTCTTTAGTGTTTCCTGTTCAAAAACCTTGAATAGGTTTTTGAAACAACCATCGTTCTTACGATCTACCATTGAGCCATGCCTTGTTCTGCCAATGCAATAATTCCTCCCCTCTGGAATTCTAACAACTCTATGTACGGCATCTTTATTTAAATGGGCGAAAATAAAGAAATTATAAGTTCAATGTAACTTGGTTATTCACCTGTTCTTGTTAGTAAACACTAAAACAAAATTATTAAGGTGTTTTTTGGAAGGGATTTATCTCAGAAAATTAATAAACCTAAAGTGACTAGTCGAGCCTCAAAGCCTATATTAATAACCAGAAAAGCCAAATTCAGATTAGCAAGAAGTTAAACTGGAAAAACTCACCTGCTCGTTACAACAATATTCGGCCCAAAATCTTATTTGGAATCAAGTAAATCAACGAACCTTGAGATATTTCTTCCCGATACACCACCCACATGAGGTATCAGAGTAGACGGCCAACGGAAGAATTAAATAAGATAAAAACTAATTGTAATTTCTTCTATATCTGGCTACAAAATTCTATTTAGGCAAGATTTTCCTCCAGTGGAACCAATGTGGTCAGAAAGGGAAAATGAGCAAGTACTACAAAATTTATTTACTTGTGGCACTTAAATTAATACCTATGTATAGGCGGAAAATAGTGCTCAGAATCCAAAGAATATTTCTTGAACACACCTACGGATGCGATAATAGCCATCGACCAAGAAACCATCTTATATTCGTAGATCTCCAGAAAACTTATGATATAGTTCCTGTTAAGAAGTTGCGAACTAGAAGCCCTCTATTATAAATGTTCCCAAAAACCTGTACATCGTCAAAAGTGAAAATTGGTAAGAACTTGTTAGAGGAATTTCCGGTATATATCTCTATAGGAACACAACTATCTAATATTCAATTAGATATAGATAAAGTAACTAGTTGCCACACTTACCCATATCTAGGTGTAGAATTTGATTTGTCTGAAAAAGAAAAGAATAACACAAGCCAGAAGAATTATAGAACGTCTAAATAGTGTAACGAAATTGGGAAACAACGCAAATACAACATATATGAAACACTTATTAAAAGCAGTTTAACTTATGGAGCAGAGCAACGAAAAATAACGAAACAAAATCAAGGAAAACTTGAAGCGACTGAAATGGATCTTTTTAGGAGATAAGTGGATTAATCAAAAATAGATAGAATCCGAAATGACGACGTACGATAACAAATGGGAATAGATGGTTCGATAATAACGGACATGTAGCAGAAACAGCTGATATGGTTTGGACATGTCCAAAGGATAGAAGCAAGAAGACTGTAATAAACGAATTAAATGATTATTTCAGATTAATACTGGGTGATACTATATAAGTTAGGTTGTATTATCTATAGATAAATCAACTGTTTCTCTATTGGATCGTCGCAATTCTTCAGTGATAAAAAAAAATATTCCATTAAATATTTTCATTTAACAAACTACATACATCTCCAAGAAAATTTTAGAATGTAAACATTTTTGATATTACAGTATCTAAAGACTATGGAAAATCAAGATTCAAGAATATATATTCGCCACGGGTATAAAATATTAAGCAATGTGCGCACTGTTTTATTGAATAGTTTTTGAGACAATAAAAAATTTCACTTGTTTGCCTATTTTATGTTTGACGTGATTGAAATTCAAAAAAAAAGTTCAAAGACTGGCACGTGCCTTAATGAATATAACAGGTTTCATAAGTAGATCAAAAAGTTGGAGAAATCAATAGTTCCAGAAAAAAATCACAATATTATGTCTTTAAGGTGATTTTCCAAAACAACACCTTCTATTGAGACGTAATTTAAAGCTTGGCAAGTGCCTCAATGAATTAATTAACTTATATGCATCAACAAATAATTTATAAAAATCAAAAGTTTGGGAGTTAAATTCATTTTTTTTTGTCATTTTAGTGTTATATTAAAGAAATATAACTTCTTTGCTTTTAAAAATAAAGTCCTAAAACTAGCACATTGAAGATATAATTTTTTGCTTTAAAAATTACTCTTTCATGATCCAGTAGATCTATATTTTCATAGAATAATTAATTTCAGAACTTAGGAAGAGATCAGAAAACAGACCCTATGATAATGGATTACGTGACTTCTTTTGGGATCATTTGATGAATATTTAGAACATCGACAAGAACAAGCTACTAATTTAGATATTTTACAATGAATCTGCTTAGATATTTAAATATACAAATAGTATTTTAAAGCTGTTCAAGTGTTTACAAATCGTACAAAAGACAATTTAATGGTAAATGGCCAATTGCCACACAAACTAGGTAGTCAATTATCTTCACCTCTTTGAGATTTAATTGCCATTTTGCTTCCTCAAAGAATTGAGTTAAATTTATTTTTCTTTTAACGAACAAAATGATTCTCAATTTTCTAGGAAGTAAAGAGGGAGTTTTAAGAATGATTTTTGTAATTTTTGAAGTCGAGATGTATTGAATCACAGTAACTTGTTTTAAGTTTTAATAAAACTGGACCAGTCAGATCTTAAACAGTTTTTTGATATTTAATCCACAACAGCCATTTACCTTTATATCTTAAAGATTTGATTTCCACATCACTCTCTTTAGTTTCTGTAAAGTTTTTTTTATTTACAATGTGCTGGGAAAAGCTTATCCAATCCCATTTGAGAAAAATTTATCATCTGTTTGAACAATCGATTATGATGATTAAATCATAATATCTTTAAGAAAATCTCGAAAAAATTCTTATTTATTTATTCCTTCACGACCCAATTTTCACTGTTAGGAGGTGGATTTTAATAGAAGATTGAAATGGGGATAAGAAAACGTTATTCCAGCCCTTAAAGAAGCTGAGCCAAATCTTATAGTTAATCGTATATTGTGAAAAAAGGCACGTAAATATAAAAAAATCTATCCCAAAGAACAATTAAGATGTATGAAGCTATCAGGAGAAATATTTGCCAGAAATATCCATTTTGCTGGTTATATTTTATTTATAGATGAATCCACTTTTTTATGTTATTCTTTCTTCTTTTATATAGAATTTCATCGCAATAATAATAGTAAATTTCTTCCATTAATTGCCTCACTCTATTAATTGATTTACTATGAATAACTTATTTTATATTACCTAAAAAAAAGTAAGAATACACTATTTATCTAATAAACTGCTTGTGATCTAAAAAGCATAAACTATTTAACCACATTCAAGAACGAAAATAGCGAATTTCTGGCATCAATGTTATAGAAAGAGTTCAAAGAGCCGATTGTGAGACCTGAAGAGGCCTGACACTTAAGAACATTTTAATTATGGAAATGAATTAATTAAACGCAAGAAATAATCGCGTTAATTAAAAAGTTTTATTATATTAGCTTTTACATATTATATACAAGACGTTGGATTTAAAATATTACTCGTCTTATTTAAAAATGCTAAACAGTGTCAATTGTCCCAAAAATCTATTTTCAGAACATTCAGGCTATCGCAGATTTAAATTGTGAATCCAGTAATTTCCATATTTCCGTCCCAAGTTATATTAGCATATTTTACAGCAATTTATGCCAATTTGAGTGAGTCCCAAGTTCGTTTTAGGCAGAATTGATTTGCCTAATAGGTGTCGCTTCTAACAGATTTTTGGCCGGTAGATAACGGAATCGAATTACGAATGTATCAAATTTTCGAAATATGGTGTATATTTATCAGCTCTTCCGAAAATTGGTTATTTGATGAGTGTATAATAATGTGATTGTAAATATGTATGTTTTTTGGTATAAGGTGTATTCTATCGTATTCCGGTGACCTCTTGCATTTCCTGCATAAGGCTAAAATTGGTGAATGGTGAAGGCACCAGCACCATTGCAAGCATGTCATTCGTTGATTTTACGCTACTGCATTATTTTTAATAATATTTTATAGCATTTTATTTTGTGCATGCCGTTTTAATGAACTATATTTAAATTAAATATTTAAAGCTGTGTTGTAGGTTTATGTACAAAACACTACCTATATAGATAGACACTTTAACCTTAAATAGTTTTATAGGTTTGCGTCACCGATGTTGGTTAAAAATTTAGTTAACATTGACAAATTTAAATATAATTGACACAATTTTATTTTGACAAAAATTAATATAGATCTAATATAATTGTTATATATTAGAAACTTATACTGAACAAGTACGCAACAAATTAATAATACATTTTGCTTTTATATTTTAGTCAATTAAAACAAAAATATCCACTCAGTACGGTCCTACAATTATAATCAATCCCGCAATATAAAATTAAAATTTACAATAGTTTTAGAATACTATCTTGTAGTATTTCTATTAAATCACTCATAATTTACACTTTAAGCAAATTTAAATATACAATCCCTAAATAAGGTCAATCTATTATTATCTATACTATATCCCGACCTATGGCCTAGATATAAAGGTTAAGCACAGTAATTAACTAGTAATATTTGTTTAATATATGTTGAACCATGTTCTATCTAGCCCATATGTACTTGTGCTTAGAACATATTGGCTTGAATCAATCAATTAATGTCTCATTCACCTACGTAGGCGGTATAAAGTTTAATTAATAACATTTTATTAAGGGTGAATGGGTTATCCTAATGTTCGGTGAACATTTGGCTTGTTAAGTAATTGCCTCCCATGCGGATTAATACATTTAACAAATGTACTATTAATAACTTAAGATATATTAAAAAAAAATGGGTAATTGGATTGGCAGTATTTAACGTAGCCAGTCGAAAAATTAGTGGGTATAATAAGTTAAAAAAAAAAACAACACGCCACTTAAATTATATGATGAGAGAAATAACACTTTCTAGACCATTTAGAATTTTGGAGTAAAAAAAAATGACATTTTACATATTTTATCCACGTTTATCACGGTCATTTGTGAGCATTATTCTTTATCTGCATAGTAAAGAAATTAAATGCGGCAAAAATTTTAAAAATGAAGATTTTTCCACCAGATAGTGTTCTCCATCTCAGACACATGGATCCTAGAAACTCGTAACAAAATGGTAATCAGCCTATTCATAAGCTAAGCTGCATAGGAAAAATTAAATTTCAACGTGATTGAAATTAAAAAAAAACATTCAACCCGTTTTTAAACACTATTCTCCAGGCATCCCAGGCATATGAACCCTAGATGATCGTAATAAAATGACTATTCATGATATGAATAGCCGCCATGCTTCTCTACGGTTCTCATTGCTTCTGCTATTGATATATTTGTCCCTGATTTAATCTATAAATCTTACACGAGATTTACCTACCACCTTTACCCACTTTTACTTGGATCACAATTTTCTCCATCCTGTTCTTCCTCATCACGTCACCGAAATATTTGAGCCTGGGCTCTTGGGCGGAGCCTTTCATGATCCCAAATATTTAGTTCTCTGCATAGGTAGATATTTGTTCTTAGTGATCCCCAATATCCTGTGGTAATATCATCTGTTACTATACCATTTCAAACGCTTCTATTCTCTTGCGGTATGCTGCCATTCAACATCCAAGATTCTGATACACAGGTTACGATAGAGAAAATCAGCGCTTTGAGAAGTCTCATTTTGGTCATTTTTCAGATATTGTGTTCCTTTTAGATTTTAACTAGTTTGCCCAAAGCTTCTTTTGACATTCCAATTCCCTGATATCTGGTTCGGAGCCTCCTTTGTTGGGTATTTTTGAGACAGTGCCATTGGTTTCGGGTGATATTAGGATTGTCTCAGGTCTCAACAAACGGCATTTGATCCTGTTCGGTCCTGCTCATCGTCTGTAGTGTAGTACTTATTCAAAGTTCAGACACATGAATTCTAGACAGTCACAATAAAATGATAATCATTGACTGTATGCGCATAAGAAGAATATAATTTTAACAGGGTTCAAGCTATAGTCAACAAAACAAAATAAGCAAAATTGGAATTTTAACCGCTTTTTTAGGCCTTATTCGTCATCCAGACTCGTGAATCCTAGACGGTCTTAATATAATGATAATCATTATCCGTATAAGAAGAATATCATTTCAACATCGTTCAAGCTATAGTTGAGGAATGAAATGTGATAGAATTTCAAAAAATTAACTTTGCACCCATTTTAGACACTTCTCCATGGTTATAATAATGGTGTTGTTCGATGCTATTATTTGCACTGAGAAAAATGCATAAAAAGAATATCATTTTAACATGATTCAATTGTTGATGAAAGAAATGTGGTAAAATTCCAAAAAATGCAAGTTTAAACCATTTTAGACACTATTCTCCCTCTTCTTAACTATTGTTCTCCATCTCCTGTGCCTCTACTAGCCCCTGGTGGACTCACATCCTAGACCAATCTGCTGCAACAGCATCTTTCCAACCTGTTTTTGGTCTACACATTAATCCTCTGCCATCTGGTTTCTCAGGAAATACTGCCTTTATCAATACGTGCTTTAACGATCTTACTATATGAGCTGCTTATCTTATTCGGCTAGCTTTTATGTATTTGACTATATTTTCGTTACCATACATTGCCACCAATTCAGCGTTGTGGACTCTTTTTCACACTCCTGTTGTTTTATTTTTATTACCTCCAAGCATCATTCTGAGAACTTTTCTTTCAAATACAAGAAGCTTATTTATTTTCCTTATAATGGAAGATCCAGGTTTCGCTTACTGATGACGAATTATTGCCCTATACGAAGTTAGTTTGGATTGTCTCTTTAGCAGTTTAAATTGCATTAGTGTTGTAAGCGAGTATATGCCCTATTGCCGGCAATTATTCGTGCTGAGAAATCTTATTATACTCGATTGTCATCTGTGATTACCGCTCCTGGGTACACGACTTCAAAATAGTAAATTCCTTTAATATTTTGAAGTCGAACTCATTAAGAGTTATATTCTGCTTGATTCAAGGCCTTGGATTCCCTGTAACCAGTATATATTTTGCTCCGTTTACTTGTCAACCCAGATCTTCTTCCTCTAGCTGTGAAAAAAACCTATCGCATGTCTTCTACTGAATGATCCGCTCTGTCTATGTCATCAGCAACAGCAGTTTTGAATCCTGATTTGCAAAACTTTGTATTAGCTACGACGCTATGCTGTTAACTGAATATTCCAAGCAAAACTAAATAACAACGGTGATAGGCAGTGTCCTTGTTTGAATCCTGACTAAATGTCGTTGATGTTTTGTTTCCTACCCTTACCTGTGCTTATGAGTTTGTCACGCACATTTGTTTTAGCTCTACTAATTTCTTTGATATGCCCATCTTTGACGTTGCTAGCGATAACCTGCTTCTTTTCATGGAGTCATATGCTTGTAGAAAATCCACGAAGATTTGGTTAGTTGAACTCCCAGTTTTTTTTCTTATGTTTGTCTGATTGAGAATATTTCATCCATCGTTCTCGTTCCTGAAATCCTCATTGATAGTAGTAGATAATATATTTCGCATAAGTCTTCAGTATTATAATTACTAGGACTACGTATGCTGTGTTAATAAGCGATATACTTCCTTAAAAATTCAGAGATTGGAGCGACACAAAGTCAATGGTCTTAGATTATGTTTTTTTTTTTTTTAAAGTATTACACGTGTTTCGCCCTAAGGCAACATCGGAACACTTATATCTGAATTTTTATTATTAAGAGGTCTCTTAGTCTAAGAAAAATGGACTACTTCTCTGAATTCAATATATTTCCTTTCTTACGTGATGGTATACTGATGCTTCCGTTACACTCCTTAGGTATTTTCTGTTGTATATGACAACATTCTAGTATTATTTCAGACTTTTTTTGGTGTAGAACCCTTCCTACATTTCTTAGCACTTCTCCATTATTGCCTCGCCCTTTGTGTTCTTTGAGAGATGTTATCGCATTTGTAACTTCTGAAAGTATTAGTGTTGGTATTCTTACATTTGCTGAATGAAAAGTATAATAGAAAGTCTTCTTTCTCTATCTCACTCTCAATATTTAGTAATTCCACTTCTCATCCGTCATTTTTAGCTCGCCTATTTCTTTTTTCATAGCTTTTGTTTCTCCAACGCTTCCACCTTACTTCCCTACTAATTTTTACTCGCTTTACTTCCCTGAAAAATTTTCGTAATTGATTCATTGCTCTATTTCTGTCTAATACCGGTACTCGATGCTCCACATCCACATGGAACCACGTCTTCGATGAGGTTCTTCTTTTTAGCTCTAAGCAATCGTTTTGTCTCTGTTCTGGTCCTGTAAAATATTTCCTTATTCTAATCTGTAGAGTTCGTTAGCCTTATTTATAGCCTATAGTCATATTTTAGTTTTTATTTCTAGCACTTTCTTGCATTCTCTATCAAGCCATATTCTTTTGGTCGTTTCTTTCAATGGTTTCCATCGCTGCTTCTTCTATGATTGGTGTTATTTGCTGCCATTTTTTCTCCAGCTCTATATTGTCCTCCTTGTGTCTTATACAGTCCAATTTATTACTTGATATTCAACTTCTTTATTCGGTGCTTGAAGGGCTTCTAGGTTCCATCCTGCCTTTTGTTAAGTTTGCACCATTTTCTTAGTTGCTAATCTTATTCTCAACTTGGTGTTTACTAGAAAATAATCAGTATCGCTGTGTGGTCCTCTCATACTTCGTGCATTAATAGTGCTACTAGACTGTCGTGTATCATTAATTACTTGGGTTGTTTATGAGTTGCTCCGTCGTTTGATACCCATGTGAGCAATATTCTATAGCAAATATTTAGGCCTTATTCGTCATAATAAAATAATAATAAGTGTCTATGTGCACATATGAATAATATCTTTTCAACATGGTTCAAGCCATAGTTAATGTTTCAAATTCATTAAATGTGGTGGGATGCCAAAAAATTCACCTTTAAACCCTTTTAGAATAGTGCCTTTCTTCGTCTAGTGGACATAAATCCTAGGCCATCGTAATAAAATGACGATCATGATATATACTTTTTTCTATTAACTTAAGAGTGATTTAGGTATATTTCATTTTAAGTTTCTATAAATTGGACTAAATAAATAATTACCAGTTTACTTTCTATTAGTCTAAAAGTAGCTTATCTGTTTTTTCTCTATGTTCATTTAAATTGATAAAACTGGATTGGAATTGATTTTATTATAAATTTTAGAGCCTTTCGACTTTTCTTTAGCTAGATAATTAACTGACAGTCTTTTTTGTCAATTCATAAGACCAATTTACTCACAGTTGCATATAATTTTAATAAGTTTCAAGTTATAATGAAATGCGGTAGAATCACATAAAATTTGCATTTTACCGGTATTTAGGTCTCCCTATCAGACCCACAAATCATAGACCACCGCAATAAAATTGTGCTACTATTGCGTATGTAGTAAGCAAAATGGCATAGAAAGAATATTTCAACATGATTTAGGTCATATAAACCCAAACAAATTGGCATTTTTATGTTAAAGAACGATACAGGTTATGACTGAAAAATTGTATGCGGTAGAAACCCATTATCATATTATTCTTAAGGTACAAAGTGAGCCTAACCACGTATAAAAAATAAAATTCCAAGATGATTAAGGCAAAAATTTGATATTGCCCTTTTCAAGCATAATTGGGCTTTTTATGTTATGCAGTTGAAATTTTGGTAAATTTATACCCACATATGTGATGTCTTACTGCTCGTTATGAATAAAAAAACAACATTATCGTGCATTTTAGTTGGAGATTTACCTTGGGGTTACTGCAAAATAAAGTTTTTAGTCTCTCATTACACTAATGGGGCTATATCCTCGTTGAGAGCTACATGTATGCCTTTAGCAATGTGAATTCTAAATTCTGTTTTGGTCTTTGGGGATTTAGCTGGCACCCTTTTTCCATAAAGCCAGAAGAGATATGACTTAAGGGCTTTATTAGTTTTTGTTATACGATTATAACTGTACAACAACTTTTGAGGCATTGAATTAATTAACTTTAATATACTTACAAAATTCTCTGAAATTCTGCTCATTTTATGTTTCTATACATTTATGAAAATATCGATATTATTAACATGCCCTATCTATCAAAAACAACTAAAAATATCAGAAGCATTTCTCCGAAAATACTACTTGGGAATGTTATAAGGAGCAGTTTATTAAATTCCATATCAAATAGATCATAAAGTATTAAATAGACGCCCTTTCTTTAGTGGAATGTTTAATAATTCGAGCAAAAGAAAAAATCTTAGAATTACAACAAATACAATAGTATTTCTTCCACTACTAGTTTCTTTATGTATCTTCCTCCACTTTCTCATTTTCCCTTTTATTATTTTTTTTTATAAGAAAATGAGTGTTTCGGTAATAAAGCGCCAAATAGCAAGTTTGATTAAAAAGTTCATTTGATCTTATTTCCTTGTGTATTTATTATAGAAAGTGAAACATTATATAACTTTTTAATTGTTTATTTCGATATTTCATACATTGAATTATAACTTTAGGTTATTAACAAGTTAGCGGCATGAAACTTCTCGGAAACGGTTTGCACACTGAATACATGAATGTATATTTCAAAAGTTTATTAAATTATATATTTTACGCAGCAGTCCAAACTGTGTGGCTTGTTAACCAAATTCAAAACCAATTTTAAACTTCAACATAATGAAAAAGTCGTTGGCGTGTTATGTAACAATACTTTTGTGTCACACTGCGGTATATCTATGAAATTAATTTCCATTCGTCTTCAGAGCGTTTCAATTTGAGTTTCAACTCGATTTCGAGCGAAAGTTCAAATGTCACCGGGATAATTGGCAACCTTCAAATTTCCTTCGAAGTTCGCAAAAATAGAATCCCAATGCGAGGCGAAATCATAAATGTTACAATTTATTTGACGATGCAGTCAAAATTGCAGTTTTAAATTTTTAAGTTAAGGATTAAAAAAAATTATCTGATTTGTCAAAGAAGCTTTAAAACTGGTGAATATATTTATAGATTTTTTTCAATTATGAAAATATACAGAAAATAGGTTATTTTTAAAATATATTTTAACTTGTTTGGAGGTGTTTGTAGTTATAAGTACGGTATTTGTATTTGTAGTTATAAGTACGGACCTGTCGCGTATTAAACCATTCGCTTTTTTATCTGCGTGCACAGAGTCTCGCACAGCTCCATAGTGTATTACACGCGTATTTGGTGTTGACTAGGGAATTATCTTAGTTTCTAATTGTGACAACGTACAAATGATGAGAAAAAATAAATTATCACGACAACTGTCACACTGCAAACTTTTTTTACACTTTTATTTTAGTTAGGATTATATAAAAACTTTATCTAATAGAAAACATACTCTCCCGTAAGATATTATACACATAGATTCAAAAGTTTTGCTCTTACACGCTCTTACAGAAAAAAAAAATTATAAGATGTATATTAAGTTATGAACTTACTAATTAAGGGTGGCTTATGGCAGATAGGAGTATCGGGGGTTTAAAATGCCTCCAGCTAGCCCACGAAAGTGGTGTGGGTAAACTTAAGCGAATATGTATATATGTACCTATAACCGCCTCCTGCTTTAATACGCTCGTGCAATGATACCCCAAATCTTGCCTTAATATGCCCCTGAATGTGGCCCCCAACCGAAAGCAGGAAATATTACTAGATAAGTAAACCACAACTAATTTAGGTCAGCAAAATGAAACCTAAAAGGTAATCTGTAATCTCAGGTTTAGTATATTGACAAGAGGAAATGTCACAGGTGTCAAGTAACCTAGCCTTGAATTTTCAGAGTTCAAACTTCAGTGTGTCAAAGGCTAAATAAAGAAAGGAACAATAGCCATATAAAGTTCACTAGAATTTTAAAAAAAGTTAAAATGATGAAAAGCAGCGGTTTATGCTTAAGTAAATACGCTACAATTTATAAATAACTCGCATATTGTATATACCCAGTTGCCAGCAAAAATATGTGACAACAAGGTGTCTCAAAAATTAAGTAAGACTTTAGGAAACATATAGAAAACATATTAAAAATTAAGGAAATATATGTGCAATAAATTACTTAAATTAGTATTAAAATTGTAAAAATCATGTGCGTGGACTTTGTTTTATGATTCTACATTTCCGAAAGTTTTTTTTTATCAATAACCCCCCCAAAATTGATAGTTTTTTTTGATAAAGGTACTGAAAAATATTAATACGGTGTATTTGCCCCTCAAGCATTTATGCAAGCCTGGGGAGCCTGCCTATACTGTCCACAAAACACAAATATAGAGAAATGCGGGTTGCCTTGTTAACGAGAAGACATTTTAGCCCTCTACTAAAGGTGCAATAATTCAAATGAATTTTGACACTTGTAAGCCATAACTCTATTGGCAACCCGTTTAAAAAATGTTAAATTCAATTAAGCGCGGGTTCAAAATTCGAATTTTAAGAGGGTCCCAATTTGAGAAAACAACAGTTTTACAGTTTAAAAAATGGCCTCGAGTAATATTGAAGCACATATATTGTTGGCAATATTACATTTTACAGATTTCTATTAACAACAAAGTAATACAAAGGCTTGTTGTCAGTGTACTCAATATTTTATAGTGGCTGTATTAGTACTACCTTGATTACAAATAGTTGCACAGACCTTCATCCCAATTGACTGCAAGTCTTTAATGCAGTTAATTATTTTTTAAAACATCTGTCTTAACTGTATGTTGTCTAAAAAAATATGACAGCATTGATAAATACAAGAGCATTATTTGCTTGGTTGGAGTTTTTACCCAGAGAACCTTCAAGAGAAGAGGTCTTTAAACCCTGAAATTCTTTGACTGTATATTTCATAAAAAAAGTCCAGAACATCAAGGCCCAACAACAATCTAGTTCACTCATAGCCTGCAATTTAAGGTGTTCCAAAATTGGTTTGATTTATTCACAATTGAAAGGTATATAAGATAGTATAACCTGAAGAGTTCTTGGAGATGGTAATTGGAAAAAGTGCCTTAAATACTTGTAAAGCCATAGGCTGCGTTTAAGAATTGAGAGTAGAAACGCTTTATCTTTCAGTGACCACTTGCAATCAGGAGGTAGACAATTTGCGTTTACTGACTGAGAGTTAATGAATGCTTAAATTACTTCAATAAGATTCTCTTCTATAAATGAAATCTTCCATCATTATAAAGAGACTTTAAACAGAAAATATGTGCTCTTTCATTTTTCAGAAGTAATCCCAATTTAGAAAACTTGCTCACGGTGGTTTTATGGACATTCCTATTGTATGGACTGGCGTCTATATTTCTAACCATTGTCGGTGAACACAGGTATTTGTTGCTTCGGCGTAAGCATGTTGTTAATTCATCGTGTGACAGCTCGAAGTACTGTTAATTGTTGTAGTCGACTGCCAGAATGTCATTAGGTATTTCCAGAGATTAGTAGGAATTGTTTTCAACATGAAGGGCTGTTGGATATACTTTCATGAGGTTGGAATTGGAAATATCTTCAATGGCAAAATGTGTGAACATTTTTGCCAATTGCCTTCCCTTTTCTTGTAGCGACGTTCTTATGGGTATCTGCCTTATTTTCAAATGGGATGGTAACTTCGCAATGGCTTTCTGAAGGATATTGTGAATATGGGCTGGTGACAGAATGTTAAATATCGATCCTTGTATGAAAAGTATCTGGAAAAGTTTCAGGTAGTAACCACTTATCTCAGTGATGAAGTTGCCATCTAACTAACTAAGCTGATAGACCATGCGCTTGTATCCTTTCATATTGTTGACAATTTCCATGCTGTGGCTTATTTCTTTTTGAAAGCGATTTATGTGCTGTTCCATTTTGACTTCTGTTTCATTGATTTGCGAAATAGCAGAGATCATCACTTTGGTTTGGTGTTTGGAGGCTTGGATGAGTTCTTCTTGGTTGGTCTGCAGACTGTCGATGTCCTTATAAACTTCGTCGTTCACTCCAAAAACTGACGTTAGAAATTGGCCAAATAGGCCTTTTTTTGCGACGAACTCCAAATATTTGATTGTTAAGCAATTCTATTTCTTTCTTTTTTTCTAGGAGATGGTGTGCAAAGGTTTGACACTTATTTGCTGTTGAAAGTTGCTTTGCTTCCTCGCATAAGCTCTGGAACTGTCCTATTACTTGTGAGACTTTTTCACTGTCGTCATCAATTCGACTTTTGTTGGTGTTGAGTTGAAGCCTAAACTCTCCTGTCTCTATTCTTGAGATTCCCAACTGTTCGATAAATAAACCTTTAGCTGGTTGCTTGATTGTGTAGTTTGCTATAACACTGGTTGGCATGATAGATATAACACATAGTAGAATGTGTACTAGTGTAATTCCATGTTTTGGACGTCGGCTACGCTGAATGTTTGGACCTTTTTTTGCAATGGCTATATTTGTGTGCACTGCCTGCACAGTTTGTCGATGATCTTGTTATTTTTCACGGGGCAGTGGGATTAAGTAGTTCGTTATTGCCCTTTTCGTTTCAGTATTTCCTTTTTGGAGGGTGACTACTCGAACCTTGTTGTTCTCACTCTGATGCACCTTGGTTATTTTGCTAACGGCCATCTTGATGGATTAACGTTATCTTCTTTGATTAAACTTCTTTCTTGTAGCCTACTTAGATATTCTGTGGACCATACTTTCCAGAAATCCTTCTTCATTTTGTGGATTAATTTCCATCTCTGAGACATACAGTGGCCGTCTCTATTTGTCTCGGACCAGGCAAATGGACCTACTAGTGGTCTCCCAATTAGCAAGTGAAAGAAGGAAGATAACGATTCCAAGTGCAAAACACATCACTTGCCACTATATTAGCCACAAACATTTGAGAATGGCCATCTTCAAGTAAAGCGACTATTCTTGGACAGTAAATCTTACTTGGGACTTGGCGAGACAACTTTTCACGTGCACTCATAAAATGTAACCGTCTTGGTCTTAAAACGTGAGCCAAAAAACGCACTTAAAGAAAAACATTGATAAGTAAGCCGACAAAAAATTACAAATGCTAAATAATTTCTTCGTATAAAAACAAAGTGATGCAAAACTTTTGAATCGATGTGTTTTGCCGTGATGCAGGAATTGAAAAAAGCTTAAAAACGCAGCATGGGAAAAAAATCTGTGACGCATCCCTCCGTCATATCAAAGTTAACGTTTTCATTATTAAAAAAAACGTCTGTATATACTCATAAATTAACAAAATAATAATAAATGACAAACAAATAATTTTAACTCAAGAAATAGAAATTAAAGTTTGAAAAGGAAAATAAAGTCAACTAAACTATAATGAAACTACGTCCTTTTAGCGATCCAGTAAGCATTTGCCAAAACTATTTAGGATTTTGCTTGCCTGTCTTTGATCTTAAATTCCTTTAAACTAAAAGGGAAACGGCAATACGCTGCTGTGGTCTCGTTTATTTATTTACAATATTTGAAATCAAAAGCTGAAACGAAATTAACAGTCATTAAGTGCCCTAGGGGAAATATCTACTCACAGGAATGTTCCTCTGTTTCCTTATTTAGTACAATATTAAGGTCAAAATTAAATTTTATTAAAATTCAAAAATAATAAGTTCTTCCTTTATAATATACTAGTACTTTAATATATGCTTAACATTAAAATACCCAAGTGATGTTTAATGTGAATTATATTTTAACAGATCTAGATGAACATTATTCAGGTTACTGTTTAGGTAAGTAATTATTTTTTAACTTTTTTTGCAAACGTTCAAAATATTCAAAAATGCCTTTTATAAAACTGTTGCCTATTTTAGTACCTATATTTATTTAATTCCGAATCATATATTTACCGAAATAAATTACGATGCATTTATTTAATTAAAATATTAATAATCAAGTTATAAAAGTCCTATTTAAACACGACCAACTATAAACACATTATTTTCGGTAACGGATACGAACAATATTCGATCTAATTTTCAAGATTCTATTATCAGTAACGCAATAGGATATAATTTAATAATATTTGGGCACAAAACTCCCTTCATTGAATTAAACTGAGCGCATAGGCCTTCTCTTAATAATACGTGCAACAATGCGAAAAACAATTTGTTTCTAAAATAGCATTTACCTCTCCCATTTGCCAACACAATAAAACGACCAGTTTAAATCCGATTTACGCTCAAGAGCCAAACAAACCAGATTTAAAAAAAAAAGTTCGATGTGGAAATAAAATTCAGTATTATTCATCAATTGGTTTTAAATTACAATGACATTTTATGGTTTTTTGATTATTTTAAGCTAACTTCAAATTAATACCTTTTATAGGCAAGTTTTTAGTTCAAACACCATTCAGAAGAATTGAATTTGTATAAAACCTAAGAAATAGTTTGTTTGTATTCATATAATATAATTTGACAAGGTTACTAAAAGCAAAACAAAAGGAGAAAATTATAGAATGGTATCCATTTAAGTTATGCATTTTTTTTAATTCTAATAAGTTTAATACTTTTTTAAGTTTAATACTTAATTTATTTTTGTCATTACTTTAAATAGTACATATTGTGCTAACGTTTGATGATATGAGAACTACTTACTATACATTCACATTGACTATACCTTTTCATTTTTAAAAATAATGAAAAAACTCATTTGAAATTATCCAGCTATATAAACCATAATTGGAATTCTAGTAAATTCAAATTTATTTATACGGTGCAATAATATCCATTTGAATTACGGTTTGATATTGCTAACATTTTTTTTTTGCTTTAAAACAAAATTGCGTTGTTTTTATGGGCTTTTATATAAATATTTCTGGGAAATAATATTTCATATTTTATTTTTAAATGGAATTCGATGAGTCGTATTTTTGGTAGAAATAAACTGAAATAATGAAAAATTATATTACCTACAAAAATATTTGACTAAAGACAGTTATTTCTAAATTTGGTTTATAACGAATAACAAAAAAATACATAATTGATGTATTGGATATATATAGCTACTGCGCTTAATAAGCCAATTAACTGAAATTTCGGAAACCAATAAGTTGTAACTGGTGTTGACACCTATGTCGTGGAAATAAGTAAGAAATAATTTTGCTATTACTGCTATCAGTTTTTATATCAATCCTCTTGACATAAAAATAATCTCAGCTGTATTTTTGTATTGCCTTTAGAAAATTATAATTGAAGGAACATAAGATGTGGCAAGGACGAAAAAAATCTTATTTTGCTATCAAGCAAATTAACTATTTTTAAATTGCTTTAATTCAAACATTCTTTCCCTTATTAAAGAGAGTATTTTTATTATAAATGAAATTCATGTCAGCCAAATATAAATCAATCACTTCGCGAATTTTCTTTCTTTATTTAGTTTTGCTGATACTAATATTTACGCCAGCAAAAATAATCAAAAACTTTTAATTAAAATCGAGATTTCTAATTTATATTTAGATTATTAATTTTCAAATTAAAGCATGGTTTAATTTTTAAAATCTAGTTATTGCGTTACAGTTTATTTTAATAGCATAACTTGATTGCTTTAATTAAATCAGCAATAAAAGGGAAAAATTAATCACTTTTGCGCGATTCCGATAATTTTAAAATGTTATTAAACAGACCGATCAATTAGCGAGAATTAATTATTATGCTGGACGAACTTTTAAGCCCATTATTTCGACGTATTGCTTTTTAGAACTCTATTGTTACGCTTTTAATAGAATCTTCCAAATTCATTTTAACTGCTTTATTTGGAATCATTAAAAAGTTTTTGTATTGTGTATTTCATTCGTATTATGTTATCTATTGTTTCATATTTAAAAGGTCTTTACAAATTTTTACCACATATTTTTTTTCAACCAAAATTACCCGATTTCAGTAAGCTGTGCACGTGCATGTGCACCAATACGCCTATCAGGCGGGCAAATCTGGACAGAGTCCAACGTCTTGCATGTCTCAGCATAATGGGTTCCATGCAGACAGCGCCAACTAGAGCGCTTGAGACTCTGCTGAGTCTTTCGCCTCTGGACCTCGTTGTGCAATTCGAGGCAATGAGGACTGCGTACAGGCTATACGTTCTCGGGGAACTACGTGCTGGCGAGACCGGTCACACAAAAATTTGGTCACGGGCCATCCAGGAATGTCCTCTCCTTCTGATGGGCAGTGACTGCATGGCTCCAGTGACTGTGGACTACAAGGGATTCGTGACGCACATTGCAGGCAGAGAGGAGTGGCAGCATTCCAACAGACCTGCATTGCTAAATAGGGGGACCATCTGGTACACAGATGGCTCCAGAATGAATAACAGAGCTGGATCAGGGCTTTGTGGTGGGATCCCACATACCAGTAGGGCATACTCGCTGGGGGAGCACGCCAGTGTCTTCCAGGTCAAAGTATTCACTGTATTAATATGCGGACTAAGCTGCGGACACCGCAATACAGTCGTATCAATATGCTAGGGCAGCAGAGCTGCCATTAAGGCTATCACGGTCGCAAAGGTAAGCTCCAAGCTTGTACTAGAGTGCATAAAAGTCCTGAAAAAACTGGTACAGGTTGGATGCAGGGTCCAGCTCGTCTGGATACCTGGCCACGCAGGCCATGCAGGTAATGAGGAAGCGGAATCTCTTGCCAGACTGGGATCCGTGAATGTGCCGATGGGGCCGGAACCCATAGTTGGTATCACCAAATGCGTTGCGGTCGCGTCAATGAAGGGTCTGCTGGACAAGTAGACCCACCGAAGATCGACTGAGTCCCCTGGTATGAGACAGGCCAAAGCGCACATAGAGGGCCCTCACCAAAAATCTACTACGCCTAAAAAGACGCGAAATTCGGCTAGTGACAGGCCTTTTAACCGGTCACTGGCACTTAAGAAGCCATCTCCATACTATCGGTATTGCGGACAACCCGGAATGCCGATGGTGCTGTGAGGAGGATGAAACCGTTGACCATGTAGTCGGAGAGTGCCCAGCACTCACCCGCGCCAGGTTCAAGTACTTGGGTAACACTTTCAGTGTACCGAGCGACTTTAAGTCCTTCAGACCAGAGAGCCTTATCGGTTTCTCTAAGGCCGTTGGGCTCTGGTAACCCCCGGTGGGGCATGACGGGTCCATCAGGAGACCTATATGCACAACTGCCTTGGCAGCCCACTGTTTCGACAATTCAAGTAAGCTTACCTAGGTATAAACTTGATTAGTTTAGGCGCTAAATAGCGTTCAAATAAGGATTTGTAAATCATTTTTCTTCATTAATTCAAAAACTGGTCATACTATTTTGACAAAATTTGATATTGATTAAGGTAGATCAAGATAGAGCAACCAACTCATTTGCTATAAAAAAGCTACTCTTGGTAAGACTCAATTTCTTTAACAATTTTTGAAAAATTTGCATTTTGCAAAATACATCGATTGATATAATTCTACTAAAAATCAATTATATCAATTTCTCTAAATATCCACCATTTTCACAAATGTATAGATTTACCGTCAATAGAAATTAAAAAACACTCTTTGCAGAATTTGATTCATCGTCTTAAAGAATATATATTGCCATAGTTGTTCTGCATTATATGGAGTCGTCCTCTGAACCACTGTCTTAAGATGCCTTCGTTAGAATTAATCTAGTGGATTTCAACAATTCGAGATCATAGTGCTTAATTTACAGGTGCATTTTAGCTACTGCTTATTTAAAAAAAATTAACTTAAGATGTGGAACTTCTTCGTGTATAAACTACACATCTCCGAAGTTGTAAAGGTGAGGCTTTAGTCTATTTTTTAGATGTTAAATAGATTTCCTCAGTTAATTATTGTGGATACATGGAGAAATTGCTACGTGTCTTTCAATAGCAGGAAACGTCGGGTTGATCGATATTCGACGATTTCCAAACCTTTTCAAACTTACCCAACTCTTAAACTCTGACACTTTCTCGCCATTCACAAATTCCTTGCCTATACCTAAATATATTCTGCATTAGTATATTGCATCGTCATGATAATTCATAAAGTTTTCTAATAATTACTGAGAAATACTGTACAAACAAAAAGAAGAGAATAGAAAATTGAACACCTTTTTCGTAGTAAATGAGTTAATTTTTTATCCTTTATCATTTTTTCTTTTAAATATATTAGCTTTCCCCATTTAAATCATTAAATTCACAAAAATAACGACGATATTTTATGTTAAAACTTAAGCGATATAAAAGGCTGCCACATAACCATTTAGGTTATGCCTCACTTGTCACATATTACGTTTAATGCCACAAATTTACCGCTGCCATGTTTTATAAGTTACCCGTTTGGCCATTAAAACACGTAGCAGTGAAATTGTTACAACAAACATAAATTTCCTATAAAAGCTGCTATTCGGAGTTTAAAATGAAAATGGCATTTCAACATAAAAGTCTGGAAAAAATGCTCACTCGAACATACAGTTTACATTGTTTTCAGGCTGGTGCACCAGATAGTCATGAATTTGTGGAATTTCGAGTGGAAGCTTGTTAATGCAACTGGCGAGGGCATTTTGGTGGAAAATTTCAAAATTGTGATATTACAAATTTAAAAAAATATGAACGCGTTAAAACATTTACTATTTACTTGTCTATCGTGTAAATAATTACTATTTTGTTTTCATTTTACATCTATTTTCTTTCGGGATATTTTTCTAGTGTTTTTCGTCATATTTAGATTTATATCTCGAATTATTTTTGTATAACAAAAGCCCTTTGTATGAAAAGCAAGAATTTTTTTAACGATTCGAATATTTATGTTTTCAGAAAGAGAAGGAGGAGTCAACCTCAATGCTGGTTTGAAGCTGTTAGTTGCCACTTAGTTAAAAATTAAATTTATCATATTTATTGAAACACTTTAATATATAAAAAATATATATTGTAAATTGTGGTAAAAAACACAATCTTTTATGTTTTTAAAGGTTTTTTCCTAAGCTGCTTTTCCTTTTATTAATTTTGTATTTCTTTATTTATATCTTATTCGGAATAAATCCAATTGTTGAAGAAATAAAAAAAAATCTGCTTGTCAAAGACTTGCATATGATCGTTAACTAAAAAAGGAACTTCGTGTACAAATAACCTTAGCAGTATTTTTAAATCAAAGGTTTAGTTTCTATCTCAAAAATTTACGTAATAATTAGTAGTAATTCGCCACTGACAAGACAAGTTTTCGTTAAACTTAACAATGAAAATCCTTAATGTAGTAAATTAAAATTGTTTCCGCTGCTTCCTGGAGTTGTCGGTATTTTAGGTAGGCCTTTTACAGATTTTCCAAGACGTTGGTATTTCGGGGAAATAGGAAATCTACACGAAATCCCGTTTCAAGAAGTGCTTACGATCTTATTTTATAGCACACTTACACTACGGTAAATTATTAAAGGTTTTACGGTGAATGCATTTTGGCTGTTATTTACTATGTGGATGTTCAAGCTTTTTATGTAGCCGCTGAATGCATCCTTTTAGCATTTTATTTCTGTTATTATTACCGCCTTATTGGTAACTGAAGCAATAACGTATTCAGTTACTAAAAGAAAGTCTTATATCACTATTATAGTTTATCACGATAAGCTCCTATTCTATCAGCAACAAGTGCATCCTGAATTCGATTTGTATAACACTTATATAATGGAAAACTGACATCTACATCTATGTGATCAATAAGTTCAAGTAAACAATATAAATTGCTCTAGGGGGACCGCCCTTTCACCTTTTTATAACTTGATTAAACGTCAAGTAATTCTAATTAACAATTGTTTTGTTAAATTATGTTTATTATAACTATAATTAGATTTGTTTTGCTTCCATCTACTTTCTACGTTAGTTAAGTGATATAAAACTTTCTGTGGTTTAAAATAATTTAACCCCCATTTAATCAGAAAATTGATAACCTCATAATTTTTTAGGAATATTCTGTACAGCTAACATTCCGAGAACAATGGCTCGACGAAAGATTGAAATTCAACGATCTCCATGGACGATTAAAATATTTGACGTTGACTGAAGCAAACAGGGTCTGGATGCCTGATCTTTTCTTCTCCAATGAGAAGGAAGGTCACACACATAATATCATTATGCCTAACGTTTATATCCGTATATTTCCTTATGGTTCTGTGTTATATAGCATAAGGTAAGTAACATTACAGTGGCATTTTTTTGAACCACCTTATATGATTTGAGTTAGACAATTTTGCGACATGTATTATCTAAATGCGCAAGACTCATCTTTGATTAGAATATTACCATTATATTTCTCAAAGCAGTTTTACAAATTTTTCCTACATCATCGGTTAATTTTTATAGTGTTGCCTGGAACTTTTGAAAAATGTGATTTTCTGGTGTGTTCCCTCTAATTGGAATGAAAAAGGACTATTCCTTATGATAACCCAGACTGAGATGGTAATATAAAAATTAAAATTGATTTCTACAGTACTGTCTGAATCTTATGGAAATTGTATTTTTTTAATACAGATTACCCAACAGCAATAAAAAAATACACAATTTTATTATTGTTTTTATAAGTCGTCAGACTGAGATGGGGATAAAAAATGAAAATTGAACTATTTAACATACATGCATTTGTTATCTTTTTACTTCACTAAATCATGTCTCCGACATCGATAATCTTAAATAGATGCTCACCTAAACACAACTCGATTCATTTTGTTTCAAAAATCTTTTACTTCAGGAGCTAATACTTTCATGAAAACAATTAAAAATGTTGATTAAAACCTCAGACTAGAATTGTGTAGATCATTAAAGCAAAAGATTCTGCGAACGATCTTTGTAAATTCCATGTGGCCGAATTCTACCGATGTCGATGGTATAAAGTCCAGTGGTCTTGAAAATGGTTGGCAATTAATTGATGCCCGATTCTTACCCATTTGCTTTGAAGGAGATTCTACTCCTATGTTTGTTGTTAAAGTTTTATAATGAGTCACGGAACCATGGTCTGGTTTCGCACCAAAAATTCAGGTCTTCAAAATGTAATTTTTCTGAGACCAGATAATTTTTTTTAATTTCTATTGGTGGCTCATTTTGGAGTACTACATTTTCCAATGTAGTACTTTTAAAAGTCCCAAATTTAATCTTGTAGTAATCTTCTAGTACAGAAAAATCAGTTGGTTCACTATACAAAGCAGGTGCGTGTGTTCAGTGCGTTAGCCGGCACAAAAGTAATAACCATCATGAAACACAAATAACATATGACAGACTAACCCAATCTGATTTCGACCTAAAGATATCCAGGTGTTCCCACAACCGACGCTTCTCCCCTACTATTATTGTCTGGCTCATCTGGAAAAACTGCAGTCGTTTATTTGAACCACGAGGATTCCTTTAGTTAAGTACCATATCAACAGGGAATTTTTCTTATTCAATATTCGTTGTAAAAACATTCAGACTCAAGTCAATTTATTGATTGCCGCTCACAATAGTTTTGTTCATTTTGATTTTTTTTTTAAACAACCATGCTCACGCCTTGATTCGAACATGCGACCACAAGATCACATCGTGCCCACGGTGCTTAAAAAAATTCTATTAACATCTCGTCTATTAATGCTTGTTATTGCGTGAAGCATGTCATGACACACATTCCTAATTACCTCACTAGAACTGGTACATTTAAATTCTATTTTTAAGTCTTTCAGGTAAAATTTCAAAAGAAGAAAAATTATTTCCCAATATTTTATTTATAATAAATGAACATTTTTATATATTCTCTTTTTATCTATTTAATTTTCATTGTGAACACGCGGCGTCCATTTAATATGTTTAAAAAGCTTATTGAATCAATACAAAGGCCGCTTTATTGGGAGAATGGGTGAAAGCCAACAAATCTCCGCACAAAGAGGGAAACACCGATGTGAACGAATTGTTTGCTTGAAAAATCCTAGTAACAAATAATATCTCATATATCTTTATTGCTACACAAAGCGGTGGCAATGCGATCAATATATTCCTTCTTCTTCTTTAAAATAAGAGTTTTTTATTTATTCCAGAATATCTCTTACACTGTCCTGTCCCATGAATCTGAAGTTATATCCTTTGGACAGACAAATCTGCTCACTTCGTATGGCTAGTTGTAAGTACAAGAATTATTATTACTTTTTAATTACAGAACATTACCTTTAATAAAACCAAATCTGTGTGTTAAAAAAGTTTAGCATATATAGATCATGTTCTACTTCTACTTCTTTTATTTTGTTAAATTCTCAATTAAATCAAAACTATTATACGTTATAAAAAATATATATATAATTAATAATATACTAACCTAGTTTAACATGCAACTAGAGTTAAATCTAGCTTAAAGAAACTGATCAAATAAAGTTGTGAATGCATATTAATCGAAGTCGGTGTATTACATACTGCATAAGCCGTTAAACGCTAAGTTTAAATTTACTGCCCTTTGAGAAGTACCACATTATTCGGAACTCATCTTGTATAACAAGTTGTTCCACTTTAAGTTTTCAAATTGGTTATTTTTTTAAACTAATAAATTTACACAACATTATTAATTTTATTTGGTATTAGTGAAAAGACGCGGGTAAAATATTGAAAGATTCGCCATTTACCATTTAAAAAAATGCTGACTAATACTATAAAATATTCATAGTCACGGCGAAATTTCATTGCCGACCGAATAGCAAATTAAATTCAAAAAACGCTTTATTTATTCATGTATTACCGATTAAAATGTGTGAAAATGATCATGAATTTGGGCCATTATTGACAAAACCTGTTTTTTTGAAAAATATATTCAAAGTGCTATTTTGGCATACATCAACTGCGGTAAAACGTTAAAAATGCCATTGTTTGGATAAACAGTTTTTTGCGGATATGGAAATTAGTTCATTTGGGATGAATAAAGATTTTATTAACCTGGAAAATTGAAAATTCATTTATTTCATGAAAGTGTTTATTTTGATAGCGTGAAGTATTAAAATGCTTATGGCTAGTTATTTTTTCAGATGGTTGGACAACAGATGATTTGGTTTTTCTTTGGAAAGATGGAGATCCAGTACAAGTAGTGAAGAACTTACATCTTCCACGTTTTACATTAGAAAAGTTTCTTACGGACTATTGCAATAGCAAAACTAATACAGGTAAGTGCAACTATAATGTTTTTTTTAATCAATGAAATTTCCTATATTTATGAAAAGCCTTTATTATCAAAATGTTTCTTTTTTTTCTTCTTTTTAAAGTGCCATGCAGTCATTACTACGTAGGTGTCTTTCATATTCTATATATATCTGTTTTTTGCAGCCTCTCTAAGTGATCCAAATTCTTTAAATCTCGTCCAATGTCAGATGTTGTGGAACCAAGATTACCTTTTTTCTTCTAATATCAGCCGTGGGAATTCATATTTGTCTTCTCTTATTATTATGTATCCAAAATATGCGATTTTCTTAATTTTGAGTTTCTCGAACAACCCTCTGTCATCTAGTTTTGATCTCTTAATAACTTCTTCGTTTCTGACTCTCTTAACTCATGATATTTTAAGCATTCGACAAAGAGTCCATATTTCAAATGCTCGAGCTTGTTAATTCAAGAAGCCTTAAGAGTTCACGCCATATTGCAACGATCGAGAAATTGTAAGTATTAAAAACCGAGCTCATTCTTCGAAATGACACAAGTGTCAACAGTCAGCGAATCTTCCGGAATCATGGTCAGTCGAGTATATAAAGAGCCGCGTCGCCGCTTGGATTCAATTGGCAGTTCACTACAGGGAATTTGGAATATTTCATTATATTCTGTAAATAAAATATATTCTATTAGTCGTAAGTGATCGGGTTAAGTAGTGTAAGTAGGTAAATAAATCAGTTGACTATTTTTTGTGCATCGAGTGTATTAATTCACACTTAATGAACGGTAAAAACACTACACGTGTAAAAATGGTATCAGGTGTGGGGTGTAAATTAACGTCAGTCAACTGGACATTAGTGAAAAAAAATAGTAAAGTGAAATAAATCTCTTAATCAGTCTGTTTTCCGAATCAGAAGCACCGAATAAGTGCATCGTGATAGTGATGGAGTATTTCAGCAAATGGATCGAGGCTTACTCTCTACCAAACCTAGAAGCGTCCACTATCGCCGACACCTTAATAAAAGAATAGATCTACCAATTTAGTGTACCTTTGGAGCTAGTTTCATTCCAAGTACGAAATTTTGAATCCAACTAGTTCCGGAATATCTGTAAGCCCCTCGGAATCAAGAAAATCGGAACTACTGTATTACACCCGCAGTCAGTTAGCATAGTGAAACGAATGAATAGGACGATTAATTCGTATCTGGCACCCAAAGAGACTGGAATAAGTTTGTTTCTTCTGGCTTATCGATCGGTCATCCATGAAAGCACAGGCGAGTTTCCGGTTCGAATAATGGTAGGAAAAAAGCTCCGTCTCCTATCAGATCTGACGTTTGGTTGCCCACCAGGAACCGATGTTGCCGAGAAGGACTACGTCAGTGAATTGCATAGGAGAATGAATGTCATTCATAATTAAGTGCGCATTTTTAAGCAGCGAGACAGATGATGTCAATGTCAAAGACCAGAGGTACAACAAGGGTGGTTTAATTTGGCTCTATGACCCTAAAAGTCTATCACCCAAATTTTACACATGCTGGGATGGGACAACGGCTGGAAGCCATCAGCGATGTTCTTTACAGAATACAAAAGCCGCCGAGGGGTAAAGCTCAAGTTATTTTTTTTTTACTTTAGTCAACTGACTCCTTATTATAGAAACCACGAAGACGCTGAGCTGCTGTAAATTCACCCAGAGTCGAATTTGACATTCGCTAAAATGCATAGTCTATCATTCTAATGGCCGGTAAGGCGTGATTTATGAAGTGAGAGCATGTAGCGTGCAGCATGAGAGTGCAGCATGAGAGCAGTTATGAGCAAGACCTATTTACTATTCTAGCTGAGTATGCTCTCGTCCTCTGACGTCATTCTCTGAAGAGAAAACTGTCAATTGTTATTTCTACAAGAGGTCCAGTTGCAAAAGAGGTACTTTCTGGCGATATCACCATCCACTATCGTTAGAATCTTATCGGGACAAAATGACCTTAGGGAAGGGGCAGTGTAACGGCATTGCAAACGCCGAGAATACTAGCTGATTCTTTGTTATTTCGGAATGACTCTAGCGGCACACCACACGACGTCTCTGGAGACGCGTGGAAGGTCATCGAATATACCGGAATCATGGTTAGCCGAGTATATAAGGAGCCGCGTCTCCGCAGGGCAATTCGGAATATTCGCGCGATATTAATGTCGGACAGTAATAGTAGTAAATAAGTAAACTAAAAAAAAATAATTTAGTGAGTGAGTAAGTGATAACTATTTTTGTGCATTGAGTGTTTTAATTCACACTTAATAAATGCTAAAAAGGCTACAATATAAAAAAATAGACCACACATTTGTCATCCTTGGTCTTAATTTAATGTCTATAGTCGATGGTTAACTAAAAAACTTACGTTAATGCCATTGATGATTAATCTGAACTTTGGCAAGACGCTTTTTTAAGTTGTCATAAACTCGATCTCGCGCGGCATTGATTTTTGGATCCAATGTATTCAATAGTGACTTTAAATCATCTGATACGTCAGCTAAGATCACCGTATCATCAGAGTATCTGATTTTGTTGATACGCTCTTTCTACGTATATATTGAACAATGTTGGTGACAAAATAGATCCTTGTCTTACTCCCTTTTTAATTGGAAATTCTTCTGTTTCACTTCCACATGTACCTCGTCGGTTTGGTTCCAATAGAGGCTGCGAATTGGAGAAGCATCTTGGTCATCCAGGCTTAAGTTGTCCAAACATCGCAAAAATAAAAGGTGGCTGAATATCAAATGCCTTCGCGTTATAGATAAAGGTTATTATTACGTTTTTGCATTGATCTAGACAGTTTTGGGTTTGCATTAGCAAGCTAAAATAGCTTCGCTGGTACCAGAGTTGTGGTAGATCTATTGTCGTTAAACAAGCTGACAGACAAGTAGCTTTTTGCTTGTGCTCCTGCAATTTCTTTGATTTTCTTATGCAATAACATTTGCACTAATTTTGATACATTAACCTTTCCTGGTAAAAAAAAAATGTTGGTCGCTTTACCCACTTGTCTACTACGTTACGTCACTTTACCCTCTTGCCTACTCTTATACACAGGTCTGGGCATCTTAGATCTTGAGTGCAGAAATGACTGTAGTATTTTACAATAACAGTATGCAACTTTCAAAATATTTTGTTTAAAATTTTGTTTTTATACATTAATAATTTGCTAGCAAAAAACATGTTTATACAATAAATTTTCATCGTAAATCAAATTTTTGGTCATTCTATACACGTTTGGCCAACTATGATGATATGACTATGTTGGCACCTAATAAATAAATTGTCCCGTCGTGTACTGATACGGGTCTTAATAATAAATTATTTTATTATATGCAAATATTTGTTCTAGGGGAATACAGTTGCCTAAAAGTAGACCTCCTCTTCAAACGAGAATTCAGTTACTACCTCATACAAATCTACATCCCATGCTGCATGCTGGTAATTGTATCATGGGTTTCCTTCTGGCTGGACCAAGGGGCAGTCCCCGCCAGGGTGTCACTTGGTGAGTTCAGTGTTGTAGATCTTTAGATAATTAAAATGTGTTCGGATATTGTTTTTATTGGTCTATGGCACATTTTAAAGTAGAATAGTTACTAGAAGTTTAGACACTGTTGAATGAAAACAGTTGTAATTTAATCAGTTTTTCGCACTGATAAACACCGTTTCATCATTCTTCCATAAGTTCAGTTAAATAAGTCAAACAGTAGATTTGGAATGACTGTTGTTAGACTTACATTGAATTACATAATGAAAGTTAGAGTATTTAAACAGTAACGTAATATGAATAAAATAGATAAAAATACACCAATTGGGTTGGAGTAAATTAAAATGTAAATTAACGTGCATTTGCAGGGGTAACCACGCTTCTCACGATGGCAACACAAACATCAGGTATCAACGCATCGTTACCACCAGTATCATATACAAAAGCAATTGATGTGTGGACAGGCGTCTGCTTAACGTTCGTATTTGGCGCGTTACTCGAGTTTGCGCTTGTAAATTATGCATCTCGATCAGATATGCATCGCGAAAATATGAAAAAACAACGTAGACAAGTCGAACTCGAACACGCGCAATCATTAGACGGTGCATCTGATATGATTGATACTGATAGTAACGCGACTTTCGCAATGGTAAGAAACAGAGTAGCCCTTCACACACAGAATCACATTGATGCTAATCCTTCTCCTTTGCTTCAGAAACCCTTAGTACGCACACCGGGTGATCAGATGAGACTTGAGAAGGCTCATTGCGAAGTTCACATGCAACCAAGACCAAACTGTTGTAGGTCTTGGTTGTCTAAATTCCCAACAAGATCTAAACGCATTGATGTTATTTCAAGGATTACGTTTCCTTTAGTATTTGCATTATTTAACGTTATTTATTGGTCCACTTATTTATTTAGAGAAGAGGCAGAGGAGTCTTAAACTTCTCGAAGTTCCACTTTTACTAAAGTTTTTGGCCTATTTTAAACATCCCGGTGTGGTGTCCATTTCTGTTGTATTTTTATCGTTTTTAAGAGTTGCATAGTTTCTTATTTGTTAACGAACTGCGTTTCTTGTGCTTATTTGTTTTTAATTCCTATGATTATTATAGGTGTAAGCAATAATCGTGCTGTTGTCTGATTTTGCTCAAGCACTTTTTTTAACAATCGAATCGGTGATTGTTGCAATAAATTTACGAATGGTTTATCTATCACAACCGTAAGTTTTCGTTTTTTGATAAAATACCAGATGGGTCAGACTAAAGGGAACAATATTTCGATGGAAAATTATATTCTAACACAACCAAACTAATTTTGGTTGTGTTTTTGTTTTTTATGCACTCTAAATGAATATCAGAGTAAATAAACAATTTTATTAGCAAATTTAATATTTTTAACTTTTTGATGGCATTCTGTTTAAAAATAAAAAACAAAAATATTAATAATTTTTTCAGGTTGTGTCAAAAAATTACAAATGGGGCGCTAAGCATTATTTTTAGAACATAATTTTTTATCAAAATATTTAAAAATATGCTGGCATTTAAAATTAGAAGCAATTTCTCATTGAGCCAGAAATGACAGAAAATATGATGTACCTATATAAAAAGTTAAAATAATTTTGGTTGTAAAGCAAAGAAGTTATAGTGTTTCCTTTATCCTGAGCCACCCTGGATACGCCTAACTATTGCAAGTATGGCCTAATTAGGAAAATTTGTAGGCCTAATAAATTTAAGAATGAAGATTTAAACCTTAGTAGAGTTTTTTTTCAGTTTAGTAACAGTTAGAAATAGATTTAGGGATATCATTATTAACAGCGTCTCTTTAAATATGCTTCTGGTTATTATGTATGTATATATAGTATATATACATATATTCTTAAAGTAATTGTAAGCAAGATCACATACGGGTTAAAATGATAGTTTATTGTTTCTTGATAGGAACCTGGTTTTTCATATTTTGCTCATTGCTTGATATATTATTTTCGTAAAAATGAGCTCAATCGTTAAAAATCTTAAAATGATCAATAATTTACAATATAGGGTAAGATTCACTCGAAAAAACACACAACTTAAAAAGTAAGTTTTTATATGTTTTCTCTGGAAAACGCATTAAAAAAAGAGTTTATAAAACGATGTAGTAAAATAGAGTTTGATGACCATGGATCGCCAAAATCATTAAATAGCTGTGATAGTATTTATTTAGGAATTTTATTCTGCAACTGTTTTATATTTATTAATTAATAATGGCCGTTAAATATACTTGTAAGTTTTAAAAGTAAACAAAATTTTAAAAAACCTCTTAAAACTATTCAAATTTTCAATTACTGGAAATAAGTGCGGCAGTGAGTGCAACCTTGCAAAAAAATCAATCAAGAGAAACTATTGAGTTAAAAATTTAATTACTAAATATATAAATCCCTTTGTTATTTATTGTATATACAATAGAGTAAAAAATATTATAGATGGATCACAAATATTACAAAATAAAAGCGTAGCGGCGCAGAGCACAAATGCGCAGTAAAATTTTGCTTTCAGTTGTCAATTTGTCATAAAGCCAGTTTATATTTATATAAACGGAACAAGAATGGCGCAGCAAAAAAAAATTATTACGCAGCATAGACTTGCAATATTGACTAAATAAAACGACTATAAATTGACGTTCATTATTTTGAATACATTCGTTTCCTAGTTTCAAATATGGATAAAACAAAATCATAATGTATGGCTTATTTTATTTGCACTTAATTTAAAATACTTCGATGATAAGTGAACCTTAATGAAATGTTCTTGGATAGGTTTTTAGAAATGTTAAAGGAATGTTTAATTGTCGTATTTTATGAATAGCCCTGCAACCTTTCTGAATAATTATTGATCTGAATTTTTATTCCAAATTAGGAAACGTGACGTCATTGTGACGTTTCTGAATAAAAAAAAAACGGAGAAAAAAAAGCACATGACCTTATTGGATTTAGTAAGAATATATGCTGTTGTTTTTGCTGCCTACTGGTATCTGAAATAAAAAATTATTTTCGTTTTACCACCTGAAATTAAAATAAACAAGCTTTATTAATAATTTGAAAAATATGAGCTTCAACAGAAAAAGAGCATGGAAACTGTTTGACTTGTCTAAAGATACAAGCTTTGAATAAAGAACATGCAGTATTGATATAACACAAAACAAATGAGGTTTTCGGAATGTTTCTGGAATGATCGCACTTAGATTTCAGAATGAGCATTAAAAAGTTGTACGTGAAATTACTGAAGTAGATCCTTACTGAATGCCCTCTTTTTTATCAACAGTGAAAGAAGGATAATTGACTAATTATTGACTTTTTGTATTTGCTCCTAATATTACTCAGAAATTGTCTATAGGAAAAATATGGTAGGCTTTAATGTGATAATATTTTTTAACGTTATTAATACAAAGTTTAATTTATAATTGCACGTAATTTGAATTTAAATACTTTTAAGGCGACAATATCTTGTCAATATAAGTTTTGTATTGCATTCATAAATTTATTAACATAATTTGGACAAGCAATTTTTTTACGTTTCGACAAGCATTTTCCTCGAGATGCTATATCTGAGTTTCCAACTTAACGGTTGTGAGAAACAGTCTTAATTTACTTGTTTCAGTTTTTTCTTATCTTTTTTATTTCCGTCATTTTTTAGTGTACAGTCAATTATAATTCTAAGTATGTAACGATAGATTGCTGGCAAGCAACAATCAAGCAAGCAAACAACCAGCAAAAAAGACACACAGCACAGGTGGAGCACTAAATACAACTTTTTTTAAAATAAAACTAATTATTAATGAATAATTTTATAACGCACAATTTAATATGTAAAAAAATGTGATTGTGCATTAAAAAATTAGATATTTTGAAAGAAAACTAAATAAAACATTATAGAGGTCTCTCACAACCTTTTAGTTCAAAAACTTGGACTCTTAACATCTCGGGAAGAAAATGTGCAAAGCATCATTAAGAAATTCGCTTGCTTTAGGTCTAATAATGTCACTGCGTTTTGAATAATTTTACGGACATCAATAAATTACACAATCATTAATTGCTATTATTTGTTTAAAATACACAAGTATTACATACGTTAGGATTAAAACAAAAACACGAGCACTGCCAGTTGTTACCTAATTATTCATTGCAATTGCTGTGGCCATAAGTTTTTATGAGAAAAAGATATTCCGGCCTAAGAATTCCAGTCATTACTGCACTATTTTCAAAATCCTAATCAAAACCCCCGTATTCATATAAGCAAAACAAATATCGTTGAAAATAAGTGTCATGCTGCAAGCTGCTCGACATATTCACAATTTTAAATAGATATAAAATTAGATTATATTTTTTTAAGCCCTTCAATGTTAGTTGCTAGGACATTGGTTTCAAATTATAAGGAAACCATGCTTCTCTTCAGTAAAAAATATTCGCTTTTATATAGTTTATATCATAATTAATTGGACATGGGCCATATTATCTTAATAAAGTATTTGAGTCAAACATGTTTTGAAGAATTCATTGCTGAAATCATTTTCAACTTTCTTATTTTGCTACTCTGCTGGGCGTTATTGCTATGATCAAGAATTTTTTTTACACGTCCCTATAATGTCACATTAATTAAATAGAGTTTACCCATCAATAGCAAACAATATTATACCATCTCAGAGTAACATTTAACAAGTCTTTGTAAAAATAGGAACAGGAAAGCATCAGATGCTCCTAGGCCAGATTACTCAGCTATTTCCTAATCTAGAGATCTACATTCTGGGTGCCTTCAGTCTTCCTAAGCCGCGTGGATCATTGATGATCTTCGCTCTATTACTTATTCAACAATCAACAATTACAACATACAACTTGTTTTAGCTCAATAACATGTTAAATATAAACATTGTCATCCAGGTACGCCATCATCCAAAGCAGATGTTGTACTACCAAGATAATAACCATCCTCCACTATACTGTCTCCATCATCATAAATGCACATCTTGAATCTATATATCTGACAAGCTCTTATCGAACAAAAACATTCCTCAGGAAGTTCTACAGATGGTTTTCACAGAATCTTAAATCACAAATTACTCAGAACAAGGCTGCTTACAAAAAATTAAAAGAAACTAGACTTTCCCTTGATGTTGGTAAATTCTGCCATTTGCGCACACCTAATGTTAAATTCCAACTAGGCATTAGTTATAAGGTTTATACTAGAGACACTGAGACAGCATTATATTAAATTCCCGGGGAATTCTGGTCTTACACCAATTCCTTACAGAGTTCTGGGAATTTTCCACATGATAAAAAGACTGTAATAGGATCGCAATCTGCTCAACCTTTTGCTCAATATTTTAGCTCTATGTACATCAGTACTCTCTACAAATAATTTCAATTCTTAAGTAGTTTTTCTATTTTGATCTCAGATGCTTACACAGAGTTAGAAAGTACGTAAAAAATACACATTCATTCATTCAGGAGATTCATTCCATTTACACCGACTTCTCCAAGGCATTTGACAAGGTGAATCATGAGATCTTATTCATTAAACTTTTTGGTCTTGGTGGGACCACAGGGGTCTCTGTTGTTCAACTTTTTCATCAATGATGACAAATTCTGTTTTGAACAAAGCCATTTTCTCCTCTTTGCTGACGACTCTAAGTTGTTTAGGGGAGTGCCATGCTCCGATGAATGCCTTGCACTTCAGGATGACCTTAACAATGGATCTCAACATTTCCAAATACAGTCAACTTCCAAGTCATAAAACAAGTCACTTTATTTATCATGTAACCAATACCCTTTTAGAGTGTGCGCAATAGATAAGAGATTCAGGACCGCTACTTGATTCCAATCTAGACTTTATTGCACATATGAATCACATTATTAATAGGGCTCTAAAATTGCTCAGGATTCTTTAAACGTAGTACCTGAAATTTTAATCACAGTACCCCCATTAAAACACTGTAGTTTGTCTTTTCGTTTATCAGAACCTAGTTGAAGTTTCCTCTATCTGGAGCCCAAAATATACCTTCCATATCTACAGACTTGAAAGAGGTTTGCGTAAATTTTGCAGGTACACTCTCTACAATTTTTCAGTGATCAAGAATTTCAGTTCATTTGCTCAATACTTGATCTTGAAACGTTATCAGCTAGAAGAAAGCAGAAATACTAAAAAATTCTCTATAAGTTACTTCATATCTCACTTCACGAATCACTTTTCATGTACCATCTCGCAATACACGTTCCATCTAAATTTTTCATGTGCATTTTTACAGGACAAACCCAAAAATTCATTCGCGATTTTTAAAGATTTTCTTCCAGATTTTGGCTTAGTTTTTCCTGTATGGTTACGGATTGGTTAGGCCGAGATATGGTGCCTTGTCACCTTTAATAAAACACTTTTTATATGTGAGTCAAATACTTTATTTTGTTGTTATATCCAAATAATTAAGGGACGCTTCCTGCAACAGAAACTTATTTTAGTTTATCTAAATTGTTTGGGATTTCATTCTTAGATAAATTTACTGGCGTATGCCATAATATATATAAATATAGTGAAACATTCCAAAATGTGATAAATTATAAACAAATGTTAACAAAAAAGGGAATTATGCAACTTTTAAGCAAAGAACTTGCGACTTTCAATCCTAAGGTGCCTTTCTTTAGCATCTTCTGTAAATATTGCCAAGAAAGTCGCAACTTTATCGATGTTCAATGTTCGTGCTATACTTTCTTCACTATTTTCTTTGGTCAAATCAGACAAAAGCCAACAAAGTCTTATGAGATAAGCAATTTTAGATGTGGCTAGTTTACGAGCCTTTATACTACTATTTGTTCTTAAATGGTAGCTTAGTTTTGTAAATAACTATTTATTTTATTTTGCTCAACAAAAATTAGCCGAAAGCTCTGAATTAACCAAAGAAAACTTGCAACGCAAAGCACTATCTGTATCCTGTAAAATCCTCTAGGTGACATTTCAGTTGATAAGGGTAAGAAATTAAAATACCATTAACTAAGAAGCTTAGAATCTTAGATAAACAGAAATCATTAATTTAATTGTAAATATTATAAAAAAAATATTCATTCGGGGTATTTTTAGAAGTGCGAACTTATGGAAAAAAATTTTTTTTTTTTAGAAAGCCAAATATGTCAAGTTAATTTAACTTCTTTATAAGATAATATAATATTATAATCTAAATAAATTTCTGAATCCTCAGTAAAATATTTAAAATAACATTGATGCCTCTATAATTTACCAGAATATTAAAAAGCATTTATGAATAAGAACTGCCAACTAATACATTAAATGCAAATTAATATTAAATAAAAATATTTTAAAGAAATAATTTTATTTTAATTATTTTATTGTTTTATGTTTTAAATATATAACTAAAAGGTACGACTGATTGATTAAATTTTAATAAAATAATTAATAATGAAGCATTTTGATCAAGGGGAGCAAAATAAAAATTAATTTGGTGAAAAAAGGTTCTATCGAAAAAGATATTGTTATTGGAGTAAATTTTTTTCATCAGTTCAAGGTTCTAAAAATATTTTAATATACAGGGTGTTCATCTAAACTATTTCGACAATATTGGAAGTTACAAGGTCAGTTGAATTATCGAAATTAGCTATATTTTGCTATACATTAAATATATATTCGTAGAGTAGTCAAATATTGCATTATGTCCGAGATACAGGGGAAAAACTGCCAAGTCTATTCATGTCTATTTATTTCATTTAAAACTAGTAAAAAATAATTTAGTATACAGGGTGTTTTTTATATATTGCGACAAAATTCAGGAACGTGTTCTTTGGACAAAAATTCGCAAAAAAGTTCCTATAAACATAGGTCCTAAACCTTTTAGATTTTGAGGTACAGAGTGGTAAAGTTTTAACAAAAAAATGATTTCCAAAAGATTGGTATGCAGGGTCTGTGTATCCAGAGCCATTTACCAACATACTTTTAATATTTTTATGTTCTCCAGTGGCGTGTGTGCGGGTTTTCAGCTGAATACTTTTATAAACAAAAATGGTTTTTCTTGTATTAAAAAATATTTTTGAATTCCCCGTTTTATTTGCAACATTTTTGATCACTTGGACTTTGTCCGTTAGATGCACGGTTTTCGCACAAAAAATTAAAAACCATGGACATGTTGCTCAGATTTGATTAGACTTTATTTATTCTAGTAATTATTCGTTTTTTTAGTTTATTGCAATTTTAATAATAAATTTTTTAATAATTAATTTAGTACGAACGCCAGCCCAATTTAATAAAATGGTAATTGAGGATTTAAAACTTCTTCTTCTACAATCTTTAATTTAAAATACAAAATTTTAAGTGATAAAAAATATTTCATTTTTTATTATTTATTTAGGTAATATTATTATTTTTATAAAAGTTGTTCAAAGTGTGCTCCTCCAACATCAATACAAGCATCTAATCGACATCGCATTGATTGGCGGACACGTTCAAAAATTCCTGGTGTCTGCCGAATTATGTCACAAGACGTTATAATGCGATTACGCAATTCCTCCACATTATCAATTGGATTTCTATAAACCAGTGATTTAAGGTGGCCCTACAAAAAAAAATCCAGCGGATTTAACTCGGGAGACCGTGGGGGCCAAGGGTGAATACTTCCCCGACCTATCCAACGATTTGGATACGTAATATCTAAATACTGCCGAGCCACTAAACTAAATTGCTGTCTCAGCTGAATGGGGACATCTTCTAGCATCGCTGGTAATTCATTTTCAAGAAATTCTTGATACACTCTTGCTGGTAAAAAAAATAGACCGATGAGAAAGTTTTCAATAATGCCGACCCATACATTAAGTGAAAACTGGTGCTGATGACGGTTTTCTGCCAGAGCATGTGGGTTCTCATAATGCCATATGTGATTATTGTGGAAGTTCATAATTGCGTCCCTGGAGAAATTAGCCTCATCGTTGAAAAGTATTTTTCTTATAAACGGTGCATCTTGCCTTATGCGTTCTTGCATCCAACGACACAAAGCCGTTCTTTTCGGAAAATCGCCTGGCAAAAGTGCCTGCACCCGCTGTATACGGGTATAAAAGGTTTCTTTTAAGAATATTCCAAACTGTAAAGTTACTAATGTGAACCGTCTGAGCAATTTTCCTAGTGCTTGTGGTGGGATCTTCCTCGAATACATTGAGCACCTATTCTTCAATTTAAGGAGTAACTGTTCGGGGATGTCCGTTTTCAGCGGTGAGTTTTTTAAAGCTGCCGGTTTCACTTAGACGTTGGTGTAAACGCGTAAACATGCAGTGATGAGGAATAACACGATTCATCTAACGTTCAGCATAATTAAAACGCAAGGCTTCTCGTGCGTTTCCGTTAGCCAGTCCATAAATGAAGTGCATATCGCACATTTCATTATTTGTGTAATTGTTAGCCATTTTTTTAACAAATTAATCTTGTCAACTGGCGGACAGTGACTATGATTGAAAATTTAAAATATTACAAAATCTTTTAAATATCAGCTTTATCGTGGGCAGAGGAAGAATGTGGTAAAAAGATTAAACTCTTAAACAAGATTGTGATTATCGTTGCGGCGGCGTTGTCCGTAGTTACGTTAAGAAAAATTATGTTCACAGGCTACTTAAATATTAGAGTTTGTCTAGCTAAGGAAAGGTATACCTTCTGTTTCAAAGCTGCGCCAAGTTTTGTCCCCTAATAACGCGCGATTAGCGACAGTAGTGCGCCTTTTTTTAATTTTAATTTTAGAGCACAGAACATAAATACAAGAATTAACGCAACGGCACTGTTTATATGCAAATCGGGGCGATCGATACCGTTGCTTTGGCAGCGGCGTAAACAAATTTACTGCGCAACCGAGCCGAACAACACGTGCTGTATGTACCTTTCCTTAGCTAGACAAAGTCTAACACGTTACTCATATGTCACTTTTTAAACATGTTAAATAAAGTGACATATTATGAACTACAATGAAATTTTAAATAAAATTTAAAAAAAAACTTACTTTTTATAACGATCATAGAAAAAATTAATTTTAGCGATCAAAGTAGAAAAATGTTTTTTAATTTTTTGTGCGAAAACCGTGCATCTAACGGACAAAGTCCAAGGGATCAAAAATATTGCAAATAAAATGGGGAATTTAAAAATATTTTTTAATACAAGAAAAACCAGTTTTTTTTTAAAAGTATTCAGCTGAAAACCCACACACACGCCACTGGAGAACATAAAAATGTTAAAAGTATATTGGTAAATGGCTCTGGATACACAGACCCTGCATACCAATCTTTGGACAAATATCTGCAGGGGTATTTAAGTTATCGAAAAAAAATCATTTTTTTGTTAAAACTTTACCACCCTGTAGCTCAAAATCTAAAAGGTTTAGGACCTATGCTTATAGAAACTTTTTTGCGAATTTTTATCCAAAGAACACGTTCCTGAATTTTATCGCAATATATAAAAAACACCCTGTATAAAAGTTTTATAATTTTAACTACTTTAAAAAATAACGTGTGGTTCGGTCATCTAATCCGTAATTATATCTTAAATAAAAATTTGCTAATTTCCTGTAATTTAACTGACTTAATAACTCTTGCTCATTTTAAATATATAGCTTAAAACGGACAACCTGTATATTATTTATAATGTAGAAAACAAATAATTTGCCTTTAAATCATAGTTTTTTAGCCAGAATGTCTTTCCTAAGCTTTATTAAACTAATAAAAAATGAAATCATTGGAATGTTTCTACACCCAATAGGATCAACTTAATGTTGCCTAGTAAGCTCTTGACTGAACGTCAAAACTGTTACCCTAAAGGGTAGCCGAGGCCAATTTGGAATCAATACGTATGTAACATAAAAAAAGCAATCATATATGGCAGAAGTAAAACAAGTATCTTGTGGGTGTTTTAATATTAGAATATGTTGACTGAGTGCGCCAATTAAAAACTTTTCATGTTTTATTCGGACGCCACTGGTCATTAGCATATAATACCAAGTGCCTTTCGCTAAGCCTTAAAAAGGTCTGCAAATTTGCAGTTAACAAAAAAGATAATATAAAATGTGTAATTTCTTGCTCTACGAGTGCTTATTTCATTTTTCTAATAATTCCAAACATCCTTTGGCTACCCTTTAAGGTAATTTACACGTTATTGTAAGGAATAATGTAGGAAATTCTAAATTTTGCAGCGAAAAACTGAACTAAGCAATTACGGAAGGTTCGTCTATGTATTTAATTGTTTTGGTGTTTTATTACTTTGACATTCAATGCTTTAGTCTTGGAGCATGCTGCATGTTCTGAGAATTATTGTTCTCCAGCGAAGAATATGTTTTTCCAAATCTAAGCTTTAATGTTGCTGTCAAAAGTCTACTTGGTTTACACCGTATATTTTCACAGGGCCGTCCAAATTTTGACTAAATATGTGTTGAATGATTGGTTTATGTTGAGCATTTAGATGTTTTTCTAAAATTACCTATTATGCATATGATACTGAATTATATTTATTTTCTGCTTGCGCGTTAGTGTGTTTAGATATAATAATCTAATGTCAAAATTCGGCAGAGAAATGGTGTAAACTAAGTCAAATGTTCAATAGGCTGGAGAAAAATTTTGATGTCAACTTGATTGCGATCCTAGTAAATACTTTTTTTATTGGGGTGGGGATCTTTGTAAAATAAAAGTACGTTTCACGTCGGCGCCCAACATTCGGATGTTGCAATTACGTTACAAACTCATATCTATGCTCAAAACAAAACGGCCGACATTATCTTAAAAGTCCAGTTTTACCCAGCCGCCATTTCAAGTTATTATAGTTTTTCATTAGCAACACTTTGCTAATTAAATTCAATAATCAAAAAACTTGTAACAGCAAATTTTAGAACTTGCTGCCATTTTGTTTTGGATCAAAAGTACTCAATCAGAAGTCTGGTTTTATTTTATAAGGATCCCTAAACCAATTAAACAAACTGCAACTTTGCTAAATAAAAATAAATTAAAAACTTTTATTCGAATCAGAAAAAGGATTACCACATACTTTACTTATTCGCATATGCTGAAATTACTTAGAAGTTGCTTATAGGAGAAAATGGATATATTGAATGAGCTCATATGGATCACTTCAATTCGATGCAAAAAACACTAAAAATGGACGAAATGCTCCACTTATAATAAATTCTCTAATTAGTGATAATTTACCACAAGTCCCAATTTCTAAGCACAATATACAAGGCAATATATAAGGCTTTGACATAAGTAAAATGAAACAATTTTTTATTAAATATTTACACATTTTGTCCAAGTTAAGCTCCTAAGCACAAATGATTTCTCATCTCTCACTGAACTTAATACAGTTTATTAAAATTAAGTTTCGGGTCAAATTAGGAGATGGATTTCACGAAATTAATTAAGTCTTCCTGTTCTTCCAATTAAAAAAGTCTGTTAGAGAACCTCTAACTGTGACTCAATAGTGTAAAGGATTTTAGTCATTCCAAAACCATTGGGCTTTCTCGTTAATGATTAAACTAAGTCCACTTATTCAGTAGATTACTTGGTTGAAAATATTACTCAATATCCGCGTTGAGATGATCTAGGAGTAATATAAACTAAAGACGTTTCGGACCTTTGTTTGGAATGGCCTCGTCAGTCTCGTTAAATAAAGATTTACATGCTTGTTCGATAATGAAATTTATGTTGTAATCGTATTGGCTCGTCTGGCTATTAAACTTTTAAAAAAATGTCATCTTTTAAATTGAGTGATGTAAAAAGCAGGATAGTGAAGTACAAAACTACAATCGTCAGTCTGACCAAATCGACTCTTTTATCCCTTTCGCGTCGATTGGGACATACTTGTCCCATCAATTATTTCTTTATTAGTACCTACTGCAATGACAAAAATAGCTAGTTTATTTTTTTAAAGTAAGTATAGTGTGGGCTATATATGTCCCAGCCGTATATTTGTTTGGGTTTTATATGTCCCAATAGTAAAATAAACCAAGATCAAGAAAATCATATTTTTTATTTTTTTCAAAGAAATACAACATTAGGAGTGATAAGATGAGAAACATTCTTTACATAGTGGTACGTCACAGGCGGAGCATAACATGACCGTCCTTTTTTCTACTTTTTGCTGGGCACAACGACGGCATCTTCTTCTGGTTTTTGAAAGGATAGGTAGATGTTCTCCAATATTTAACATTTTTTTGAGAGGATAGTGTGATCCTACCAAATGATCACCAGATTTATCAGTTGTTCTGCCAGATTTACCAAGTACGTCAGAAACGGAGTATCTCTGTTACGAAGTTCCTTGAAGATTATCCAAGCATTAACTGCTGTGGTTAACAATAGCTTGTAATAAACTTTTTTCCACCATTTTAATGACTTGCGGTTAATGTCATATAGGCCTGTAAATTGATCGGACAGGTCTACGCCCCCCATAAAGGAATTATATGTGTGTATTGCTTCGGGACAACTTAGTGTCATTTTTTTACCATCTTTAACAGTCCTTGCAACCTCAACTACATGATCAGTATGACTGTTACTCAGGACCATTACTTCTTTAGTATCCATCCAATTGAATGCTATTGTACCATAATTATTGCAAAGACGCTGCATGTCTCCTCTTTTCACTGTCTTTTTATCAAATTGCTCAAATTACGGCATATTCCTTCGAGTGGCTATGTAAGTTCCAACTTGAGGGAAAGGTAAAGTGTTCATTAAATTTACAGAAGTAAAAAAACGGTCATAACAAATAAGTACCTGGTTATCTCTTAAAGCTTCTGTCAATTTTTTACTACTCGTTCACCTAGGGTGCCATCAAGGGTACCTGGTTCTCTTCCAGAATGAATATTAAAATCATAAACATAACCCGTATTAGAGTCGCACCGTTCCCAAATTTGTATGCTTCTTTTGATTGGTTTTAATGGTAAGTATTGTTTTAATGATGAACGACCTTTAAACTTTGTCATAGACTCATCTATGAATTGAAATTTGCTTTCGGTTCTTGCTTTTGGGAACTTCGATTTGAGGCACGCAACAATATCTTCAATATAATAAGTTTTACTGGCGTTATTTGGCTTTTGTGAATGGCTAAAATACAGTTTACTAGCCAGAAGTCTAAATCTATCTCTAGAGATAGCTTCTTTTATAGCCTGGTTGCCCAAAGACTTATGGGAAGCCCAACAATGCTGCATTTGGGGGAATTTATTATAAGCCATTATAAAAAAACACCCTGTTATATTCATTATTTCGTGTAAATCAGAATTTGTTTCTTATTTCGAACCTCTTCAAGAATTTTTAGGCGCTCATTGGTACACTGGGCAATATAAATAAATAAAGAAGGTGGCATTAGTTTGAGAAAAATATCCAGCTCTGTACTTCCACGATTGACCTGAGCTATTATTGTACAGTTGGCCTTTTCTGGGACCTTATACCGGGGTGAAAAATTATCAATTTCTTTCCAGATCACAATTGACCTGTCAGCAGGAGAAGAGGACGGAATATCAAGTTCGATATTTTCGTCCGAACTGTTAGATGAATCAGGGGATTCATAGGCACCATCTGGATTGAAAGATGACGTTGATGGTTCATTAGGATCAATTTTGATTGTCGCAATTTTTTGCGTTTTTTTACTAACCTCAAGAAAATCTAAATCATCACTGGAATCCGTTTCTTCCCGCTCGTATTCGGATCCACTTCTCTTAAAGCATTGCTGAATGCGGATGGGACATCGGGCTATATAAAAATCATTGCATAATGTATCATCAGTATTTTTTGAAAGTTGGATGGGACATATTGTGACCCAACAGTAATTTATTAATTTACAAAATAAAGTCGACGCGGAAGGGTTATGATACAAAAATGGACAAGAGAAAACAGTGGAAACAGCCATTAACCTTTTAGATTGACAATTATAGAGCACAATGCACAAGCAATAACATGGAAAAAATTCCATCTCTTGAAATTAAGAAAATAAGTGTAATGACATCTCTGCCAAACTGTCAAAAGTAGAGAAACAATGTCTTGGTTATATTTGTTATGTGTGACCATGAAAACCACGGGCTTCCATAAAAAAATTGACAGTTCCAGTTACACAAAAAAATCGTGGATCGGACGTTAACGTCACCTGCCAACTTATACGCTATTGAAGCGTCGCTTGTGGCGCACTCTCACGGCGTTGGGACGCAACATCTTTAGTCAGTGGTATTGTTAATACAGTAGAAACTCGTTAATCTAAACTAATAAAAACCAGCGATTCGGATTAGATAACAAGTTTATTTTGAACAATTTAATAAATACAAAGTGTACTATATACAACTATTGTTTATTAAATAAACATCTACAACTAATATTTATTAAAGAAACTTGTAATTTTTGTTTGTTTAACATTTTTTTGATTCATAAAAAAGGATCTTTCTCTTAATCCTTCCAGCACTAGAATGTCATTTAAAAGAATGTAGTTTTCTACTGCCAAACTATTCATTGCGTTTTCGTTTTTTACAGTCTTTAAATTGCTAACTTTCTATTTACTCGTGGTCATCACTTATTTCTAGTATATCTTATTTAGGCGCCAATAGGGATTCGTTATTTTCAATAAAACCTTAATTTCTTCGTCACTTAAGGTTTCTTATGATAAAGTACATCGCATATCTAACCATCCATTACTTCTTCTAAAATTTCCAACATTTTTATCAGGATCGTCACCTGACTCCAAAATATCCGCTGTTTCACTGGATAGAATTTTGGTCCAGTCTTTTTGAAAAACGCGTGGGGATACTTTTTCCCGTGCGTTATGTAGTAGGCACGCTGCATATTTTAGAGTAATATTCAAACGTCTTGTTGATCACTGGAAAGGATATATGCTAGCACCTCTTCATTTTATAGCTTTGTTAAGCGATTGGCGTTTTGGTCTAATGGCTGAATAACGGCGGTGCAGTTCGGTGGCGAAAAAGTCTTGTAATACATCCATCTTTACTTATAAGTTCCTCTTGACTTTCATGGCTGGAGGCATTGTTGATAAGTAGAAGGGCTTTTGCTGGTAGGTTTTGGATATCTTCTGAGGCATAAATGAGTGGTGGAACACTTCCTGGAATATAGCAGTAATCATCCATAAGTTGCGTGATGATTTGTCAATCAGTAAAAGCTTAAGTTTATGTAATCTATTGCTATTTACGCCAAGGACGTTACGCTCTGTTTGCACGTTTTTCTTCACGGTGCTGATTTTTATACCTTTTTATATTTTCACATATGGCCGATGCACCCTCCGTACACTCTGCAGCTATAACTTTTCTACTCAATCCAGGACGTATAGTCCAATCAAATGGTGTATGTACCTCGAAATTTTTGAGTATATAGGGAGGATATTGGTGAGTCAAAAACTCAGCTTTCGAGACTAAGGGGTAGCGCAAATCGCGGTCGTATTTTAAAAAAGCGTGCAAACGGTCTCCCCGGAATATCTCCGTCACCGTGAATTGCACAGAGATTGTGAGTTGTCTCTTCAAATTCTTATTATGACTTTCTCTTGCGTATCTGCTATATTTATGGACTTATTTGCAAAATAATAAAGAAAACCGTATACGTTTCAGGTCAGGAATTTGGACTAACTAGGGTGTTGGTTGGTTATGTCAAAAAATCGTATTACTCTTACTAAAAACATTGCTTAGAACTCTGAAACATCAATGGATGAAAAAGATGTGAAAAATCTATTGACGAGAAGTATTGCTCAAAAGAAAGAAAATCTAGAAGAATTTTTGCGGCACTTAACTAAGGTAATCTTACATATTACATGCTACAAATTTTATTCTGATTCACACAATGATACTTCGACTCCTCGTCGTAGTAGCAGCGTTCATCTTCTATGTTAACATCAGATACACCATTACTTTCGATTTTATAAATAACTGTTTTATTTGCGGTGATATTATGGGCATAATAAAGGTCAAAGTGTTAATAAAAGCGTCATTGAAAACGACTCTAATGAATTGACTGCAAGGACGTTCTGATAATTTTTCTTTGAAGTCTGTGAATCGTGTGAAGGATGTAAACTTGGTCGCAATCGGAGCGAAATATCTTCGGAACTGCTATAAACACCTTCAGACATTAAAAAGAAATAATCAAAGAACAAAATTTGACCAAGCAATGAAACTCATATCTACCACTTCCCCTTTCAACACTACTGATACGCTATAGAAGGAGTTTATGTTCCTAGTCGTCTAACTATAAAGCACCAATTACTGGAAAAAAGATTTAGAGTCACCAGGGCGAGAGACAATAGCATCTTTTCAGAAAATACAGAATATGAGGATGTACTGATCAGCCTCCTGGTATCAGAAAAGACATTCTTATCCTCGGCAAGAACGCCTCTAAATTGTTCGAGAGACAGCGGTAATCATTCTGGAGGACATTCGCTCTCAAATAATCGAAACTAAAGATAAGAAGTCTTCTGATGATTTTCTTGAGAATATTAATTCAGTTATACCTGAAGAAGTACGGTCCTTTCAAGCTTCATATCGAAATCGTAGCGTGGATAAATGGAAAAGGTCCAGAGAAAATTTATCTCAATTGGTCATGCAATTATTTCCGCAACACGTCTCTCTTCATTTATTTCTCCTTTGATTCTTGGAGCTAATGCTTTCGTTTTATGGTTCGAAAAATGTTATAGATGTTTTATCGTCTCTAGATTTTTCTGCAGCATACTCCTTAGTCGCACAATTTAATCTTGTGCTTTTCATTTTGTTCGAAAAGTTTAACCACATGTATTTTCGCCATTTGTGTTCGATAATGCTGATAAGTTCGTAAATATAACAGACAAAGAAAAAAAAATGTTACGGAGCGATTACGGAGATATTACAGAGAAACCGTTTGCACTGACGTTTTTCAAAATGGCGGTGGTTTGCTCTATCCCTCAGTCCCAAAACTTGAATTTCAGACTCACCAAAACCCGTTAGTTACCCTGAAAAACTCAACCTGACGGCAAAAAATTACGCTTGTTTTCATGCGCATTTGACTGAACTAGTCATTTATCTAATATTTCAGACTTTTGTTTTAAGGGTAATGTCACATGTTTGCGTTTTGGAGTCATTTTGCCACACTCGGACAATAACTACATACGACTGGTCACTCAACGGTCAAAAGACATGTGTGTTTTTATCTAAAATGCGTCTCACCAATCTACTGAAACTACAGTTGTATGTAGTTTAAACTGGTTAAATCTGGCTCGTAGCGAGGCTCTATTATATTTTCTTTCACACATCTTTGACACAGAGCAGACAGGTTTGACAATCAAATACCATTTTCAATTCATGATATTTGATTCGTTTCGACGAAAGTCTAAAATGCCTCCATAGGTTTTACATGTCTAGGAAGATTCTAGTAATCGATTTATCTATTTATCTGTACGTATTCAGCGACCTATTTATTTATACAGCTTTAAAACCTCTACCTCTACAACGGGCCCGGATAAATAAATAGGTCGTTGCAAACCGAAATATGCTGCAATCGGATGCCTTTACTCACAATTTTTAATAAAATTTGTCGATACCATTCGAGTTTCACTGCTTGGAAATATTTTTTGATTGTCACATGCCAAGACTTCCCAACGTGAATATTAAGCTTCAGGTTCTAAAAAAAAAACAAACGTTGTGAAATCAGCAATTTGTGTTTCAAGGAAAGCATTAACTGACTGAAGATGTTGCGTGCCAACGCCAGAAGGGTGCGAAATCAAGATGCTTTATTAGCATGTAATAATGTTTTTAAATTATAAATAAGATTAGACAAGTGACTTACTGTCAGATGACAGTTTAACAGATAGCAATAATATCGTCTTTGTGTTTCTTTTTTCTTAATTGTTTTATGAATGCTATCTAGCAAATTTCTTATAAGCTCACGAAAGAACGCGGAGAACACGTAATTATAATGACGCATCAACGCAGCGGCGTATCAAATATTTCTATATTTTATCTCGTGGAATTGCAGCCTGTAAAACTACTTTGTATGGTATAATTTGTCTCCAGCCTTTTGTAAATAATCTTCAGAAGTAAATGGCGACTTTAAGTACAAATTAAGAATTAAAGGTATACAGATTAGGTGTGCACACAATTATTTTTTGCAATTAGTTGTAATACTATGACGTTTTATCGTTCAAATTATTTGTTTTGTTCTATATATGATGTCTTTCGTTATAAAATTTGTCTTTATGGTTTTTAAGACATAAGTTGTTATTAATAAAGACTTTTGGAACGCCCGGTATCTAGCGACTAAGGTTTTTTTGATGCAAAACGTTCTCCTCATTTAATCCTAGTTAAAATATGGTATCAATCATTGTATAAAAGTATTACTGTTATTCGTTGAAAGTTTATATCTCAAATGGTATATGTACCTATACAGACACAAGTTAAAAACTGTTTAGAAAAAAGTTATTGTAGGCAATAGAAAAATGTTAAAGAGACAAATGCTTTATAAATTTACTGCATGATGCTGTAGATCCTATACACGGTTTTGATGAAGGTTTCTTGTTGAAACTTTTATAAAAGCCTTTTTCTCTTTAACAATTATACTTTTAGATAAGAAGGCCCATTTTATAATTAATTACACGATATTTTCGACCAAATTATACTTGTTAGATCATCAAAAGCGTGAAAACTGGAATGTATTATCATAAAATTAGCACAAACTTTTTATTTTGTTATAATATATGTATTTCCATTATGTTTAGCACAAAAAAAGCACAGCTCATTTATTGTATAGTGATTATATTTGATGGTCATTGACTTTTAAAACCGTTAACTATCTTAAAATAGTATTTATTAGCAAATTAAATAATACTTGAATAACCAAAGCCAATATTTGACTTTTTTTATGATATTTTTTAAAAAGTGGTTTATTCAAGTATTGTGAAAGATATAGGTCTTATCGCAAAGTGCGCCCCCCAAGCTTATACAGGATGACAAACTTAGCAAACATTCGACAACCTTAACATAAAAATGAAAACTGTTCGGGTATGATTGTCGATTTTTTATATCTATTATCAGTGAATATGTATTTTAGGTCTTAATCCTGACAATTATAAATAACATGATAAACAAGATGTATTTTTTAATATAAGTTTGTATATACCTTTTGTAGTACTAGATTAATGACTTTTTATTATTGACCTTTGATATTATTCTAGGTGTTTCTTTGAAGAGTATTGAATTTTGACTATGAATATAATAAAATAGTAGAATAATTGCCGCTTTAGTTTTATTTTATCCCAAGCATGGCAACAATCAGTAAATTATTTCAGGAAGTTTGAAATTTATTATTTAATTCCATCTTAAAAAATTTTTTAGATTAGAAAAAGCTGCAAAAACTAATGAACATTCACACATTTAGTAGCCAAGATCAACGACAAGTAGTCAAATCACTTTAAGTCAATCAAAGAGGCTCACACCAATGTATGCTGCAATTAATGCAAATAGCACTAATATCCCACCATTTCTTATATTTCAAAGGAAGGTTCGTTATTACGAGTCTGTCAACGCTGCTGCGGCTTGTGTTAGTTTATTCAAAATCTTAAATGAGCATTTCGCATCCTGCATACCTCCTAAATTGCTCAGAAGAAGAAATTTTCTCCCCTGGTATACCAAAGAGATAACTTAAAATATTTTCAATAAAGATAAAGTTCGCCGGCATCTGTCAGCTGACAGATCTCATTTTTATGTTAAAAGGTTGAGATATTTACGTAGTTTAATCAAAGCTCAACAAGCCTACAAAGATTTTATCATTAATGCTGAAACAAATATCTACAACGACCCTTCTAATTTTTCGTCCTTTATTAATAGTAAAGGAATCGGGATTTTCAGCTAATACGAACTATAAAAACATTTTATTTCATGTATAGTCAGACATGAAATAAAACATTGACGACATTGATGATATTTCAGACAGATACAATGCTAGCAGTTGTGTCTGTCTGCTTTTACAAATTAATTTGCAGATCTATAACCCCTCTGAGCGAGTTCCAAATCAAACTCTGGATCTGGTCTGCTTTGAGTTAATAGACATTTTATCAATTACTCTCGATGACGTCCTGATGGCCTGCAAGAACCTGAAAAACAAATTTACGTCTGGTTCTGATGGAATTTCAAGCTTTTTCGTTAAGGCTTGTTCTCGTGTTTTGAGTATACCTTTATCACATATCTCAACCGACGTCAGGTCGGTGGAGACATCCTAAAACTTCGCTATTAATCAAATTTTTTCGAGAGTATCTTACAAAAAATCTTATTTTCAAGAGTTTAGACGAATTATGACAGTTTATTAAGACAAATTTAAATTAGAGACTATTTTAAATTAAGACAAATTATCAGTTTGTTAACACGGATTCTATGCCAAAAGATCATGTATGACTAATCTCTGTAATTTCTCCTCTTTCTCCTGCGAAGTTCTCAACGATAGGGGAAGGTAGTAGTATAGGGCGTCGAGATTCAAGGTATGAATGAGGTCAGCACTTTCCAAGGACCAAGGAAGGAAATTTGGAGACACTGTTTATTATTTTTTCATGTGTTTATTATTTTCATAAATGATCTTCTTTCTTTATTGGTAGGGCAAAAAGCTGGCCTGTGCCGACGATATCAAGATTTTTTTTTGTTTTACTACTCTAGCAAAATGCGCTATCCTTCACGACTGTGTTAATGCAATTTGTCAATGGTTTATAACAAATAGCCGAATATTTTAAAATGTAACGTTGTTTCTTATGGTCTTGACCTGGGGGTGGTATTTGATGATAAATTTTCTTTTATTCCGTACATGTTGATCAGATGTTGGAAAGTGCGACTAAATCACTGGATTTTATATTAAGAATCTTAGAGCTAAGTTGCACGAGCAGTCGGTATAATCTATGCAAAGAGGATTTTTCAAATATTATATAATCTTTGGGAAGAAAGGTTGTTATCCTGAACGTGGTACTAATCATAAGATTTTACTTACCTGATTTCATGAAGTTTCTTTAGCTCAACGATGGGACACTCAATCCGTAACGTTTCTCTACAAACGTCTTCAGGATAAAATGGATTCCCCTTGCTTGTTGCAAAAAACTTTCTTCAGTAGCTGTTACTGAAGACTGTTTTCAATCTGAGATATGCAAATGATATTTTTTGCTAGTCTAAAGAGGAATTGTGTCAACTACTAGATAGAATAGAAAACATCCGCATAGATAGATAGATAGAGATAAGGATCCTTGTAATAGCCAAAGTCAACTATTTTAAATAAATAAAATGGCCATTGTAAGTCAGCTTGTGAACCTGGGATCTGCAACAACTAATACTGGTGGATTTACTGAGGAAATTAAACGTAGAGCAGCTATTACAAAAAATGTAATGACTAAAACCTGGAGAAGTCACGAAATCACCTTAGCGACCAAAATCAGACTGATCAGATCCCTAGTCTTCCCAAGTTTCCTCTATGCGGCGGAGTGTGGACAATAAGAGCATATATGCATTCGAGATGTAATTTAATAAATTCCTTGGACAGCTTGAAGAACAAATGTGTCAATATTAGAACAATTGAATATTAAAAAAAGACTAAGAACGCAGGTAACAGAGAAAAACCAGCCTATTTTGGACATGCCTTTGGAAGAAACGGTCTTGGGAAGCTTGCAATAGAGGGAAGCATATAAGGTAAAAGAGCTGATGGACGGAAGACTGGGAAAAATGGAGAGGCATCGGCAAGAGAAATTCAGTCAAGATACCTGTACCAGGTTAACTCTAGTATTCCTTCAGGTATACAGGATTCTACCATATTGTAGACATTAGTTTATTGAGGTATCAGTTTCAAGCTTAGAGCCTCTTCTGATCATCATGTCGGTTGGAATATTCCTCTCCAGGGGCTTTGTTGTTCTTATGTTCTTTAAGGCTTTCACTTTTTCCTCATTTACTTCCAGTAATTCTTCAAATCCGACGTGTCTCACTTTAACCTTCATCGTTTTGATATTTTACTTTGGATTCGGACAGGCCTGAGTAATATTTCTCAACGATTTCCAAAATTCCTTACTGTCAGTTAAGAAGAAAATTTGCTTTTCCCTAGATCTGGTCTTAAGCATTTTATGCCATTGTTTTTATTTATGGTTTCGTTTATTAGTTGGTCGTCTTTCTCTCTTTTATACAGACAGTTACGCACATCTCTAATAATGTTCGACTTAAATTATTAAATATCACATATTAAGTATTACTTTATTAAAGATACCAAATTTCAATTGCGTGCCTCCTTGTTATCTTTCCTATGACAATCTATATTTACTAGACTTGCCTTTACTGAAGTAAATAAAGTGCATCAGCAGATGTTATAGAATTCTTGCTTGCGTTATAGCTATTCAAAGGAATACGATTTTGTAACATCCACGTATTACGTAGTTACAAGAAGCGTTGCATTATTTTTGCGCTTCAAACTATCATATCTCATCAACCCTCTAGTTATAGTCTATTGTTAAGTATATTATTAGAATCTTATTACAACGTCATTTATTTAAATACTGCAACTTCTTTATTTGATTTCATCCTAGCAACATATTTTCTTTTGCAATATTAATATAAATAAAAGAAAATATAAAAAGGATTAGAATTGTCAAAGTCACTTATTGTCAGAATCTCAAAATTCTCATGCGCAAGTCAAATGTTCAGCAAGTAATCTGTGCGCATGCTCGTAACGAACAGAAGCTGTTGCATGCCGAGTTGAGACACTTCATACGTCAAATTTTATTACCTTTTTTTTAAATAAATTCGTGACAAAAAAACAACAAATTTACCAAAGAAAATAATAATTTATTAACAACTAACTTATTATACAAGCGTATGTGTACTTCACATTCCCTTTGTGGTACCCGTTTTAAAGAAGGGCTCTGAAATAAAAAAAAATAAATTGTATTAATAAATTTAAAAAATATATATTCAAATATAAGCAGGAATAATAAAATAGGGCCTTGCCAATAAGTTTTTTTAGGAGTTAATTCCTTTATTAACAAATATGAGGTTCTTTAAAAACGACTCGATTAGTTCTGTTCAAAAAAACATTACTTACCACCAACCAGAATATCCACCTCCATATCCGAAACCACCTCCATAGGAGTAACCTCCTCCATATCCTCCATCGTAATGATGGTCATGTAGATGGACTACATGAACTTCAGTTGGATGGCTGTAAGTGTGGTATCCGCCGCCATAACCACCACCGTATCCGCCTCCACTGAAAAAAAAAATAATAAAAAGAGTGCAACAGAACCAGAGAATTAATTTTGCAAATAAATAAATCTTTAACAAAAGATAGGACAAGATGAAAAACAAGCTGTGTAATACAACAAATCTGTTAATACACGCACATCTTGTGCGAGATTATGATGTACTGAAATATACACTTTTCTAGATACTTTACTATTATTGTGTGTTTTATCAAAAACTGAATTAGTCACATACCCTTTATGCCGAAAGGTATTTCAGAAATACTCTTTTCTTTCCTTATTTCAGAGCTTCGTGTTATTATTGCTACCTCACCCTAGCTGTGTATTTCATATGAAGGGTGCCAAAATATTATTTACCCTTTTTAAAAATTACTATATATTCTCTAATATTAATTCTTTTTCTATTTCACTTTATTATAATTTAACCATGTGTTTATATTAGTTTTACCAAATAATATTTACAGGGCAATAATTGACTTGAAATTAATTTACTCGAAGTTAATTTAATCATCACTGTTACATTAATAGACATTGAACTTGCCTTGAAATAAATTTTTTGACATCATTATGGTATCTCTTTAATAAACCCTTTATGGTTTATAGTTTATGGTTCGTAACTAGTTGGGTGAAAAAATATAAAAGTTTTTGCTCAAAGAACTCAAAACAATTGATAGAAAATTGAAATTTCATACATGCCCTAAAAAAGCCAATGAGCAAAATCCGATCTCTGCAAGTACCATCCTTATAGAATATTCCGGCTAACTAACGAACTTATCCCTTTAGTATTTAACTTTCCGTGCAAACTAATTATTAAAAATCATCCCCAATTGAACTGCTTAGATAAAAAAGTGATGGACTTACATGCTTTTTCCAACAACTCCTCCAATAACAGCCCCCTTAGCAACACCAAGACCAACAGCTCCAGCTCCAAGAGCACCGGCTCCCAAAAGTCCAGCTCCTAAAACTCCTGCGCCCAATACACTCGCCCCTAAGGCACCACCTCCTAATGCTGCAGCCCCTATGATAGGACTCCTCTTCTGTCTTTCAGAAGTGGATATCGAAGCTGCATGGGCAATGTAAAGTGCACAGGCAAACGCTACTAAATAGGTGATCTTCATTTTGATTGTTGGTTGTTTGAAATGATCTAGTGAGACTGATATCGCTGGGCGCGGTGGATCGGCTTTTATACAAGAAATTTTCGATTTATCTCAATACCGTCTGTCACACGAAGAACGAAGGTCACCAAAATTAACATAGTTGCTGGATCTCTGTATTGATTGATTATTTAATAGCAATTCTTAGGTAAGTTTTTTAGGTAGACATAAGGCCTATTTGTTGGTTTGATTTGGTTAACATTAGGTGTTAGTAAGGTTGCCTTAAAGGATATACAAAGCTGCTTTAAAGAGGTCAATGAATTTTTTAGGACAGTTAGATTCTTGTATAAGGTAAATAAATTGTCTATGTTACTACTGACATATTGCTGATATTATTACAATACAATTTATACAAAAATTTTATTTAATTTTTCTACAAAATCTTCTAAATAATTGTATACAGAATAGTTAGTTATATACTTGAATTTAACCAAACTTGAGAGTTGCTGATAGAAAAATTAATTTTATAAATTATTTACACCCAGAAAGTCTATTTAGCTCCTCAGTAAAAATACTTTATTCCTAATATCGCGATATATAAGCAATTTTGATAATAAAATTTCACAGGAAGCTAACTAAAATTCCACAATATTTTAATAACAAAAATACTATAGTTTTAACTGATCCTGTACTTTTTTTTATACTTATTTTATACAGTAGAAACCTGTAAGGTAATAAAATTAAAATAAGCGTGTATTTTCAGAAATGCTAATTAATGTTATATACATATCGCAAACCACTAATTATTGAATAAATTAGGATATTTATATTGTCGTAGTTCGTCACAAAAGTTCTTGAACTTGCCTCTTTAAATCGCGTGACGTAGTAATATGCAAATTCTATAATTTATTAATATATGGAAATTCCACAAAAAATATATATTTGACTAAGAAGACATATTAATCTTTTAAAATTTAAATAATTTCTTGAGTATCATCATATGAATTTCGTAATAAAAGTGGCATAATTAGGAAAATGATAGAAGGAAAACTTGTGAAATTTACTGTGCTCAATTGGAGTTGTAAAAATCTAATAAAACTTTTAAAAAACTCGATGCAAAAACACTTAATTAATATATAATTTGGCGAACATATAAGAATAAAAAAGGAACCCAAATTGGCCTTAACTGAAATAATTTTTAAATATTTTCACCGATGACACAAAAAAGAAAATTAGTCTGGACAAATGCCCGAAAACTTCATTCAAGACAGGAAAACTAACATCAAAGGAACGGATTGAACTAAGAGACATAGATAACATCAAATCACTAGATCATCTGGACGTGTACAAATGTCTAGATATTGACGAATGTGCCAATTAATTATACCCGCGAGCATTGCCAAACGAATTCACCGAATAGAGTAAAAAGATAAAAGTGAAGATAAAGGACGGGATAACAGACAAACCCTTACATAGACAAAAGCAAAGGAAGCAAACAAAGGACTCGCCAATCATATTCAGACATGGACATGGCTCGTAAAATCAAATATTAAAGAAAAACTAAATCACTCACAACAATTTGCCAACACCAGGCTCTAGAAACAAAATATGTGAAAACAAAAATCCTTGAAACTGGCAATGACGTAAAATGTAGGCTTTGTCTTTGGCTTGTCTTTCGTGAGACAACATACCATTTAACATCTGGCTGACCTACCTTAGCTAAAAAAGAATATCTCGACCGACATAACATAGTGGCAAAGCACATGCAAGCACTACAATGTCAAAGTAAAAATTAAGTGGTACGAACACGAACCAGATCCAGTAGTCCACTACCCAGACTTATACAGACAAAAAATATATGCAATGAAGTGAAAGATAAGGAAGCAAAACAATGTCTTTTAATAGACGTAGCTGTCCCGTCAAACTACATCACAGAAAAAGAAGCAGAGAAAACTCCTAAATACAATGATTTACACGTGCATACTAAAGTCATCCTAATAATCATAAAGTCACAGCCAACGTAATAAAGGAAGTCTCTGGAACACTCAATCTCCTGAGCATGCAGAAACCAGTAGTGCTACCATACTGAGAAAAGTATTTACAAATTGCGAAAGAATTGGCTTTAAATCATTTAAGAGAGTTTTTATTTTGATATCTAATAAATGATGCGGATTGTATATGAGTTGAAGATTAGTGAACGTCTTTTTCATACAGTGTGTTTATTATATGTGATGAGAATCTCAAATCAATATTCACCTCCAACTCCAGGTTCCTAGGACTATCACAATGTTCAAAATTTTCTGTCCCCACCAGAATATTAAGCTGATTTAAACAATGTTACCTAGAAGAAGTATTTCCCTAGTTTTTTTTTACCTAGAAGAAGGATTTACGGTAAGTACACAGTTGGAAAGTGTATATATGAGCCCTGTTAAGAATATGTATTTTACTAGATTCTTGCCCATTGAGCGTTACGGACTGTAGCTGCTCCGCTCGTTAACTCCTTACCGAAAGACAAGCATCAGCGCTGAACCACAAGTATTACTTTTTCTTTAAATGCCTTATCCTCTATGATCGTTGGCAATCATTAGGGCTATTTGTACTTTTTGACGGCTTTTCTAAAAAGACTTTTGTATTCTCACCATACCATTGTCATAAATTCTTTACCCACGATATTCATCAATGCTTGGGTTGTCTTCTGCCTTGGATTGCTTTATATTATTAATTGAGAAGTTCGTATTTTTCGCTTCTAAAAATGTGTCCAAAGAGTAAACACGACTTCGAGATCTTTTAACATTCTCGCAAGCACATCCCCATTTCGCACTTTGTCCATCCAGGATATTTTTAACATCAGTCTTCCCTCTTTTTATACATGGCATCTGTTAGAGTCTACGCCTCAATTCCGCAATAGAGTAGTTTTTACAAATGATGCTCTGGCTTGTTCAATTCGGACACGGACCTTCTGCATCGCATCCCAGTTTTCATTGACCAGGCATCCAAGATATATATGACTGAACGCGTTCGATTAGTTAGTTCTATACCTTTACAATACCTCCTCCAACTTAATTCTTACTAATGATCATTTATTTGTCAGTTACCATATCGTCAAGCTTGATCTGAAGACTGCCCTACGAGTTCGCGATTATGACGGTGTTGTTAGCGTACCTATGGAAGGAAAATCTTAAGAAAGCACATCAAGATAACCATCAAGCCCATAAGCCAATAGTCGCTGCCTCTTTTTGACATGCTCTTCTTTGGAAGCATTATAAATGTTGGAGCCAGTCGGAAGAAATAACGTCCGATCGGTGATCAGTTTTAGCGACTTTTTAAGATTTTAAAGACTTCCGAGTAAATTCCATCTGGACCTGCAGCATTTCTATTGTTTGAGAACGGGATTGCATTTTTAACTTCTTCCATAGTTATATCTATAGTCTATTTCAAATATGTAGAGAGTAATAAGACCTTTTTAAGTATGCAAAAGGCATTCCTGTAAAACTGCATCTACAGCAAAACTAGGGTGGTCATTCTTTAAACTATCATGCACATTTAAAATAATAACTTTTTTATTGACTGACAATCTATTATTAGAACTTCTTTTCGTTGAAGTAAAAATCTGTCATCTGATCATGTCTATCTGTTATATACAGGGTGTTAGTAAATGAGTGCGACAAACTTCAGGGAGTGATTCGGCATGGAATAATGACTCGTTTGCTATATAAACGTATGTAGCAATTACGAAATTGCTTCGTTTTTCATCTGCGAAATATGAAATGTCAAATTAGCTTTCCTTTACTATTAAGCTTTTAGTATTAACAAGTAATTAGTTTTCCTTTTATCGAAAAAAATGGAAAATTTTACACATGCGTCTGTCAGATATCAATTTGATCTATGGCCGAAGTAATGGAAATGATCGGCAAGCACAAAGATTGTATGCTGAGTTGTATCCAGGACGTAAAGTATCCCATCACACAATATTTGTTCATCTTCACCAACGTTTGCGTGAAAATGGTACGTTTAAGAAACAAATGGCTGACTGCGAGCACCCTCGACAAGGACGAACGGTGCAATTAGCAGAAGCAGTTCGAGAGTTAATTGCAGAGTCACCTGAAACAAGTACTCGAAAAATTGCCAACATATTGAATGTAAGCAACTTCACTGTATTTGAAATCCTTAGAGAAAATCATTTGTATCCATTTCATATTCAACGTGTGCAAGCTCTACTACCTAGAGACTTTTTTCCGCGTATATTTTTTTGCCAATGGATTTTTTATCAAGTCGCTCAAATTCTCAGTTATCCAAATTCAAACAATTGGTATTTTGTTTACTGACGAGGCTACTTCTGGAAGACATTGCATATGAAATTTCCATAACAATCACTTATGGGCTGAGGAGAATCCAAATATAATCTTTGAGGGTAATTTTCAGCATCAGTTCTCAGTAAATGTATGGCTTGGATTAATTGACGATCATTTAATCGGCCTATATTTCCTCCCACAACGCCTAACAGGAGAATCTTACCTTCATTTCCTACTTTTTCAAGAAATTCCTCTACAGCTGAGTCAACACTTATGGTTCATGCATGATGGTGCACCAGCCCATTTTAGTATCAATGTACGTAATCACTTAGATACAGTATTTTCAAATCGTTGGATAGGTAGGGGAGGTACAGAACATTGGCCTGCTCAATCGCCATATTTAAATTCTCTAGATTTTTGCATTTGGGGTTTTCTTAAGTCATTAGTTTATTCCACTCCCGTCGAAAATGTTGATGACCTAAGGAATCAAATTATAGCCAGCTGTAAGATACTAAGAAATACATTAGGAATATTTGCGCGAATACGAGAATCAATGAAGCAAAGAGTTGAATTTTGTGTAACGTCTGAGGGAGGTCATTTTGAACACTTGTTATAGATTTGTTGTTGTAAAATTTTAGTATTGTTATTTCCTATTATTGTTCTGGTTTAATGTTGTTGTATTAGATAGTTCTTGATAATGTATTAAAGAAATGAAAAATACGCGTAAAGATGTTTTTTTTGCATAAAAATGGCGCCACATACGAAAAAAAGGTAAGAAAGGTTTTTTGTCACAAATTGAACGAGGAATTTAAAAATTATCTTTAATTTAAAATATCTCAGTGGCGTATAATTTTTTTCTTTAAAAAAATTGAAATCATTAGCCGTATGCGCGCCAATGGTAAAAATAAAATTCTTAATTGCATGGCAAAAAATGCTATCTGGACCGGTTTCAGGGCAATAAATAAATCGTCAATTTTTAAGAAAAACTTTAGCACCCCGTATCTCGGAAAACGAAGCATTTGCGGACATAGGTTTATATAGCAAACTGTCATTGTTTTTCCATGTAGAATCACCTCATGAAGTTTATCGCACTTATTTACTAACACCCTGTATAACACTACCGCGTAACAGCAAATACTACTATGTTTAACTGTGTTTTTATTACCACTTTTATTTATTTATTTATATCCTCTAGATTACCTGGCAGAAGCACAATGAAGTTTTATTAATATGCCAAACATTACCTACCAAATTAGCATATTATATATTATGCTTACCTGTGTTACATTTAAAAATCACCACAAAACCCTCGGAAATTTACTTTTTGTTACTCTCTACCTATTTGAAATACAGTATAGTATTGCAGAAATGCTAAAAGTAACTCATGGTTAACCCTATCAAATGCTTTGGAGTAATTTAATAAGACAATGCCAGTACATATTTATAATGAAAGTGCCTAGGGTTTTTAACCATACCGGCAGATCAGAGAATATAAGGCTAACTAATCTAAAAGCATTAGATTGTGTCACGGAATATTGTTAGAAGCTTATAACTGTGGATACTAAAAAGATCGTAACTTGGTGTGATGCTTATTAACTTTATATGGACTTTGTGGTTATTGACTCTCAAATTTTAAAGGCTGTTATTGCTACTAAATACCTGGATTTACGAATACATTAAAAATTGGCTCTCTGTCTATAGGGAATTAGATATCGCTCTTGTATTTTCCACTAATTCCATACTGTAATCTATTCCCATGTTTCTATATCTAAAATCTTTTTCCATCCTTTTTTTACCTTAAATTAAAAACCTTAATAAAAAAGAGTTATTAGGTGCATACTATTTTTGTTTAAAATAGAATCTTTACATTGCCAAGTCTTATTTTCTGTCTTTGCATTTCCCTCATTTTAGTTATAAAAACGGCTCTATTGCATACTTAACTTCATATTTTTTGAATTGTTGGATCATCTCACATAGATATGAGGTTTTTATTAATCAATTTGTTTCAAGTTATAATAAACCCTAAAAGTTTGGGAATTTTAAAATACACTGTATAACAGTAATAATTTATTCATAATAACATACGTAAAATTTCAAATTGGAATTCCTTTTTTCCTATTAACGTTATAAATTTTTATCACTTAAAACGATAAACTGCTTATATTAAAATCAATTTTATTGATTCCGCATAATTTATTTTAATGTATTAGTCCCACCAGCCGCGGTCTGCTATAAAGAAACCCCCCAAAAAAGGAAACAAAAATGAATAGCGCTTTGTTTCTTCTTTTTTACCAAAACCTTGACCCAGGGCCGAGCTTAAAACCGTCGTTTTTTTCGAAATTCCGGCAATGACGACCTTATAAGTGATTAATGCTTTAAGCAAAAAAGACTTACATATACAATACTTATGTGGTCCAAGGTAAACTTAATATCATGTTCTAAATCAACCAAAAATAAAATAAATTTTAATTTGATCGTTAATACCAATATAATCACGTGCGAGAACAGATTATTAGCGGCTTGAATGAATGAAGGGGCTTGGATGTCATTGAAAGTGTTCTAAGTTATGAATATTTATATTCATTTTAATATTTTTACGAGTAGGTAAGTGGTTAAATGATGTCATGGATTTTCCTGTACATCAAAAAAGCTTATTTTTGTCGAAAATTGTGTTTTTCTTATTAAATTTACATAGGAATGCGGATGTTACATGTATATGTATAAGCATTTTCTTTTTATAGCAAATATGAGTTAAATAATAAATATTTAATATATTACAGTAAAAAAACATTTTTCATTAAAACTCTGCCTTTATTAAATCAATAGCCAGTTTTGTATGTTAAACTTTATCAATTATTAACTTTTCAAAATTAATATTTCTATTTTCCCATTTATGTAGTTTTTTAATAATTTCAGTAAATATTGCCATTTCAGAGCTTTTCGAAACCCACTCTTAAAGGGTAAAAAATTTCAGTTTTAATATTGACTTTGTTGTTTTCGATATTTAATTAGTATTGAACTGATCAAAAATTTTCAACATATTATGGTATAAGATATTTCTCACTACATATTCAGGGCCTATATAGGACATTTATAGATACATAAATTTGCCTTCATACCCCTATTACGGTTAATCTTTATTGTATTATCTGAAGACAGGCAGTGAAACAAAGTTGTGAAAGGTATGCAAAAGTATCTACTCTGTTATTACATAAAAAGCTATTATTACTTTTAAATTTCAAAAGTCTTGAAGAAATGCAAAACTATATGTAATATTTGAAAGGCATAAAAAATGTAAATATCTTAAAAGAAACCATACAAAAAATCCTCAGTGATCCAAAATAAATAGCTTCAAAGGTAAGATATCTATAGTTATAAGATATCTATAATTTAGAATAAGTACAAAAGCAAAATAAAATTTAATTAAGGTCTGGAACATCCACAAATTGAATGAATATGACAAATTTCGAGAAGAAATTTAAAATGGCTCTAATTTCTAAAAATAAAATGAAAAATCCTTTAAATACTCTGAAGAGTTAAAGACACTATTTAAGATTTTAATCCACTATTACATTTTAATCACGAAAAATTTATTTATATATTTATTTATACAGGCTTCAAATGCTTGGAAGATATGGAAAAATATATCAAATATTCAGAAGTAATACAGTCTACACTGTCTTTCAATATGTAGTGTGAGTCTGTAATTTACGGACATAAACTCAGTAGTTGATTCTTTTTTCTCAAAAAAATCCTCGGACCCGTCAAGTAGTATTTTTAGTTGCACACTTTTTTTGTCGAGAACGAAGTTATACAGTGTATCCCAAAAATAAGATTTTTTAAAATAGTAACCCTATTTTTTTATTGCATATCAAATTATACATAGCCACAAAATTTGAAATTTATGTGATTAATTGTCTTCAAGATAATTAAAATATTTTTTTTATTTAATATAAATTATAAAATCTGTTTTATTCAAAAGTTTTTTTAACAAATGTTTAAAATGTGGTCCATCTACTATTTAATATTATCCTAAATGTACTTGAAAATCGTTTTGAAGATTTATGTAGAAATTAATATGGTATTTATTATTATTATTATTATTATAATACGATAATAATACGATAATAATACGAATATATATATATATATTTAATTATCTAAGAACTGAGTTGACACCATTACAGCCATAGTCTGCTCAGGCTATTCTTAAAAACGGACAGTGAACTATTACATAAATCAATATTATGAGCGTTTAAGACACTCAGAGATCTATCGATAGGAGAATGACGGCCATATTCAGCTCTGTGCATAGGAACATGATAAAGGTCAAAATTACGTAGAGTTCTATTTGGAACATTAAGACCCACTTTAGAAAGAAGGTCAGGAGCATTAATCATGCCATTAACCAGCTTAAGACAGGACAAAGATCAGCGTTCACACGTCTTTTGGCCAATGTATCCAGGTTAAGCCTTACTCTCATGTCCTCAAGATGGTACTCGGTACCAAGATGGTACAAAGCTAATAACTACACCGTAAAAATCCATATTGCACTCCCTTAACTATATCTATTGAATTCTGATATAGAGGAGACCACACTACTGAAGAGAATTCAAGATTAGATCTAACCAGTGAGACATAAAGGAGTCTATAGGCTTGCAGAGAGAAATGTGAACTATAACTGTTTACAGCACCCAACACTCTTAGTCCCTTTAAAGTTATTTTAGAGATGTGATGAACAAAACTCAGATGCTTATCGAACCACACGCCCAAATCCTTGACTACATTCACATACTGCAAGGACTTACCAAGGATACTATATGTAGAATTGAATCTCTTCGAACCTCTATGAAATGATATGTAGCAACACTTGGAAATATTGAGCCTCAATCCGTTCATCACTGACCACTCACACAAAGCATCAAGATCTTCCTGAAGTTTGGCTATATCATTCACCTGCTTAATCTGCATGTAGAGAACTATGATTGATCACATTAACAATATCATTCACAAATAGATTGAAGAGCAGAGGGGCACAGTAAGATCCCTGAGGAGTGATAAAGTGTGTCCCAAAATTGAAATACATATTAAAATATTTTAGATGATTTTTTTAAACAATAGCGTTTGTTGCTTATTTCCAAAATATGTAATTTATAATTTTTTGTTTCAAAATTTGAAACCACTTGGTTTGTCTGAATAATACGAACACATTAATGCGAATACAAGAACCCAAAAGAAAATTATAGACTTATTCATGGATTGAAATGTGTATCTTGATTTATCACCGATACATTATCTGTAAGCAAAATTGAAAAACAGTTTCGGGAGAATGGTAAGAACAACATCTATAGGAACACATAGGTACAACAAGATGGTGCGCCTCTTCATTTTGCATGTCCTGTTCGATACTATATAGAGAGAAGAGGACTTTTTGGATGGCCGCCAAGAACTCCCGACCTAACTCCTTTAGACTTTTTTCCCATGGGGATATTGGAAACCAAAAGGTTTTTAAACATCTTTGCTGACCTCCTCATTTTGAGTTACACTACCGCTCAAAAGTATTTGCCCACCATGTATTCTTTTTAATATTTTAAATTAGGTATAAAAATCTTATAGATTGTATCTCTTTTGTAAATTGCATATGCATGCTTAAACAGCATACCTATCAACTATGGTTCGTTGGAAAACACTGAGTATTTAAAAAAAATAGTCTTGCAAATAACAAACAATGTAGTGAAAATATGCACTTCTTCTAAAAAACTAATCTGTTTACATCTCGTTTTCGATGAAATTTGAAACATTTAAAGGTGTTTAGTCTTCAAGAATTGATTTTACGTAACATTGGTAAATAATTTCGCTTGCTTATTGACGATTGTCATCGTTTCTTTGCTGGTTTTTCAACATTATTTAAAATGGCTAAAGCAAAAGAGTTATCGATAGAAAGAAAAGGTATTATCACTGGACTTCATAAGGCTGGAAAGACTAACCGTCAAATTTCGACGGATTTGGAAATTCCAAGGCGAACTGTCGATTATAATGTTAAGAAATTCACCAGAGAAGGGACTGTTAGCAACAAACCTCGATCGGGTAGGCCAAAGGCAACAAGTTCAAAGGAGGATTTAAATATTATAATTACAAGCAAACGCAATAGACGCCTTACCGCCCCTGAAATCACAGCAAAAATCAACAAGGAGCGTAAAAAAGCGGTTAGTGTTTCGACAGTAAAACGGCGACTTCATAATGCTGGTCTTAAAGGACGTTTAGCTGTATCAAAACCGCTACTGAAGGATGTTAATAAGAAGAAAAGACTTGAGTGGGCCCAATCACACAAAGAATGGACCATTGATGACTGGAAGAAAGTTCTCTCGAGTGACGAGTCGAAATTCGAGGTTTTTGGAACGAAGAGGCGAGTTTTTGTTCGCCGTTATGCCAATGAAAGGGTCGCTGAGAACTGTACGGTGGCCTCAGTTAAACACGGTGGTGGTTCGGTGATGGTGTGGGGTTGTTTCGGAGGATCTGCAGTGGGCGATCTAATTTAAATAGAGGGAATTCTTCGAAAAGAGGGTTACAAAACAATTTTAAGTAACAATGTACTTCCTTCTGGTACTCGAATAATTGGGGAAAACTTCATCTTTCAACATGACAATGAGACCAAGCACGCGTCGAAATTGTGCAAGCAATATTTAGGTCAATTACAAAGGCAACATCTTCTGAAAGTTATGGTATGGCCCCCACAATCACCGGACCTCAATCCTATCGAATTACTGTGGGATGAACTGGATAGAGGGTTACAAAACAATTTTAAGTGATAATCTACTTCCTTCTGGTACTCGTTGTTGATATGCGCACATATATTCAAAAGTTTTGCATCACCTTGTTTTTATGCAAGGGATTTCTTCTTCAGATTTAGTACGTTTATATGTACGTGCAATTTTTTCGTTTATTGTCGTCGGCATACAGTTTGACTGAGACAAATTGTAAATTATTAAACATCTAATACAAAATGACCCTTAATTTCTAGAATATACAATAGAAAAAATATCCGAGATAACAAAGGTTTATCCAGTAACAATCCAAAAGAATAGTGACTCAAAATTACTTCAAATACCTAAAATAAAAGAAAAAATATGATTTCCGTTTGCTTAAAGAAATAGCTTCAAATGCCAAAAGATATTAAATAATAACAATACATATTTGAAAAGAGATGGTAAATGACTCTAAATATCTGAAATATACTATATAAAAAATGACTTAAAAAATGTCCTTTAAATAAAAGGAAGAAATTTAAAGTAGTTTCAAAAATCTACGATGAAAAGAAGTGTCTTGAAATGCCTGAAAGTTATAAAAAATATTTTTATTTAGATTATATAAGAATTAATATCGTAGGTCTAAAGAGATATTTAAATATACGACTGAATTTCAAGAGATGACTTTGAGAAGTTTTATTTTCATCGGTTTTAAACGTTACTACCAAAAAAGATCCGCTTTTGGATATTTTATTAATATATGGAAAAATGCCGTTTTTCATTAATACCGTTTTACACATAAATATAAAATCACTAACGCAGAATTATGCCAAAACCAAACCTATACTACCTATCTAGTTTGCATTATATTTCCATAAAATAAATCCAATACTGGACTTTAAAGCGAAATATAATAATTTGAAATTTAAATTTTAATACCTGAAAAATTTTAGACCTCCTGCCTAGATCACAACTATATCGGGTTTATCTATTAATAGATTTGTAGTAAATTTTATGTAAATGTAATGATGAAGATTACTACTAATTAATTAAAAAAACACCGGGCTTTTTTGGAAATCTTTATTTATGCGAATTAAACGGTCTAACAAATAGGATTCTGTGTTTTATTATTCGATATGGTATTCTAGAATTCCCATCAGCGTACCGACATATGTAAGTGTGTATTCCGCAAAACGCAAACCAAACATTTAATTAGCATGATGTAGAAAAAATGCCGGTTTAAATTTCATTAACGAAGAGATACGTTATTTACTTAAAAAGCTCATCACTAAACACGTTTAGATCTCCTTTGGTATTTCCCCAAAATTTAAATGTATAAAACAAGCAAGCAAATCTTTTTTTAAAGGAGGGGATTAATGTTTTTCTATAAATTAGTGACATCTTTATCCATTATGTATTAAATATGTATTGCAGAACTGCTTGTTTCGTGCTCTGTGCGATTTTTGCCTTAAGCAATGGAGCGCCCATTGAAGGTAAGTAAGCAGAGGTTCAAGTTTTCCATCTAATCTCCCGTCGAGTCTACCATATCCGGTTCACTCCTATGAAACTAACATAAATTTTAATTTATTTCATAATAAAATTATAGCTCATCGAATTTGTTGTTTATCGCCTCTCTGATTTTGAACGGATCGGATTTTTATAATGCCGAATCTGGAAAAACGAAAAACCTGTTCGTAATTTGTCAGTGGTAATTAATTTTCGAACGCTAATATGTAACTACGTCTTTTGTATTTTTAATTTTATTTTTAATATCTGGCATCGCAGTTTAACTTATTCAAATTATCATAAAAAAACAGTTTTAGAAGTTTGAGATTTGTTTAGATCCGTCCAAAAAATAATAAGTAGATACATGCAATGTGAGAGTATCTGTAAATAATTTATTTTTGTGGCCTTCACGATATTTCAAAAAAATAAAATAAAACATGTTTGAAAATATTATGTGGTTGGTTTATTTATGAAAATTTGTGAATGCTAAATTTGAAATAAATTTATGTCGAAAGCAAGTTTGTGCTCTTTGTATTATTTAAAACGTTGGGTCTTTTAGAGCCATCATCAACTCGTTTTTAAACGGACGTTATTGTTTTGCCTTTCCAACGATATATCACACTTAAAACAATGAAAAATAAAATGGTTCAAAATAGAAAAACTGATAATGATTTCGTTAAAAATCTAGTAACGTCACACAAAAGTAAAATTTAAAAACATAATTTAATTTCATATCCAAATCAAAATGCATAATTAATTTTCATTGGAATATCTCCTTATGTGTAAAAAATTAAAAACCATTAACAACGTTGCATAATTAAACACTCTAGAAATTTAAATTAATCATGAAACCAAAACAAATAACGAACTAAAAATAAAAATTATCTAGAGATCTTAAGTTTAATTAATTTAATGTTTGCAAATTTATTAACAATTAATTTTGGCACAATAAAGCATATTCTGAGTATCACATTTATCATTTAAATTTGAATTAGTTTTTTCAATAATTCCTGGCTAACCTTGAGCTTATACTCAAAAACTATCAAAACTTAATCACTATAACAAACTTATTTAAATGGGTAACTAAAAATGCTTCGGTCATCCTTCACTAAATTTATTTAAAAATTATTCATGATGGACATATAACATGTCTATCATCAGGGATACAAATTTAGGCTTTTCGTCAATACATATAAAAAGCTATAGTGCCTCTGGCAAGGTCAAAAGGTTAAACCCACTAACAATGAATAAAAATGGCATATTAAGATGCATGAGAAAGGGACTAAAACTGGATCTACACAAACATTAATATCACATGATTACAACACTACGATAATTGTTTTAACCGTTTGACCTTGCCAGAGGCACTATAGCTTTTTATATGTATTGACGAAAACCCTCAATTTGTTCCCTCACTTAGTTACCCATTGACATATTAACTCCACTGCAGGTATGGACTACTTCTTCAACAAACTTATTTATTTTTGATCCACCACTCATTTTCAAGAATCTCAGTTTAGAATAAATATTGGCCTTAAATATGAAAAATATCTTTAAACACCTAACAAATTGGTCCTATGATTGGAATCTTTGGTGTGACAGTCAAATAATAAAACAGTTTTACCACTGAAATGTCAAGAGTTAAATAAGAGTTTTGGTTAATGGTAAAACTATTTTGTGATTTCCATTCCTTATGTTATACTACTTTTTTGTTCTCAAAATGTATAACGATCATCATTTTAGAAATCCCATCCGCTATAGACTACGAAGATGACCTTTACGTGCCCATAAGGTTTATGGATGGAGTAAGAGTAGCACGTACTGCATACCCCTTTGCTAGACGTGGTCATGGTGGCCGAGGTGATAGTCAAGCATCGGCCAATGCTAACGCTCAGGCTGGTGGTATTGGAGGTTTCGGCGGAGGAGGTGCTGGAGCCAAAGCGGATGCTTCTGCTTCTGCGCAAGGTAAGACTTCTCTGTTATAAGTTAATAATAACTATAGTTCTTTGCTTTTTTAAAGTTTGATTTTTATGGATTTAGGGAAGTGGCTTTGGGATGGTGAATTTTCGTCCACCAGGGATAGCACACCTGAAATGTGGTGTACCTCAAGGATCAGTGTCCTATTTTATTTTTAATATACGTTAATGACTTAAGCTCTCTATCACTGCATGGACTAGTGGTTCAGTTTGCCGATGATACTACAATTAACAAAGGCCTAACAAAGATCAAAAAGTAGTCAGATCTCTCAGAGTAGAGGACCTTCACAAAATTAAAGAGTGGTGCATCTGCAACCAGCTTGTATTCAATATTGATAAGACTTTTGTTCTGGGCTTTAAGTGTAATGTAGAGGGTTTCTTGTTTGATGAGCAGAGCCCACATGGTGAGGATTATTGTCGATTTCTCGGCCTCTTCATTGATGAGAGTTTAAGGTTTGACAACCATGTTTTGGGCCTCGCTGCTAAACTTTCTTCTAGTTGTTTTGCAGTCAGGGTTGCCAGGCATGAGTTGGTGGGGTTGTTTGCTCGTTCAGTTTATTTCACCTTAATAGACTCTCATATCCGTTATGGGTTGCCATTTTGGGGTTTGTGCTCCTTAACATAATTTTTACTATTCAGAAAAAGGCATTAAGGTATCTATCTGGTCTGAGAGTCTCTTGTAATGTAGCTGAAAGAATTTTAACAGTTTTCTCACTCTTTATATTGGAAACTGTAACACTCATACATAAGTCCATAAGTCCACCATCCTGCACCAGTCATAATACTCGTCAAGTAGGCAACTTATCTCTTCCAATCCCCACCTCCTCAACGAGAAACTCTCTTATATTTGTTAGTCGTAAAATATTTAATCATGTTCCTTTTTTAATTAAATATCTGTTGATCAGATTTTTTTTTATTATTCTTGTTTTATGTTGGTTCTTGCCTTTTCTTTTCTTCTTTTTTGGTTTTTTCTTTTATTATATAAAATATGCTTCTATGTACAATCAAAATCGATTCTGTATTCTGTTTTTGTCCTGTACCCTGTATAACCAAATAAATACTAGTCATATAAATTTTAGGATTAGGAACTTTTTAGCACAAGTTTGTAAACTTAGCAAATAAAGTATATTTTGACTTTGACTTTTGCATTATATAAACTTTCATCATATATCTGGAAATAAAAATAAATGGCCCAGATTCAGATCATTTTAAAAATTCGTTTTTTATTTTTCAGGATTAGTTTTCCCTAATGAATTTGGCGGTCATCATGGAGGTCCTCCACCACCACCACCACCACCACCGTCATTCTCACATGGAGGTCCAGGATTCCAACATCACAGAGGACCTGGTGGAAACAACTTTGGTATTTAAGTAGTGTGAATTTTAATATTTTTTTCTTTAATTTCTTTGGGGTTTTCAGGTGGAGGTGGAGGTGGACATGCCTCAGCAAACTCTGGTGCTACAGCTAACGCCGGAGGATTTGGAGGATCCTCGTTCCCTCAAGGTGGAGGTGGTGGTGGTGGTGGCTTTGGATTCTTAGGTATATAGTTTAAATAGAATTTTGTACATATTAAGAGACTTAATTTTTAGGTGGAGGTGGATTCGGCGGTGGACAATCTTCAGCCAACTCGGACGCACAAGCTGGTGCCGGCAGTAACGGAGGCGGATCACCATTTGGTCATGGAAATGGCGGTTTTTCACAAGGAGGCGGTAATAATGGAGGTGCTTCGGCAGGTTTGTAAACTAACGGTTGTTTAATATATTAAACCTATGTTATAAATTTTAATCAACCCCTATACTAATTGAGGGGTTACATTCCACAACCCGCCTTATCCTTTTTTGTTTGAGAAAATGAGATAATTATGTCTATGGCATCTGTTAATCTTACGTTAGACGAATTAATACATACCACAAGTCGCCTTAATCCATATTAAAAGCATAGGAAAAATCAAGTATCATGTCAAAACTTGCGTGTCCATGCCTATGCGTTCCTATTGGTCGAACGCAGAATGGTATTTACATGCTCGTTGTGGCGTGATTTATTATTTTTACGCCATTTCAAAGAGTGAGTGCTAAATATTAAATTAAAATGCCGTCATTCAAAATCTAGAGTTTTATCACTTAAAACAGAGATTGAACAAGACAATTTTCTCCAGAAATTCATTTGTGTTGGACTTCGCGATCAAATAATACAACAATCTAGATTCTTCTAGAGTCAATTGAAATGTGAAAAGCAATTTGATCAAATAGAGGTGGAATAAATTAACAACTGAGTAACTGTTTACGAAAAAAAACTAGGACATCGGAAAATTATTAAACTCTCATTTAGGCGGCACTTCGATCGATGGAAAGTATTTTTTTCAAAATGCTGAAAAAACTTTAAATGCTGCATTTTTCATGTCAGAACTTGTCGTATCCATGCCGTCATGCCAAAACTCGCTTTGTCTATTTAATTTTTTTTTGTCGAAATGGATTTAAGTAAATGCTAACTTACTACCGTAATTATTATAGCAATTGCTTGCGTTCGTATTCATAGCTCTTAACAAACCCTTTTGCCAATTGTGAAATTTTACTCAATATAGACAATGCGAATTTTGGAATGGAATCCCTCATTTATGATTATAAGAAGTTGTTGTTCTGTAGGTGCTTCTGGAGGTAGTTCGGCAGATGCTAATGCACAAACTCAAAGTTTCTCTGGCAACGGATTTACTGGTACCTCTTCATCAGCAAGTTCCTCGAGTAGAAGTGATGGTTTTGGCCATGGTGGAGCCAACAGCCAAGCTACCGCAAACGCTGTAGCGGGTCGTTAGATTAGAAGTTAAGTGTTAAGTTATAAAACGTTTTTCTATTGTGTGATTTTTATATGTTTATTAAATATGGTTTTGTGACGTAAATTTGTGCTGGTTTTTTATAATTCTTCAATGGGTTTTTTGATGCCTTGGCTACTGATCTATGTAATGACTGCTTTCTTCTTCATGTAAAAAAGCCTAGTTAATTAACGATTTAAATTGTGGTTTTGAAACCCTGAAGTAACTAAATAATTTTTTAAGTTCAATTAGAAAAAATCTAAATAACCTAACTAAGATATAATTACACCACACTCCCCTACTTCATTATTTTCATCAGTGGCGCGCTCTTACGACATTTTATTATAAGTAAGGGCAATGAGAATAAGAAGGAAGCTGTAAAAAAATGTTCGAAGCTAGCATTGATTGAATATTAGAGTTATTTCAAATGTTCGATACCCCCTCAATATTATACGTTACTATTTGTATTACGTATACCCCCTCAATATTATTCTATGTGTTCGATCAAGGATTATAGATTATCGTAAAAATAGATAGCATTTGTTCGGCTTAATGTAAGTTAAAAAAAATGTAGACTTACACTATCGATTCCTATAAACTATCGATTTCTTTAAAATAGAAAAAAAAAGCATTTAGGTGAGGCAGATTTACAGGGAGGGGAGGAAAATTTCCCTATCCAAGAATGGTTAGCCATGATCCCCTTCCTAAACAAACTCAAGTCCATATACCCAACCTCTACGCGACTTAATGTTCAGAGAATTTCCAGAAGAGAGAATTGACAAAAGAACCTTCAGTCAAAGTCAACGAATTTCTATCGGAACCTCAGCATAAATCAGTGCAAAATGAAGACAAAATCAGAGACAAGATACCGATGATTACATCCCAAAAAATGTAGAACTCGATCAAAAGAGATTAAAAACTTTTGGTACAAGCGGCTTGCCAACATAAAATCAAAACTTTTCAACGTGTCTTCTCTTCAAAACAGACCATCCTTTTGAATAATAATAATGACTTTTATTATTCCTAAATAATACAATACAGGGTGTCCAAAATAAGAATCCTAAGCATGGGGATCTCGGTACCTGTTGGAGATACAGCTTCGGTTAAATTAGGAAAAAGTTGTGCACTTTGAAGCGTATTTACATGCCGTTGAGAAAATTCAAAAATTTCCATGGCCTGCTGAGATATTTGGAAAAAACGGAAATTTGCCAATATCGAATTTATTTTTTCCTGGCTTTATTTTAAAAGATATCAAAACTATTGACACTTTCTCATTGACACTTTTGAAGTAGTACGTGATGGCGCTTTTAAATTTTATATCCGACGTTTCGTTTCCGAGAAACCACCATCAACTTTTTTTTATTACAAATTCAACGATGTATCACATGTCACATTTTTTCTGTTAGTTAAAAGGAAAAATACAATTTTTCTTTTTTTTTAAACATATTATTAAGTAGGCTTTAGAAACAAATGCTTTGACACTTTGACGTAAATACCTTTTACCCTGTCACATATTTTTTATTAAATATTAATTGCAGTTGTTGTTACCGTGATTGTCGAGGTGTTGTTTGTTGAGTAATTATTGTTATTATTATTTACTGTTGTCGTTATTATTGGTAAAATTGTGTTATTATCTTCACATATGCCTGGTGGTCATTATAGTCATGAAGAGAAGTTTGACATGCTGTCGTGCTACATTTTGTGCTACAAAAATACTATAAATACAGCAGCAATGTATCTTAATAAATTTCCAGATAGAAAGCAACCATGTAAATCCATTTTCTTAGAGTTGGCTCGAAATTTAAAAGAATATGGTTCGTTTAAAAAGCCTGTTTTATCTCGAAAAAAGGAATCTCTTGAAGAAACTCAAAATAATGTTTTACAAGCAGTTATTGAAAACCCCGAGATATCAACCAGGCAAATTGAAAAAAATTTAGGAGTGGCCAAATCTACAGCTCAGTTTATTTTACGTAAAAACAGATATCACCCCTACAAATTTAGAATTTGCCAAGGACTTAAACCTGGGGATTTCGAACGACGTCGGCATTTTTGTGAGTGGTATACACGTGCCTGTGAAGAGGATTTTAATTTTCCATCAAAAATAATATGGTCCGACGAAAGTATGGTCACTAATAATGGTATCTTTAACCCCCGCAATAGTCATTACTGGGTCCAACAAAATCCGCGTGTTAAGAAAATATCTAGACATCAACAACGTTTTGGGTTTAATATGTGGTGCGGAATTTTAGGAACCAAAATACTAGGTCCATTTATTTACCATTTTTCATTAACAGCAGAACGATATCTTAATTTATTGCAAAATGATTTAGAAGACTGCTTAGATGATTTACCTCTGGCACAAGTCAATAGCTGTTGGTTTCAACAAGACCTGCACATAATTCTGGCCAAGTTCGACAGTACCTTTCGCAGCGTTTTCCTGAAAAGTGGATTGGAACCTCCAGTGAAGTGTCTTAGCCAGCGCGATCCCCGGACTTAACCCCTTTGGACTTCTTCCTTTGGGGATTTATTAAAAACCGAGTCTATCAACATTCTTTTGGAACTGAGCAGGAGTTACGAGAATGTGTGACGGCCGCTTTTCAAAGTATTACGCCAGAGATATTGCGTGATGTTTTAACTGCTACTGTAAGAAGATCATATTTATGTCTAGAAAATAACGGAAACCTGTTTGAACACCTGTTTTAAATTAAATTTATAAAATGCGTTAATTTATTTGCTTTTTTCGTTATTTTTAAAATGTATTTGTTTATTACTGGTTACATTTTTTTATTTATAAGTCAAAGTCAAAAAAGTTTATTACCAAAAAAAATTGTTATAAATATAATTAGCTACATGAGAAAATAAAATTGACAATTTTTGGTAAAAGGAACTGCTTCGCGATTATATAAAACCGATAGCGCAATTTGCGTGAAACAGGCCTTGAAAACATTATAAATAAAAAAAAAAAAAATCCTAATTAACCTAAAAAAGAACAAAACTAAAACTAAAAAGGCTAGAAACAAAAAATGGCAAAGCAATTTGGCTGGCATGCGACGGAAGGTAACAAGAATAGACAAAAAAGAACCACAAAAGAAAGATTGGACAGGCCAGCTTATCTTTGGTCTTAGTTGATTTTGCAGTTTATACTACTATGTATCTACTACTAGTCATACTACTAGGCATCGCGTTGGGAGTCGAGAAGAATTTTTCTTAACCTTGGTGTAAAATTTATTAAAAGTTAAATCTTTAATATTATTTGGCAAGTTATTCCACATTATAACTCCGACAACTGAAAATGACTTGTGGAAGTTACTTGTTCTATGTTGAGGTATCCTAAAATTTCCAACATTACGAGTATTGTGTAAATGCGAGAGAGTAGTAAATAACTTATTTAAATAAGGGGGTTGACCCGACTTTATTATTTTATATATAAAGGCATATATGTGTAATTTTCTTCTCCTTTCCATATTTAAAATAGAATTTATGTTTAAATAAGTGTGATATGCTCCCGATAGGCAGCGCTATAAGAAAATCTTATACAGCTATTTTGCAATTTTTGTATAGATCTAGAAAGCTCAGATGTTATAAAATTAGAATATACGATATCACCGTAGTCGAGTAAGGAGAGAATGAGGCTATTACAGAGATAATATTTGGTTTTACTCTTTAAGACATTTTGTTAGAAATCTGTACAGATTTCTAAGACTCATATAGCCTATATTTAATTTGTTCTTAATGTGTGTCTCAAAACAAAAGTTAGAGTCTAAAGTCAATCCTAATATTTTCACTTCATTGACAACTGAAATTTTTTCTCCATTAATCTCAATATTTATACTTTCATATAAGTGTCTCAGAATTACTGACTTACAGCCATATAAAATGATGTTAGATTCAGCAGGGTTAATTTTTAAGTTATGCTCATTGGAAAAATTAACTATGTTTAGTATATCCGATTTAATTTTTTGCTCAGAAATATTAAAATTTAAAAAATGTAATGGCATGTATATTTGAGAATCATCAGCATATTGTTGTAATTTACAATGTTCAATACAGTTAGGCATATCCGCAACATAAATCGAAAATAAAAGAGGTCCCAATATCGAGCCCTGAGGAACACCAACTTCCAAGTTAAGATACCCTGAGTGCTCCAAACTTCCATTGTTGGTTTTTAACAACACCGAATGTGATCTATTTTTAAGATAGGAATCAAAAAAAGAAACTGTAGATTCGGAACAACCAAAATATCCCAACTTTGCAAGGAGCATTGAGTGATTTATAGTATCAAATGTTTTGCTAAAATAAGTAATACAATGTACAATGCAAATCAATGCTTCATTTACCTTCATCACTCTCTAAATAGATATTAAGAAAAATGTGACAGACTCGGTAACAGGTTTTTACATACGTCAAAGCATTTGTTCATCGTCAAAGAATCAGATACAGGGTGTACTTTCTTTTCGCGCCATATAAAAAAATAAAGTTGATGGTGGTTTCTCGGAAACGAAACGTCGGATATAAAATTTAAAAACGCCATCACGTACTACTTTAAAAGTGTCAATGAGAAAGTGTCAATAGTTTTTTGATATCTTTTAAAATAAAGCCAGGAAAAAATAAAATCGATATTGGCAAATTTCCGTTTTTTCCAAATATCTCAGCAGGCCATGCAAATTTTTGAAGTTTCTCAACGGCATGTAAATACGCTTCGAAGTACACAACTTTTTCCTAATTTAACCGAAGCTGTATCTCCAACAGGTACCGAGATCCCCATGCTTAGGATCCTTATCTTGGACACCCTGTATATAAACTTAGTGCTAAGGTCTAATAGGCGCAGTCTAGCTTATAGCTAATCTACGCCAGTGGCGTACTTACGGGGAAGGATAAGGGGGATATATCCCCCCCCAAGGCAATACAAAAAATATAAAATTAAAAAAAATCAAAAAAACTAAATGCTGATGCTAGATGCGGGCACATGGCTTAATTTTGTTGCAAACATTTTAAAGGTAATTCTGAATCTGCCTTATCTTCGGAAGTAAATCATCCGCACCCGCAGGATATTGCAAATTTTCTGAATTCTGGTTCCGTATCAGATAAAATAAAAATAATTGAAACACTTTAGATCCCGCCACCATCATACACTTTCCCTTTAATAGATAGATTTAAAGACAAAAAGTTCAAACTGAGATTCCAACACAAGTGGCTCACAGAATTTAATTGGCTTTGTTATTCCGCAAAAGAACAGGGCGCTTTTTGTAAATTTTGCGTATTTTTTGCTATTACTGGAGGTGTCGGAGGGCAAACATTAGGTGCATTAGTCAATGTAAAAATGGACAATTGGAAAAAGGCAAAAGAGGCACGTGAGTATTAACGCATTATACAGGGGGTCGCGTCGCTTAAATAATATTTTATAATATCATTATTTGTCAAATAATTTATACCAGTCGAACATACATTATGTATAATAAGATAATAATACAGTACTTTTTTGTTTACAGATATTTGTTGCCCATGAGTCTGCAAGATATCACAAAGATTGTATTTGTGCCTACGAAAAATTGGAGAAAATACAAAAAGGGGTTCAAGAAGAAGTTATAGATTTACTGGATGAAAAAAGAAAAGGACAAGCAAAGCAAAATCGGAATAAAATTTGGCCGATTATAAAAGCAATTATATTATGTGGTCGTCAAGAAATGTCGTTAAGAGGACACAGAATTCAGAAATTCGGGAGCCTTAGAAATAGACGATAGCTCAAAAAATGAAGTGAAATATTAAAATACAGAGCAAAGGGAGGCACACAGCTACGGGAAACTCTGGAAACGTCAAAAAAAAGAGAAACTTACATTAGCCCGAGAATCCAAAATGAAATTATTAGCAGTATAAATGTCATTATGCTAAAACAACTTGTTTGCAGAATAAACAAGGCAGAGGCGTTTGCTATTCTTGCCGACGAAACAACAGATATTTCTACAGTCGAACAAGTTAGCATATGTGTAAGATACGTGAGTGATAATCACAACATAAATGAAGATTTCTTACAGTTTATTCCAGCTGACACAATCTTAAATAGCCTGGAAAGTTTTGGCGTGGATATAAACTACCTGGTGGGACAAGGGTACGATGGAGCCAGTAACATGTCTGGAAAATTTAATGGAGTGCAAAAATTTATTCGACAAAGATGTCCAAAGGCTATTTATATACATTGTGCTGCACATTCATTAAATCTGGCCATTTCAAAAGCAAAAGGTGGACATTGATTTAAAAGAGGCTGTAATGGTGACTGAAAATGTAATTTTATGCTTAAGGAAGCTACGACTAGATGCTGACAAACAATTTGAAGGGCTTTTTAACAAAGCAGTGGTAAATTTTGTATCCTTTTTTTTTTAATTTGAGATTCCCATCATTAAATGGCAGCAAGAAATGAGCAAAATATTATATCTGTGTTGGCTTATGTTGCAGTAAATCCACATGTTATTATATAACTAATATTAATAATAAATTAAACATTTTTAATTCGTTTATCATGTTTTTACTTAACAAGCATGCTCCCTTGAAACAAAAAAGAATCCAGGATGGCCATATACACCATGGATTACGAATAACATTAAGTTGCTAATGAAATTAAGAGATAAGGCCCACAAGAAATATCTACAGCATGGAACCGACGCCAAACTGCAATACTATAGGGAACTTCGAAATACGACTAAACATGCCATAGCCCGTGAGAAAATAGCTTACTTTCAATCTCTTTCTACAAAGTCTGGAAGGGGTTTTTGGAAATCTGCTGAAAAGTTAAATCTGACCAAAACTAAAAATACCAATGACATTTTTCAGCTATTTCCAGATCCATTTGCAATAAATAATTATTTTGTAAATTCTAATTCAAGTACATATACTACCTCAGATGAAAAGGTTAATTTTTATAAACAAAATAGGCATCAATCATTTACCGAGGAGTTAAGGTTTGGTCTGATAGACGAAGAAGCATTAATCCAAATTTTAAATTCTATTAGCACTAATGCCACAGGCGAAGACGAGATATCAATAAGAGATATTAAATTATGCTTTCCTTATTGTAAATATGCTTTAATAAATATTATTAGTACTTGTATTCTAGAAAATAGTTATCCGGACTTATAGAAAAAATCTATTATTTTACCATTACCAAAAGTTTCAAATCCAGGAGACTTTAAAGATCTTCGACCCATAAGTATTTTGCCGGCTATATCAAAAATTTTGGAAAAGCACATTTATCAACAGATTGTCGAATCTAAAAAAATAATTCCGCCTAGCCAATCTGGATTTAGAAAAAATTTTAGCACTAGTAGATTCTTTGAATCTTATCTAGTCGGGCGTGTTCAGAGTACACTTCTTTATAATGGGCCCAACAAAATTAAATCTGATTATATACCGGTGGCAACGGGCGTCCCACAGGGGTCGATATTAGGGCCATTATTGTTTTCATTATACGTTGCAGATATGAACAAAGAGGTTATAAATTCCAAAATACAACAGTTTGCTGATAATTCCCAACTGTACATTTCATTTAATCAAGATCTATTGCAGCATTTTCAGAAAAATCTTAATGATGACCTAAAAAAATTCGAAGTTTTGCAAATAATCATAATCTTAAGCTAAATGCTGCAAAATCATGTGTAATATTGTTGGGAGAGAACAAAGCCAGAATAGCAAATATTAATCAACATTTAAATATTATGATAGATAATAAAAGGTTGCCTGTTGTTACAGAAGTCAAGAATTTAGGTGTTTACCTTGATATAAGATTAACTTTCGAAACGCATATAAAAAAGAAACTTTGCATTCCCTATTTAAGATTGAAGAAAATATATCAAGTAAACAGATTTTTTACCCTCAACAACAAAATACTATTTATGTAACTCTCTTGTTTTATCTTTGTTGGATTATGGTGACATCATGTATCACAGCTCTTTGACTAACAGAATTTCTAAATCTATTCAGAAGTTGCAAAATGCGTGTTTGCGATTTTCATATAATATTTTTTATAGAGATCATATTACTCCACACTTAAATAAACACTCAATATTATCTATGGCTAATCGACGTACGCTACATTTAACCAATTTTATTTATAGAGTTTTAAAATCCAAGCAACCGCCATATTTATATCAACTTTTCATATCTAGAGATCACTATCACCAAACTCGCTATACTGGCAATTTTCTTGTACCGCAACACCGTTCTGCAAATTTCCAAAAATCCTTTGCTTTTGTTGCACCTCAAATATGGAACAATATTCCAATTGAAAAAAAAACTTTAGCAATATCTACATTTTCAAAACACATTAAAAATAAACTTTTGCAAGAGCAACGTACAATTTATTGAAAATGTGAGAAAATTTTGAAATTATCTGACTATTTGTGGCTAGATCTGTGCGTTCTCTGTCAGTCCAATTTATAAATAATAATGAATTATTAGTGCTATTCTCCTAGTGACCTATGGGGGGTTCTTCTGCTTGACTGGATACCAAAATTATTGTCATAAACTGAAAATTATTAACTTTATTGTTAAGTATAAATAGTAATTTTTTTTTCTTTAGGTTTTAGTTTTTTATAGGTTTTAGTTTTTGGGGCGCTCTACACATTTCTGAAAATAAGTTCCAGACTTGTGAATCGGTTTATTAATCGTAGGGTAGTCCTTTATTTATCATCAACCGAGATTATTGTTATATTTAAAAATGAAGTGTAATTTATTTTGGGATAAATAAAAAGTTTTTGAATTTGAATGTTTCTATTCGCACTATCGCAAGAGAATGTAATATTGCAAGAGGTACCATTCAGCGAATTCTTCGACAACACCAACAGCGCCCTTTTAAAATTCACCTAGTACAAGGACTTGGGACAAGGACTCGGGTTTTAATTCATTACAATCCCGAAGTTTTGTCAGAAATCTTTTGGACCGATGAAAGTAGATTCCATAATAGTGGGATAGTTAGTAGACCTTATTGGTCTGAAAACAATCCTCGATGCTCCACCCCATAATGCCCAAACTATTTAGACGATAGATTTCCTCAAAGGTGGATTGGAAATTGGGGTCGTATTAGGTGGCCAGCCCGCTCTCCACATATGACCCCCAATGGATTTTTTGTCCGGAGTTAGTTAAAGGATATTGTTTATCAACTAATAATCTTGAGGAGCTTAAAAACCGAATTCGGGAAGTCTGTCGAACAATTACTGCTTCCATGATTACTGCAGCCTGCACAAGAGAAATCTTTCATCGATATGAAGCTTGCGTGGAAGCTGATGGACCTCAATTTGATCATTTAATTAAATAATAGATTTAAATTTTGTAAAACAGATTAATATAATGTTAAAATATTGTATAATGAATAAATTAAATTTAAACATTTCTTGCGTTGAAGTTAACACATGATTTATTTTATAAAATTAAATTAATAATTTTACAAGCATTCCAAACATTGGGGTGGTTTTTAGGGGATGAATTTGTCGGGGTTATTTTTTTTAGGTAATTTTGGTGGTCCTATAACTATTAAAAATACATTTTCTTAAAAAAATTTATATTTAAAAATAAAAAAGTTATAGCCTGTGACGTTGATTGTGCGACACCCCGTATAACCTATAGCAACAATGACGGCTATAGCAAATGCCGATAAACCTGAATTACATGTAACATAATAATTATGTGAATTAAAAAAAATATCTTAAATGAAAATAAATATAATTTCTAATAAGCATTAAAAAACATCTTAACAGATGTTCTCTTTTACTCCTCGCCCTACTTCAGCGAACAGCAGTTCAGTCACGTGACGTCACATATGTCATTTGTGTCACTCATTATGCACTACAACAATTTAATTTTTGATATTTTTTTCTCCAAATTCATATAAGAAATCAATGTAAAACCTATTTAAAAAATTGTAAATTATTTACAAATAAAACGCCTAAATACGTAATACCATAACATAGTTGTATTATTTAGCTACTTATAAAAATCCATACTCATTTCTTAGCTCCAGCTCAAATGGTGACATTCAAGCAAAATATTGGTTTCTTTTTCAAGGGAGCTTTAAATGAATGTTAGCTAAACAAAATTCCAGTGATATTAATTTGTCTTGCTTATTCAGCAGGCAATACTAATAGAAAATCTACAACCTTTGCAAAAACATATTTAGGAAATACATTGTAGGATGAAATAAAAACAGGGAAGGAACTTCTGCCAGGGTTTAGTTCACTTAAGCTGTTTGTAAAAGGTATATTTAACTTTTTACCAGGTAAACTCTTTTAATTATTTAGGAAAACAGCTCTATTGCAATGCAAGTCCTTTTTGTTTTCAAACTTTAATATATAAGTAAAATATTAATATCTGATTAGAATTAAAACTCTATTACATACCCAAAAAGTCAATTTATACCTAGGAGCTTCTAGCCCTAATTAGTTTTTTCACAGAATTTTCTTAGGCAAAGCCATAAAATTAAAAACGTAGGTATTGATTATATTTTAATTTGATATATCTACATTTTATTTTATCAAGGTTAGTAAACCTATAGTGAAGATTAATGGTGTTTTTGTTGTTGAACAGTTTTCTTCCTATTTATAGGTAGTTTATGGATGGCCAAATTTGAGGAGGAATCCTATCAACCTTTAGAAAGAATGGACCGGTATTTAAAGAGCATACAAAAACACACCTGTGTCCTTGGTTACAGTAAGAAAGGTGTTTGTACTACAAAGACTAAAAAATGGGATGTTGTGCGAAAACTTGCAAAGAAACTTGCTACAGGTAAGTACATTTCTTTACCATATCTCATATCCGTCCAGAACATTATATTAATTCGAACAAAATTAAACCCTGTCTCATTTCTTTAAATATATTTTTTAATTGTTTATGTGTCCACTTGCATCTTATTTTTCTAGTAGCCACCAAATAATTTATATTCGATCATACCCTTTTGAGGTTTGACTTGAAATTCAGTCTGATTATCAGGAATAAAAAACTCTTACATAAAATTTTGTGTATTTTGAACTGAACCTACTGCAAATTATGCAGACAGATCTTTAGGAGTCCTGTCTTTTTATTTATTTATTTATTTACGGAATCCATTTACAAAAGTGTTACATAGCATACCCATACAAACATATATATTTAGATACAAAACTACCTATAAATCAATGAAAGGTGTAGATGAGTTAATTAATTAAAGCCCCTATGAAATAATATTTTTTAACTGCCTCTTAAAAGATGTAATCCTAGAGTCAAAAAAGCATATCTGTCCTGACAGACCATTAGCACTTCGAGCCATTCATGTAATTGGCTCATTAATACCATAATTGGTACGGTGGAATGGGACTGAAAATATTTCTGATTGTCTATTCAATCTGGAAGGCACCCTAAGTTTAATACTCGGACAATAACTCGGGACAATCTATAGTAGCATTTAAAACCTTATGCATTAAACATAAGTCGAGTAATGTTCTTTGTGACTCTAATGTGGGTAAGTTCAGGTTATCCCTGACCCACTGATAGTAATACTCCTGTTTCCTGTAACCACATCTAAAAGCAGCCAACCCTTAAAAATTTATTTTGAGTTTTTTCAATCTGCTCAATGTAGCAGTTATATGACGGGGACCACACAATTGAGCCATACTCCAAGATGGGCCTAACAAGAGAGCAATAAAGTAATCTAAAAGTAAACAAAGACAAATCAGTTGTAGACCATTGGATAAAACCCAGCATTTTCATTGCCCTACTAGTCACCTGATTGATGTGACTTTTAAAAGACAACCTGGAGTCAATAAATATTCCTAAGTCAGAAACCTCTGTTTTGACACCAATTGCTACATTATTTATTTTATTAAGAAAGGCAATAGGGTTTCTTTGCTTAGAAAAAGTAATCTTATGGCACTTATTGATATTAAGGGACATTCTATTCAAGTGGCACCAATCAAAGAACAAATTATGGTCTTTTTGCAGAAGCACAGCTTTGGAAAGGGATGTGATAGGCCTAAATAGCTTCACATCATCAGCAAACATTAGCACACGACAATTTTCAAGTTTCCAAACAAAATCAATCAAAAAGAGGCAAAACAAAAGAGCCCTGTGGCACCCCAGATGGCACCAAAATTTCAGAGGAACATGTACCTTCAAGATTAACTATCTGGATTCTACCTCTGATGAATTCCGAGATCCACTGAAGAAGAGGCCCCACAATACCTAAAGCCCTAAGCTTCTGCAAGAGTATCCCATGGTTAACCCTATCAAAAGCCTTGGAAAAATCTGTATATATTGAGTCAACCTGAAGTCCCTTCTCCAAGCTGCGGTAGAGGTAGTTGACATACAGCACCAAATTAGCATCAGTAGATCTGCCTTTTATAAATCCAAATTGCTCAGGATTAAATAAAGATTTAAAACTCCAGGCAATCCTATGACTGACCAGGCAGTCAAGCAGCTTTGGCAACTCAGACTGGTTACACACAGCCTGATAATTGGAAATTTCATTTCTACTACCAGATTTAAGAATGGGATTTAGAAAACTTTTCTTCCAGAGAGTGGGATAAGAACCAGTACCTAGAGATTTGTTAAAAATGAACAGTATTGGTTTCGTAAGAACACAAACATATTTCTTTAGGAAGAATGCCGGAATCCCATCTGGTCCAGCGCAGAGCTTATTCTTAGAGGACATAATAACCTCATAAACATCCTGCGTTGACAGAGTTAAATTGCTCAGACAAATTGATTTATCAAAATCAAAAGATGGTATGTCATTGACTTGTCACTCATCCGAATAGACGGTTGAAAAGTATTCTGCAAACATATCCGCAGAATCCGAGATATTCATACTAATCCTGTTATTGTATGTCATTCTGGAGGGAAGGCTAAAACCAGTTCTTTTATTTCGAATATATGACCAGAAGTACCTCGGATTGCTAGCGAGATTCATTTCCACCCTATTTTCTGCACAACAAAGGTCAAAACTAATTGCTGTATGGTTCAAGCTATTCTCAAAAATCTTGTCTATTGCACGTTCAACACTAATTAAATCTGAGCTACTAAATACGAGATCCAAGGCAACCCCGTTGGTATTTAAAACCCCATTTACCTGAAAAAAGGTATAGAAGCTAAAGCAGTTGGCCAGAGAAAGCACAGACTCTCTGTCACTCTCCAGACAACCACCAACCACCAAACCAAGATCATCATTTTCCCATCTAGCATGTGGTAGATTGTAATCACCTGCCAAGACAAACAAACTACTTGAATATCTACTATATACATGTTCAACGGATTCACAATGGCTTAAATAGGCTTGAAGTGGAGATGGAGATGGTATATAAATGCAACCAACAACAAAGCTTTGATTGTCAATTGTAAAAGTCAAATAGATCTGATAAATATCCACATCAACAAGTGGGATACCAATTCTATGTGTACATAAACTCTTTTTAGCCGCAATCAATACACCACCTCCACGAGCCTTGGTAGTATTTGTACCCATTTGACGATCATATCTATATATGAAATTTAAGCAAATTGTTATTCTTATCAGATATAGAATTTCAACTTAAGACAAAATTCATTCATTGATGTCCTCGCTGTGCAGTTAAAAATATTGCTATTAAATTTAGTCCCTCATTAATCAAGTCAGCTTATTATGCCACAATGAAGTCAGTGCTTTGCATAAACAGTAAACTCAATTCATTGCATAAACATTTTAGTAATAGTGTTTTCTTTAAAACCTACTTGCTTGAATATTGTAGCATATCAGAATTTTATTCTTTTAAGTTAAAAAAAATTTAGTAACAAACCCTATACATCCTGGCAAATTGTAATGAATTATCAAGTAGAACAAGCCAAAACTCACACTAAAAAGGATCCTCTACCTAGTCATACCATTTGCATTCTCTTTTCAATGCACCAACTCAATTGAAATTCATAGAGTTCTTAGTGGAGTGAACAATCAGGATGCTTCAGGATATGAGATGGTACTTCCCTAAAAATCCTAAAAGAGGTTCCTGAAAATTCTCTTTCTGCACTAGCTCTTGCCGTCAACTCCTCTTTTGCTAGAGGAAGTTTTTCCTCTTGCCTTAAGTTTGCCAGCATAATACTGGTTCACAAGGGTGGTGACTCTTCTGATCCATCGAACTATAGAACAATTTCATTTCTTTCCATTCTGTCCAAAGTAGTAGAACACCTAGTTAACATACATATCACAAAGTGATATGTGATAGTGATATATATATGGTGTTCTGTGATTTATCAAAAATGTTTAACGCTAAGCTTTATAAGTATGGCTTTCAAGGTGCTGAGCTTGCATGAATAAAGTCTTATCTATTAGACAGGACACAGTTGGTCTCTTTCAATGGCAGAACATCAGATAGCAAAATCATTAGGCCTATCTTCCTGACTTACATCAATGATTTGCTAAACCTGGATATTTTAGGAGAGATTGTAGGTTTTTCTCATGACTGTACAGCACTGCGGTCACTGGACGTATGCAACCCTCTCAATGTGCAACATATTATTGCTCTCGACATTCAAAAGATCAAGGCTTGCACTTGAAAAATATTGCTATTGAGACTCAAATTTTGAAGACTGGTGAAGATTATAAATATATGGGTTTGAACCTAGATTACAGGTTGCAATTCGACTCTCACGTAAGCTGTCTAAATAGCAAGGTGGCGTCTGGTTGCTATACCATAAAGGTAACTGCAAGGGAACCTGGTCTAGTTGTTTTGCCTTGGTGGAATCACATTTAAGATTTCTGTACCCAATATCTTTTTCAATCCTCTACAAAAAAGTGTGTGTTACATCTGGTACAGTCTTTTGTGTCTGGTACATCCATACACTCATTGCAAAGCACTATTCATTGAAAATAAAATCCTCACCCTACCAACTCTTTTTGTTTGGATAACAGTATGTATTGTTCACAAGCATCTTTCTAATTTCTCGAATGCCTGAACTTCAATACGCCAGGAACATGATTTATGTTTGCCTATTCCTCACTTTAGTTAATAAAGAACTTATTTATATGGGCACTGTATTGAGAATTTGAAAATGTTTCGACATAAGTGCAAAAAACTTTTAATTGACCATGCTTTTTATTCTGTTGATGAATTTTTTTTTTATCTCGAGTAGCATCTAGTCTCTATTACGATTTTAAGATTCTGTAATTTGGCCATCAATTGTATTAGTAAAATATTTTTGTCATTGTTAAATGTTGCTATCCTTGTGAGTTCTATAAAATTTTATTGTTTTATTGTAGTATATCTTATAGAACTTAATATTGTAGGTATGTCTTTCAGGGTTTGTTAATAAGAATTATATATGTTGTAGTTCTTGAACAATAAAGTATGTTATCTATCTATCTGATCTATCTGGTAGATATATATTTTTCAAGATCCTGTAAAACAAACTCTATTTATGTTTCATATGTTGTTGCAGTGGGGCTAAAATAATGTAATGCTTCTTGTTAATCCAATGTATTACATGTAATACAGTGCACATAAGTCAAACTTAAGCCTAATTTGGCTATACCCCACTCCACTTTTTTTAATTCTAATATGCTTTGTTAAAGAAATCTGTTATATGGGTTTGAGACTTTTTGTTTGTACTTTCACTTCCCTAGTAATGTTTTAAATTAATATTATATTGTCAATTTGTTTGAATACTGAACTTGATGCATTTTAAGTGTTTACTAAGAATCACAGTCAGAAATCATAAAAGGAAAAACTACATATTTTTTTTTATCTGAGGTTAAACAAAATCCTGTTGGTTGATTCTATGTCAAATTCAAAAACTAATTTTATTATCACAAACAGTAAATTAAACCTAATAGAATACAAATATCACAGAGTACAGAATGACACTCGGATGCATGGAACTTGAGGATAAAAATTGGGGTATGGGAGGTAGAAATACTTAGAAGGTAGTAGTATGGAGGTAGAAAAATAAAACACACTAATTAGGTAAAAGAAAAGTAGATTATTAATTCCAGCTAGTTACATTAAAACCTTCATCCGAGATGTAACAGGCTTTTAAGACCAACATTTTCTTTAGAGCTTTCTTAAATCTAACAGGACAGTATTGATTTAATTTCAATATAAATGTGGTTAAAGATTTTCTTATCTATATAAACAAATGGCTTTTTTATTTCCCCACTGCAGTTTGTAAGATACATAAAGAACAAAGTGTTAACATTTTATTTTTTTAATGTTTTTATTAATTGTTTTACAAAAACTGGACGACATGACTCAGGATATCCTATTTTAGACAGAAAGTGAATTTCCCTTTTTTTGAAGTAAAAACATTGAGTCAACCCTATATTGAGCACATGAGCCCCAAAAATATATGCCATAGCTCAGGTGAGACTCCACAAGAGCATGATAAGCAATTTTAGCAATCTCAAAGTCTAAACTATAAGGAAATTTGCTAATAGCATAGCAAGCAGAAGAAACCTTATTGCAAATCTTGGTAATATGATCTTGAAATTTAAGCCCATCATCAATTGTTAGACCCTCAAATTTGCTAGAACGGTGCGTTAGAATCGGCTTATTGTTCTTTCATACATTGAATAAAATATGTGAGTGAATTTAAATCTGCTTTTAAATCAGAATTAATTTTCGACCCTAATATATTTAAATTCTAACGATTCCGGGGCCTTTTAAGCTTACATAAAATTTGCGAAGAAATATTTAAATGTACTGACAAAACAGGTTTATTTTAAAGTATATTTTGACTTTTTCTGTGACCCGTGGATATGCTACGGATAAATTACTAGTTTACTTCTCAATTAAAATGCACAATTTCATCTAAGATGCTGTGTGTGCACGTTTTACATTATATGTATAATTTTAATCTAAGTTAAGCATGTAACTATAGATAGTATCATGCCATTTTATTATTTTATCGCTACTCGATTATTTATAATTTAAAAATTTTACACCAGAAACTGAATCAAACAATTGTTTTTATCCAATCACTTATTTATTTTTTATTAGGCAAGTTATATTGTACACTTTTGGTCCTACAGAGAATATATGCTGTTGACATACTGTATGTTCAAGGTTTTGCAGAGTAACATGGTCTTGACCTACAACTCTAGTATTATGTCCATGGGAAATATAATCTCTGTAAAATGTTGTCCTTGGCATAAATCTTACTATAGCTTTAATGTGTAATTGGCTAATATTAAATAAACCGCTTTCTTTGTACACTAGTTCAGTTGGATACTTTTTACACTTATTCAATATAATTTTTGTGATTGATTTTTGAGCAATTTCAAGTTTTTTAAAAATCGTTACCCGTGCACCATCCAAAACCACAATGCCATAATTTAAAATAGATTCTACTAAGGCCATATACACAGATTTATGAAAATTAATTTATAGAATATTTCTCATAGAATTTTAAAATTCATTTTCTAATTTTACTAGTTACATTTTTTACTTTCCATGTAAAGATTTCAACTATAAACACTCCAAATATTTAATAGAATGTTTTCTTTCGATGTAGCGATCACATGTATAGTCATAATCAATTCTAGAAAGGCCTCTATGCAAGCTAAAGGTCCTAAAGTCCGGAACGAATTGTGTAGAAAGTAAGAAGGCAACAAATTTAGATCTTTTTACATTCAGCAAACTGCCATCCAGCTCAGTTTTATTTAATTGCAAAGCCCTCTCTGCCTCTGCTTTGTGGTTTTCCAGTCCTTCCCACAAATTATTACAGCTGGATCTAATAATGAGAAAATTCCATTAATATTAAAAAGTGTGGCAGAGAGAACAGTGCCCCAAATTCCACTCTCCATTCTTGACTCATTATATTAGTCAATTTTGTTTTTATTTTTAGTGAAGTAGGATCTGATAAAATCCTTGGGAATTCCTCTTACACCAATGTCATCTAACCAGTCAAGTAAAACCTGATTCGCCACAGAATCGAATGCCTTTTGCATATCCAGAAAGATGCCAATAACCTTTTTGACTAAATATAAGTTTTTTAAAATAGACTCAGAAACCTTGCACAAAGCATTTTCAATATTAGAACACTCCCTAAATCTATATTGAATTATATTTATTAATCCATATACATATAACAAATCATATTACTCTATACATTTTAATAGGTTCATCTACTTTATAAGTTATAAGCACCTAGATATGAACATGCCAATATGTAAAGAAATATTAAACATATCAATACAATAATATGTGTATATATGTTTTGAGAAGTTGCAATAAATGAATGGATTAATGTTTGGTATTTGTAAATTTAGTCTAATCTATCTACTTTTAGAATGTTTGAAACATGTGCGCGATAACAATTCATTATTAATTCTATTTGTAAGTAAAGAGAGACTTTTCATGTTTCGTTTATCTCAAAAAAATACATAATTTCATAGACATTTCGAGAGTATATTCTTTTGTTTCAAAATTTGTTATACAGCCATATTTCCTTTAATTAGGAAAGTATTATTCTTCAATAAATGTTATTGCTCTGTATAATTTAATTATGACCTTAAAACCTAAATATATTACAGAACTTAAATACAGGATTATCTAGTAAATGGGAGTTAAATTATTTTAAAATATAGGTTAAATACATATAATAAATAACTAATTCACTTAGCAGTTGACAAATATGTGTCAACTGTGTCAACAACATACAATGACAAAAACTTAGTGATCATAATTTTTTTTCAACCATTGCTAAAAACTAAATAATCTTTTTATATGGCTTTGTCCACTCATATGTTGTTCATTTGATATTACTTTTAAAATTCAGCTGACTCTCTTGGTTATTAGATGGCATGATAAACACATTGTTGATATCCAATAACTTCATCATGAGTAATTATCATGTTATGACAAGCATAAAATCATAAAATAATAGACTAAAGTCTATATATCACACAAAGTTATTTACAAGCTCAAGTGTTAATATTGTTTATTATTTTTGTGACTTCGATTTAATCATGTATGGAATTATTAAATGTCTGTAATAATATAAATAAATTCAGAGAAATTCATTTATGCATTGATTAGTAGGCTCCTAATCTTTCTGACTAACAAAATTATTGGCATTCTTAAATAATTGGGTAGATAAGAAAAACTTGGTTCTGCTGGTATAATAGTTTTCCATTTAACATTTGATGACGGTTAATTCATTAAATTCCGTGTTATATATTGATTTTTTCTCCATAGAAAATGAGTATTTACAGAATGCAAAAGGCAGTAGCAATCCTATCCTATCCAAACGTTCAGCGAAAATTGTTGCTGAAAATAAGTTTCTCTAATAACGTGGGGATTTTCGTCGGCCCAAAAATGATCATTGTGGAAGTTCATAATAGCATCTCTTGAAAAATTTGCCTCGTCCGTAAATAAAATATTTGGTACAACTTATGAGTAGCACCATAGTTACAAAGATGCAGTTACATTATGTTGATTTTCTGTTTTTCTGGGGATGTTTCAATGTTATATATTTTAATTACATTTTGAGAACACTTAAAAAAAAGTTAATAAAACAAAAAAATTATGAAAATCTTTGCATACAAGGTTTGCATGTAGTTAGGATTTTAGTATCAAGGAGTATTGAAATTAGTAAAAAGGGTAATATTTTTCCTTTTCTAGAAGACGAAGTTGCTGGAAGAACCTTCAGAGAACCCCAAGATCCCGATCCCGGAGTACAGCTCCTCCCCAGGCAGGATATTATGGTATATGGAACCATTCCAACAATGGAACAACGGGAACTTTTAAAATGCAGCAATTGTGGAAGGGTGTTTTACCCCCAAGACATACGAAACCATGTAAATTGTTCCAGAAGGCCTCACACTTTACCTAATATCCTAAAAAAGAAAGTAAAAACCAAGCAGAATGTTAGTAGTAGTAATGGGAAAAAGCCCAGCACAAATGGTGACAGCCCACACTCCAGTTCAACGAATAGTAATAACGCGACACCTCAGTCCATTGTTTCTAGCGTCGTTGTTTGTCCTACTAAAGGAGTTAAAAGTTTTGAATTTAAGGTAATTATTTTTACATTTCTGTAGTCATAACAAAATTTTCTAAATTATAAATAAAATTACTATTTTAAAAATTTTAATTACTATTACTTTACGAAAAACTTTATTGGTTTTAGAGACCATATACGCCCCCGCCACTAAAGCCAGCAGTGCATCGACCGCCTGGTTCGCCATCACCTTCAATGCCACAGCTAAAAGTGTCTGTAACAAAGATAGGTTCCACAAAAGTTACGAAAACTTCACCGTTAATCGTTTCTGCTCCCTCCGAAACTACCTCCAATCAAAGACCTGACAACAAATTGACCCCTTCGAAGATCGTATCTTCTTCAAAGGTAGTGACTTCATCAAAGACTGCTTCATCATCGAAGGGTAGCTCATCATCAGTTAGCTCTCACCACAGCTCATCCTCAAAGAGCTCGTCTTCTGGTGCTCATAGTTTATCAAAATCTTCATCAGCTGGGCATATTTCGAGAAGTTCAAGCTCTTCGTCGTCGTCATCGTCGTCGTCTGGATATCATGGTTCCAAAAGTTCTTCGTCGTCTAGCCATCATAGCTTGAAGAGTTCATCTCCATCATCTTTATCTTTAGGCCACCATAGGTCTAGGAGCCCCTCATCTTCTGGTCACCACAGTCCCAAGTCTCCTTCCACTAAGAGTAGCAGTAGTGGTAGTAGCCATCATGGGAGCAACCACCATAGCAGCAGCTCTAGCAGCCATCATTCTTCTAAATGTAAGTTTTTTTTTACTGCATTATGATTTTTCATAATAATATTTATGTAATTTTTTAATTAGCGTCATCAACATCTTCAAAATTCTCATCAAGCGCCACAGTACCATCAAAGTCAACACCAATGGATACCTTACCGCCAAGTTCCTCATCATCTTCGTCCACATCATCTCATCACCATCATTCGTCAAGCAGCAATTCAGGCCATAGTTCCAGTCGTCACAAGAAGCCCTCCTCTTCCAAAAGAAGTATTAGCAGTAGCAGCAGCGGCAGTAGCAGTAGTACCAGCTCTGGTAGCAGCAAAAGCATGCCAAAAAATTTCAATCCAGATATCCACTGCGGAGTCGTCGACGGAGGAAGAGGTCCTTGTATGAGAAGCATTACATGTTCGAACCATAGGGTAAGTGAAGCCTTTTGTCGAGTGAAATTTTTGGTTTTTATAAAAAGAGAAAGCAGCAAAAGACCAAATCATCGCAAAAATGTCAATTTATAAAATCGGAGTTTCTTTTTTGGTTTCAAAGAGGGTTTTCTAGCTTGGCCTATTTGTGACTTTTTTGTTTAATTAATTTGTTTTATATATTTAGGCTCCATCTATAATATTATGAAATAAAATTGAAAGACTGTCTATTTAGAATATACTACGATATTAAATTACGAGACAGTTTTTCCACCAACCAAAACCCTTTATTTTACTCTCGACACTTATTTCGCTAACGATGTTAGGATCTTCGGGAGAAAATTTTAAAAAACTACTTACAAATGGTCTTATATACTAATGATGTAGCGACCAGTATTTTAAACAGGTTCGCCAAACGTGACTTTTCAAGTTTTCTGTATTTCACATGAGCTACATGTTCTTTAAATCTGACATTAATTGATCATCTAATCTCATAGATTCCAGACTTTTTATTGGTTTTTACTTTATTTTTCGGGTTTCCTAAAAGATTTCGTAACTGGGCCGAACTTTGTTAGACCTAAGTCTTTGAAAACCTTATCAAAGCCTCTCGTCAAGATAGGAATATAGTATTGCAACGGAATTTTGCTTATTTTCATCTTTTTGAAATTTGGTAGAGTTTTTAAGATTAACTTTAAACCTATGTCTTCTAATCAGCTTATCTTATCGTCATAATCATTGACCCTAGCAATTGTTTTAATTGTTGCTTTTTCTTTATTAAATCTGTTATTACTTACAGGGAATAAGACCAAACGATGTACCTGGAAATGCAAACAATGGTTAGAGTCATTAGTTATGTATCTAAAAGTATTTGTTTCTTTTCTATAAATATCAAATTCTAACTGATTATTATTTTTGATGACAAGAGTATTTAAGAATCGAAGTTGGTTATTTGTTTCTTGTCCGAGCGTAAATTTAATAGATGGAAAACAATTATTGAGTTGTTCTACAAAATTATCAATATTGCATTTGCTTTTGTCGAACACGGCAAACACATCAACATATCTTAACCAAACTCGTGGAAAGTGTTGGAATGTATTTTTTGTATTTAATTCAAAACTCATGGCCTGTACCTACCATTTGTTCATAGTATGATTTGTTATATTGAAAAATATTTTGTGACATGCAAAGGTTTGTTAATCTAATTATTTCTTGGATATTATTGAAACCATTACTTTCCAAAAGTTCAATTAGATATTTCAAAGTTCCTGGTATCAGAATGCTTGGGAATAAAGAAAATACATTGAAAAAAATAAGAATTTTATTTTCATTTAGAATTAAATTATTGATTTTTGAAACTGTTAGCTGTTTTTGACTGAAAAACATTCATAAGGTAATTTTAATGTCTTAAATTGCTTTGTTGGAGATCCTGTAGTGGAGACAATTGGTCTAATTTTATTGCTTTCATATTTAGGCTTATGGATTTTTGGTAAACTGTATAATTTTGGAATTGTTAAGTTCGAAAGTTCTAACTTGAATTTTTCTGATGAGGAAACCAGGTTTTTGGCATCATTTAATACTGTCTTAACCTGCGAGATCATTTTTGATAAACGGCTTTTAGAAACCTTTTTATATGGGCTATTTTCAATAAGATTATCAACTCATTTAAAATATTCTGCTTTGTCTAAAATAACAACTTTGTTTCCCTTGTCAGCTTTTACATAGAAGCAATCTTTTTCCCTCAGTTATTAAACAATATTAGAGAGTAAAATAAAGAGTTTGGGTTAGTGGTAAAATTGTCTCGTAATTTGAGTGTCACCACACCAAGGGTTCCAACGATAGGACTATACTGAGATATTTAAAATTATCAATTTATAAAATGGGAGGTCCTTTTTTGGTTTCAAAGAGTATTTTTTATTTTGGTCTATTATTGACTTTTTTTATTTAATTTATTTTTATCTATTTATGCTTCGTCCATAGTATTATGAAATAAGATTTAAATATTGTGTATTTAGATATACTGAGATATATTTAAAATTATTTAGTTTAAAAAGGGAGTCTCTTTTTGGCAGGATGATAGTGGACCTTCTGTCAAAACCTATGGGTAATTCTATTGTTTTAGCTCCACCTAAGGAAATTGGTGTCTGGTCGAAGCAAAGATATCCATCAGTTAATAGCTGAAAGAAAAGCGGCTAAAGAAAATGAATCAAAATTAGCTACACCAGTAACTGCACCGCAGCCACCAGTTATGATGCAACTAGGCCCAAACGGAGGGTCAAAAAACTACGCATCAGGTCCCACTACCGGCTGCGCTCCAATTGTGGTCCCAGCTGCAAGCACCCCAGACACAATTAAAGTGGAGAAACACTTTGAACCTTATCTGCCTGCGGAAGAGTTTCTTTATCCACAAGAGTTATCAAACACCGCGGAAATGATGCAGGTGAGCTGTTGGTATGAAGTAGTCGGGTTTCTTGGTTGCACATGTCTTGCGTGTTCCATTTATTGAATGTTTTTGTCTAATGTTGCGTTGCTTTGCGCTTTAACATGTATTTATATATATTTTTAGTTTTTTGTAACTACCTATGTACCTGATAACAGAAATACCCCTTGGGTATTTCTGTATGTAATAAAATATATATTTTCTTATGAGGCTTTTCAATAAATACCTTCTCGGCGAGCATTAAAAATTACTAGGTTTTTGCCAAAGTCGCATGTATATTCGGTTTATTTGTAATATGTTATGTAACTCATGAAATTAACAAAAAAATGTTTTTAGTTTTTTTGAAAAAAAAAAACGTTTTTATTTTTAGTAAAGTATTTTATGTTTCATAAACCTGAATGTAAAGTTTTCGATGCGCCACCGTACATAATGATTTTCTTCGTTTGTGGATCAATTTACCCAAGATTATCTATTATTTGTACGATAATTTGACGGGTATTTTTACTCGCGTCGGACTTTTGTGTTCTCATATTTATTCAGACATGTTCGGCTAACAAATTATAAATGCTACATTCAGGTTATATGATATCATGTTTGCAAGCTGCTTCCTATTAGCTTGCATCAATTGTGGTTTTGTTTAAAATGTAAAGTGTAATATCTTCGCACCTATCAGCAGCTTTTCCAGCTCTCTAATATAGCTAATATATACCCATCCATTCATCCTGGTGTATTGCATGAATCATTCACAAATGTTTGCCTTGTACACGGTGACGGCTTAGTTCATATTAATATGGCAGGTATATGATAGTATCTTAACTCTAGTATCTAAACTTTAAAAAGGGATTTTTTTCATTTCAGAAGTTAGTTGCTGCTAGCGTGGATCTCGAGTTACCGGAAGAAAAAGAAAAAATGTTTCAGGCATCTATGCCTTCTGTTCGCAGCGCATCGGATAAAATGCCTATAATGGTTGTTCCTGTTCGACCTTTATCAGGGATTTGTGAGGTACGGACGTGTATTATTTTAAATCGTTTTTCATTAGTTTATGTAACACAATCTTTAGTTTATTATTATAAAAATAATTTAATTTCAGGTAATAAAAATTGGAAAAACGGTTATGTCAGTGGAATCAAGAAAGCCAACCTACCCACCAGCCAAGAAGGCTGCTGTCATGCCGATAACATCAAACTATAACAATAGCAGTCACGTGAGAATTTACAAGTCTCACCCAAAACCTGTACGATTTGCCAACTTTGGCACTAGAAAATTAGGCGGCGCTGTCGTGTGTGCAAATCCATTACTGGAAGATCAAAAGAATGATATGTTAGCTAAAATAGATTTTGCCTTAGAATCTAATATACTAAAAGACAACAGTGAAAAGAAATCTTCAGACTTAAATGGATTTGTCACTCACGCAGATGCAAGCGAGCAGACTGACTCTCCGGCGCCCGCCCATTCAGTAGAAAATGGTCGGATCGCTGAAATTGCACCTCAACCGCAGCCAATTCCTATTCGTAGAATTATGTCCCGTCATGAACTGATTATTCGTCTCATTGACAGATTTGGATTTTGACTTATGGGTATTTGGGGGCTGTGGATGGAAGTTAGCCTCCAGAATTTAAGTCGCCAAATTATTTATTGACTCTAAATAGTTTTGAAGTCGCGGTAGCTACCAACAATGCTGGGTTTGATAGCGCTGTGACTGGTTTACTACTGCCACTAGGTTCTCTGCGATATAAGTTGTATGTACCTAAAATTTCTGAGGTCGGTTACAATTAGTCCACAGGGAAGCTAGAATTTATTTTCATTACAAGAATTCGTGGTTTGTGGTGAACATGCGGAGTTAAGATGTTACTAAAATTTGTTTATTTAATTATATTTTTGAAATCGTAGCAAACTAAAGCAACTTCTTTGACTTAAAACGACCTACAAATAGTTTTATGGTTATCAAATTCCCAAGTTGCCACGATAAACGAATCCCGAAATAGGATGTTAATGAAATACGGTAAAAATGACAAAATTAGTACAAAATAAATAGGAATGTAGTATATTAATTATATATAAACCTTCTAAGATATTTTTTCGAATAAGAAACTCTGAATAAAACATTAGACTGAAAATAGTAGTCTGTACAGGTTCGAGAACCTAAAACGTTATATAACTTCGTATATTTTACAACTTGCAACTGTTTTATGATCCTATTTTCATATTCCTTCATTCCTTTTTCGTTTATTTGGTACTCGAAACATAATTTCTTACCCAAAATTTAAAACTAATAATTGTCCGTTCAAATGTAAGTCTACAGAGACCATGAAGTTCATATATCATGAACATTATGTTACCTTCTTTACATATAAGAGCCTAGACCAAGAAAGAGAGAAAAAAATTATATTTCATTAACTCCCTATATAAATTATTTTAAATTTAAGCCTAGATCATTTGATTCCAGTAATTTTTGTTAATGTTAGTGTTATCGTTTTTTACTGTGACTTATACAGCGTGTGTGAGTATATTTTTACGTAATAGACAGTAATTTATAAATCTCTTCTTAGTTTCATTCATTAGTTTTTTTTTTACAAAAATGCACAAGTACTAATATATAGAAACTAGGTGTTCTATTTTTGAATGGTACAATATTGCTTTTTGGCAATGTTTTCGACCATATATGTAATCAATACGCAATATTATTTTGAATTAAACTAGTTGACGTTTTTTGAAGTGTTCAGCGTGGTTAAAATCATTCTATCGTTACCGTTATTAATTGATAACTATTTTCTTATGAGATGAAGGAAGTTAAGAGATAGCAATATATTTAAATTCCTGCCATTTAATGTAAACTCAGATTGAAACAACTTTGATACATTATCTGTAAAATTGAGTCTTGTAATACAATAAACTTTCAGCTAAATACATTTTAACCCATAATTGTTGGTCGGCTGAGGCTGTGACGAACTAGAGTACACTGTTTCTAGATTATAGGTATATACCTCTCTGTGTTATATGTTAGTAATAGTATTTATTTTTCTTCTTCTTATTCGAACAATTACTATATTTTTTTTTATTTCAACCACCTTTACATGTAAGTGATACTTGTTAAAATAAGCTTTAAAATAAATATCTACATAATAAAATTGACGTTTTTTTATTAACTAAAAATCGTTAAATCCTTCAAATATATTTTGAAGTATAAAACATTTTTGGTAATATTAAAGTTTGTAAATTGCCATTTTTTAGATTCAATCGATTATATCAATTGGGACAAACTTGTTAAATTTGGAGTATAAGAAATTAAAGTGTTTTTTTTTTTAGTTTTGGGGTGAAACGGATTGGATGTACACAGTTGCTTATTAAAGCAATTATATGAATTTTAGGTAAGTGAGAATGCTGAAATAAGTGTTCATATTAAGGATAAACCTAAAAAGGTATTTAAATAAAACTACGTTATTAATAACAGTTAGCTTTTGTTTTTATTGTTAATGTATTATACATTACATTAACAGTAACAGTATTTTTTTGTTATTTTTTTATTAAGTTATAGTAGTCAAACAGTGGTGTTCCAAGCGATTATGTGCTGAAACACAGCAGGCAGTGCTATACGGTACTAATTCCTATACGTTAGATATTAGTAACAAAGGGGTTTTATTTATTTTTAATCCAGTAAATTGAATCACTCCCATAAATTTACGAAATAGTTACATATCAAACGTCATATCTCCCAAGTGAAACAACTAAAAAGAAAAATCAAGTTGTTATTATTAAACACTTACACGGAATAAACGTTGGGAGGTTAATGATTATATAAACATCTTTTCTACAACACACATGTTAAAATATTTAACTTATTTATTTAGTAAGTATGTCTTATAGATTTTATTGCATTATCTCAAACTGACCTAAGTCAAAATGTTCAGAAATCCTTGCAAAAAATTTTGGAAGACCACCCGGTTGTCCGAGTTTATATATATTTAATATACACGAAGAAGTAGAGCTTGTTTCTTTTTGCTTAGTTTAATTTTAACATCTCGATTTTAACGGCTACTTTCTCGCCAAACCAGAGAAAAATATACTAAAAGACGTACTTACGAAAATATTCTAAGATTTTTTACACTATAAGCCTGGGTGGCTTACAATGGCACTACAGAGTGATCTATTTTCAGTCTAAGTATTTGTATAAATAATAATTATAATAGAACAATGTTTAGACTGAAAATACTCGCCCAACAATATCTGGTTTTAAAAACATTTCATTGTCCATTAATACTATAGTCTGTCACGTATTGAGCAATTTTATATAGATTTTGATAAAATAAAACGACCGTACAGCTGCCTTTTAACCTATTTTGTACAATCAAAAAGGCTGTTTGTATTCGGACTAAAATTTTCTGCCTTGTTTATTTTGCTAAAGAAAATCATTAAGTATAGGGGTTTGCTTTAAGTTGATTTAAACCGTTTTGGACAGTAATAGAGTGTTTTATTAGAGTAACTTCTTTTAAAAATTTGTTGCTAGTTGAGTATATACCTAAAGAGACGATAACATAATTCTCTGAGATGTTGTGTGAATATTCTTGTATTTAAAGGGTAGAATTAATAATTTTCAAACGGGTTTAGAACTTTTTACATATTCTGACCTTAAACCCGTTTATTATTTTCATCAAAATTAACTATTGCCGACGCTGAAGTAGTTATAGTACAAAAAATATATAATCGTTATTATAAAGCACTTTCTGGTGTTCCAAAAAGTATTATTAAAGCTCTTAAAATATCGCATGTTTCGGAAAAATAGTTGTTATGTCTGACACTTGTTTGTATTTGGTAAATTTAAATACAAGTTTAAATTAAAAGGTTATATTAAACATTTTTTATTACAATAACTTTTAAAAAACTGAAATACTACCAAAATATTTACAGAAATAAAGCTAAAGGTCAATTCGTTATAATACTTGTAAAATTACCATTGCATTGACTAAATTCTTGTTTGAAGATACATGCCAAAAAATATTTTACACGATTTATTAATGTATACAACAATAAATCATATTTTTAAATCCCGATTTATTATTGCCAAAATATACATTATGTCACTGTTTTTCATTTCGAATTCCATGACCCTTGTGGCAAATTAACACACATCTTATTGACAACATTAGGCCCTACCGATAGTGATTTTAAGGGTCGAATAAACTAAAATTAAACGTTCTTATTGCTTTTTGAACGCAGCCAAAAATCCGTTACGTATTTGCACAATTTGAGTAATTCAAAACAGCCTATATAAAATATACACTACTAATTATTAACACAATTTGTTTAAAGATATTGAGTATAACTCCAATAAATGACCTATAATTCAACTATGTAACATTCCAATATAATCATTCCTCACAATTGAATATAAAAATTGATGCAATCTTCATTTACATGTTGATTTTAATTCTAATAAATTAATTTTATTACTATAAGTTAAACAACACAATTTGGTTACTTTAGAGAAGTAAACTGTAGATTCAGATACACATAGACTATGTTTTCTTGACTGTTTTTCAACTAACAAAAGTGTCTTTTATCAGGGCCACTATTATATTGAGAAAACTTTTAAATATTTCTGAATTATGCTTATTAGGATATTGGATTGGTTCAAAAGGCGTGCTTCTTTTATATTAAGTTTTAATAAGGCTATAACTACTTTTGAGCATTTTTCATCAGCAATGTTAATGCTGCTACATAATTATTAATATTTTTCTTATCAATGTTTTAATTAAATACGAATATTATTATTGCCTTAAAATTTGCTGAACAATATTATGGACAGAATAAAAAGAAGTCAGAACAACTTGTTTAGACAAATTATTTTAAGACTTGATATATGAGCATTGTTTTCTACATTTTTAGTGCATGAAATATTTTAAATTGTGAATGGTTTTCAAATATTTATTAATAAATCAATCAAACTTTATGTGCTATCTCTGTTGCTCACATCATTTTCTCCACAAGTTATTTATTGTAGACGGCTAGTTTGAGTGGTAAAATCATGTACCTATGAGGCTAGAAAATAACTTTATTAGTAGTGTAATTTAATAGGGTTTCGGTTAATAATGTCGATTTTATTTGGAGGTGGCGTTACAGGTATATTAGTAGCTGAACACTAGTGACATCTGCTGTGTTTTGAAGGGTAAACAGATGCGATTCAAAGCCACTTTGTTATTTAGTATATTTTACTTTAGTATTTTGCGGGAAAGCGTTATTACATTCTTTTATTTGAATAAAACGGCTGCTAAGTGTTAGCGATTGTTAGTTAAAAAACTTGTGAACGATGGTTTCAACGCATTGGGTAAGATTCAAAAAGAAGAAAAATGTATTTCTTATGAGTTAAAGGAGGATACATTGAAAGGCAAAAAACCATTTGTAAAATTTTGCTCGCCAGACGGTTTTTTACATCGAGTCGTGACAGGTGATGAAAAGTGATTTACTTTGACAATCCAAAGCGCATGGCATCATGGGTCAGCCATCAACATCACAATCTGTACGCAATATCCACAGAAAAAAATGTTATCCTTTGTATTTTGTGGGATAGTAAGGGTGATGTTTATTTCGAATTGCTTAAACCTGGTGAAACAATTACTGGTGAAGTAGACCATCAACAGTTGAACAATTAAATCGCGCGTTGAAGGAAAAAACGTCCAGAGTAGGCCCAAAGGCACGACAAAGTTATATTTCAACATGACAATGCTTGCAATATAATGCAATACTCGAACTCATGTTGCAAAGTGTGTTAAAGAATATTTGAAAAACATTAAATGAAACGTCTTCCTCCACCCGTTGAATTCTCCAGATTTGGTTCCTTCTATCACTTATTTCAACCAATGCATGGACTTTCAGAGATTTTCTAATCTTTCGAAATTTGGATTGATGGATGGTTGGCTTTGAAAAACGAACGCTTCTTTTGACAAGGAGTCCATTCCTTGGCAGAAAGATGGGAAAAGGTTATCTCTAATAATGACTTCGATTATTAAAATTTTCTATTTTTCTATGATAATAAATGTTTAAGTCAGATAATCGATATTATTAACCGAACATCTATTAAAAAATATATTATTGGAATATTTCCAGAGAGAAATGGCCCACAAAAAATAAAATTGCAAAAATCGTTTTTATTCTTTTCCGGAGTTATCTAATGCCCATATTCATGCATATTATATGGCAGCTGTAAGAAAATAACAGTGAGGTTATTTCGTTTATTTCAGAATATATTCAGTTTTTGAAATTCTTAAATAAATGGACCATTCACAGAAAAGATGAGTTTTCATAGCTGTATCAAATTTTATGAAAATTTAGTATATTATTATATAATCATTAATTCCTGATCAAAAGTCTAAATGGCGACAAGTCTGAACTGAAGTTCTTAATTTTCAAAATTTTAAGTCAAAGGTGGCACTGGGAGCCAAATACATGCGATGTTCTTTAATGTATGCTAATTAAACAAATTGGAATCAAATATTTGTTTTTTTCGTATAAAAATGATAATTGCACATGGCATCTTGGAAAGAATTCAAAGAGAAAAGTGGGTCTTGTGATGCTTTAATTTAAGGGCTTTAACGACTACTTTTTATCGGGTTTCTGACATTTACAACTTTTAATTTTCTAAATGATGGAATGAAAATGATGGAAAAATAAATTTTATAAACCCTTCTTCTTGCAGTTGCTATTCATTCTGAATGTTGGCGACTAACAAGGTAATTAGGAAGTTTCGATTTTTAACATTTTCTAATATATAGCTTTAAAACTATATGCTTTTGATTTTTTAAATTATTTTCCTTCTTTCTTTCTTTTTTGAAGATGAATTCTTATCCTTATAAAGTTTGAGATGCGGCGATGACGTCATAATACACATCTCCTTTGACCTCGAGACAAGCGTCCGTCGAATTCAGTTTTCATTGCGAGACGATTTTTGTTGCGTTTTACGTAGCTATTTCAGCTTGGCTCACAAGTAACTAAATAAGTAAAAAATAATATCGAAATTACACGTTATTTCTGATATAAAAAACTTCCTAATTCTTATTTTGTTGGCGGATGTGAGGCAGAGTCCAGTCGTGGTCATTTTGAACTATTTTCTTAGGTTTTAAAGCTAGGGGATTCGTCTTCCCCCTGGTCCCCTCTTGCCGTACACTTTTCCTTGTAGAATTAATTGGAGCAGGGCCATATCATTGTTCGTTCTTCATAATATGGTCTAGGTATTCCAATTTACGTTTTTTAATTGGGGTAGTAACTTCGTATTCCTTTCCTATTTGGCGTAGGATGCGTCCATTACACCACATTTAGAATGGTTCCAGTTTTTTTTATAGCTGCTTCCAAAAGCGTCCAAGCCTCCGCTCCGGCTTTTGAAGACAGTGTTCAGTTTTATAGCTGCTTGTGCTTTTGCTATACATTGCCTTATTTTCAAGGAGTGGCTTTGACCGTTTACAATCGTACTAAAATATGTATAACTTTACACTTTTAATTTGGCTGTTGATTAATAGTCAGATGTGCATTTAAGCCTAGACGTTTGCTAAAACCAAATATTTTGTGTTTAGGTCTAATCGGTACTATTGGCTAATTTTAGTTATACGTGTCATCAGTATTTGTAGGCCTTATAGATTGTCTGCGAATATCACTGCTTCGGCTGCGTATCTGATGTTGTTCAAACGTCGGCCGTTAATTAATCACAATACGGAGTAAACATTTAACAACGTGGGGGATAGTATACATCCTTACCTCACTCCATCTTTATTAAAATTGCTTCTTATGGTGTCCTACTCTTATGTTATTCTATCCCAAAAGATCATGTATGACTGATCTTTGTACTTTTTCCTCGTAGGAAAGGTAGATGTAATATACACCGATTTTCGCAAAGCCTTTGATCTAATTAACATATTTATTCTATTAATGAAGACAGCTGAACAATTTGGATTCTCTATCTGGTTAATAAAATCCTACCTTATATAGCATATATACCTTATATATACCTTATATAGGCATTGGCAGTTTGTCATGATTCGATTAAGTCTAGGGCCACTGTCATTTATCTTCATAAATGATCTTTTTTTTATTGCATAATGCTGCCCTATGCCGATACCAAGATTTTTCTGCGTATTATCACTCTAGCAGATTGAGCCGCCCTTCAATGTCTTAATGCAATTTGTCAATGGTATATAACAAATAGCCTTGACCTTAATCTTATCAAACCAAACAAACCCAACTCTATTTACCTACTGCATCAATGATACTTCCTTAAATAGGCTTGTTGAGGTGAATGAACTAGGGATGGTATATGATGATACATTATCTTTTGTTCCACATATTGATCAGATGATTAAAAATCAGTGTCTAAATCAATGGGTTTCAGAAGATATTATCAAATTTTTTTTTCAGATATCTACACTCAGGCTGTTATATTATGCTTATGTCAGAGCTAAGTTGGATTACGGTTCCATCATATGGTCGCCTATATTTGTGCAAAGAAGATTTTTTAAGTATTTAATCTTTAGGGAGGAAGGTGTTTACCCTGATCGTGGTAACCATAAGATTATGCTTAGCAGATTTAATGAAGTTCCTGTAACTCTACGTCAGGACTATCAGTCCGAACAAATTTATTTACACATTCCCCGTATAGGGACCAGATACTAATCTACCTTTTCTCTCACTCGTGGGATATCAAATGTACTTAGTCAATACAAAATGTGCCAAAATTTCCTTACTTTATGATATTAATTGTGATCTCCACCCATAATTAGGCATCTACATGAGGCGTTGAATTATCCTTAACCTAGCCTATTTCGTGATAATAAATATAAATAAATTAAAAGAACAGAATCAAAATTGCCGCCATTTGATGAGAAGTCATTGATCATAACATACTAACATTTTCAGAAAATATGACAAAGCTATGAATTTCTATATATTATTATGTCCATACTCCTTTTAGTAAGCACACAACCTGAAAACATTTTAACAATTATGATATTTTAGCAAACTGTAAGAATAAATTACAAACAAATTAATAATATTTTTTCTATATGTAACTGTTATTTTGAATAAATTAAATTCATACATTTAATTATCTAAAGTAACACGACAATAATTAATTAAACTAACATACGAAATTTACAAACCAACATTGGCACTAGCGAATTAAATTACAAAGTAATAAAAGTGTCCGCTAAAAAGTTATAAAAAAGTTCATATTAAATCACTTTTTTGGAAGCCCGTTGTTTGGCAAATTCCTCTACAATATCATGGCAAGTTTTCGCTTAGGGGTTTTATATTTTATTCATCTTGTTCTCAGTATATAGGGTTGTTTTGCCACTGTTTATTCACAAAAATAAAAGCTAAGACTAAAACAAACATGCTAAACTTCCCAAAATGGAATTTTTAATATAAAAATTGGCACATATTACCTATATTATTAGTTTTTGGCCATTTATTGACAGTGCTTGTTTTTTTTTTAACTAAACTGTAATTTGATTTAAACATTAAACAATACCATTGGCGTAATTTATTGACAATTTTGTTAAAGAATGTAAGTTTTTCAGTCACAACCATGTAGTACAAATTTAAGTGTTTATCTAGATTATGAGTAAAATAATATTGTCGAATTCGATTGCTGTATAGTACTATAATAATTAAGCACAACAAATTAATTTGCGCAAATATAGGTTCTTTTTCGCAGACACTTCTTAACAGAATATATTGTTAAAAAGGCATAGAAAATGGTAATATAAACAAGCAATAGTCTTTACAAGTTAAACACAATTTTTTTTAACGTTTTTATTACAGTATAACACTGCCTCTTCAATGATCCTACTCTAATCTATAATATACGACAGTGTTAATATTCGTCTTTTTTTTTCAAGATCTTGACATCGCTAATTACGTACTAAGTATAGTTCTTTCCACCGGTTTTTAATTGTGATACAATTTTAGGATCTGTGAAAAGAACTATATCTTTGCCAAGGCTGTCGATAACATCACCGTTTATTTGCCAAAATAAAATAACGTTTATTATAAATATTAACGGGTTATATATAATATGAAAGACATATCTCTCTTGAAAACGTAAACTCTAAATAATGAACACTTCGTATGTATTTTTTGTGGATATTTTGGTCCAAGACAGTTAGACATTACTGTTAAAAAATATTTTCCTAAGGAACATCAATTAAAATAAAAGCAATTTATATGATGATAAGATGGATTTGGCTTTTTATTAATTAATGCCCCATAGTTTTTCCTATTATGTCTAATTTTCTTGGGATATAATACAAGCATTTCAAATAAAATCAAACTATTTTTGACACCTACAGCTAGATATTTGACATATTTGTCTTCATTTTACTAACCTTGGAGTAATGTGGCCATAGTTGAAAATGTAAGTATTGTCTACACAGTTTTTTTTTGTGTGCAAAAGATCAGAAATATAATGTGCATTCAAATTTCGTAGGTTAAAGGCGAAACGTTTTAGCGTACCCTGTCTTCCTTAAACAGTAATTTTGGCACGAACAATACTGGAAATTAAGTTTTAACCTAAACCGGAAATTTGGATAAGCAGGGCAGATACTCTTTGAGATAAATTGACTTGTGCAAGAAGAGGAACATTATAGTTTTTTAGTTAATTCGGACTAGTACCAAAATTGACCTAAGAAGAAAATTTAATTTTTTCTATAAGGTAAACTTATCATTGCAATGGTCAATTTTGGTTAATCAATAAACCAGCATTATGAATCAATGCGTAATGATATACATTTTCCACATCACAACCCATAAAATTAAATTTTAGAGCTTACCTTTTAGACACAAAGTTAAATCTAAATAATTCTATTTTGACAAATTTAGGTGAGCTTAAAATAATCATCGAAAACTTCTTAACCAGGAATTACTTGAGCTGACTACTGATTCATTTTTTAAAAAATCGTTTCTAATAATTTGCACCATTGTTAACAACTTAGTTTTAATAGTCTGATAAATTACGTAAATATCTGGGTAGAACTAATTGCAAAAGTAGTCAATATAATGTTCGTAAGAAAAGGATAGGTATGGTACTTCTAAGACGGTAATATTGAAATAATAAAGTTTTCTTTATGTATGTCTTTGGCTGCACGATAACCCTAATAGGGTTTTCACTTTTTTAAAACCGAAAACCATATTTACTTTTCTCGTTAATTCGTAAAAAATACATCAGGCATTGCGAATTTAACTCCATTCGTTGGAAAACGCCTATACAAACCCTTGCGACAATTTTTTCGCAAATTCAAAACTTAAATGAATTGAAGATTGGAGATTTAGAATTGAAATTTCTCTTGATTTCATAGAGTTGTATTCTTAAATTTAATGGGAGGAAAGGAATAAGAAAAATTAGTGTCAATATCAAATATTTTAACGAATTTTTAGACAATTTATATTTTTCTCTCTAGAATTATATACAATACAGATAGTAAATGGATATTTCCAAATAATAAGTAACTATTTTTAAATAATAAGTGTAGATTGCAAGAAAAGAACATTTTCGGATAATCGAATAATAAGTCGAATTTTCCAAATGCAATCTTCAAAAAATGAAAATATTGAAATGTAAAGTCAGAATTTCCAGGTAAGTGAAAATATAACTTTTTTTTAACAATAAGTAGAAATATCCAGATAGTAAGTAAAATTTTCCAAATGAGGCAAGAATTTAAAAAATAGAAATTTCCAGGTAATAAGTGAAAAGGATACCGCAGAAACCTCATGGGAACTGGCCCTTAGTGGAATGTCGTGAAATCTTGCAGAATGACAGCTCTTGACCTATGTCACATTTCAACTTAATCTACCTTTACATATACTCTACTTATTGAGAGGGATCGCTATGAAATGCAGTAATGGTAAACTTGATCAGTAAAACACACAAATAATGTCATAGCAACCATAAATTTTTGTAATTAAGTTAAAGTTTACTGTCAAACTAACTTCCCTGCTTTAAAAAAGGTTTTCTTTTGCCCTCAACTGAGTACTGAGAGATGGCTGGAAGACCTCCATGAATACATAGTTTTTTATGCGATATAGCATGAAGACCAAGAAATATGGTCAGTTTTAATGTTGAGGAAGACAATAATATTTTAAAAAGGGAAATAGCTGTTACTAGGCTTGTTGGAATAAATCACACGCCTTTACAGATCCATTTTATGCACTAACTGTAACATATCGATTACAAATGAAATTGCAATAAGAGAAGCAGATCCCACATATCGTAAATTAAATGTAATAACACAAACAGCGAACCGCCGATGTGTCATTGGTCATGACGAAGATGATTTATAGAGGCTGTGGACTACAGCGGAGTCAATGTTTTCGCCGAACAGAGAATTTATATTTTTGAAAATATTAGATGCTGTAGGCATCATTTAGATGAAATGATCTCAACACTTCTGTTACGTGGTCTGCACTATATTAAAGGTAATCAAATGCTACCATTTGTAAATAAGTTGGCAGATGTTGCTGCCACGAAAACACGATTTATAAATGAGAAGAGTATAAAAGCTCACCACTATCCTGCTTCCAAATGGTAAAAAACGTTATGTATGCAAAAAAAGATTTGCTTCTGTTTCCATGCAAACTTCGTTCAGTGATGGATTGCCCTTGCTTTAGTGGATTCGACATACTGTCATGTCGTGTTTTGCGTCAATCATTTTCAGTTCGTAAGCACAAACACCTTCTTAAATCCTAACCTTGTCGTCGCTCCAGATGGATTTTTGGGCCTTATTTTTCTGATTCGCGGAATAACGATGCTGAAATACTACGTCATAATTTCGAAGAAGACGGAAATGCCTTAAAATGGTTTGAAAATGGTGGCATTATGTTAGGAGACCAAGGCTGTTAGAAGACCGTGATGGTAGCCAACTTCTTGAAATAACTAAACATATCCCGTGTGAATATATTAGATAGTATAAGTATATCTACTGTCAAGTGCCAGCCATGCTCTTACCTGGTCAGCGACAAGACAACTTATCACTGAAGATGCTTTACGTATTGTTAGTAAAAATGTACGATGGGTTCAAATTCCAAATATTATGCATGGGCTTGTGGAAGTCGACAATTTAACAAGAAGAAATGGTCAATGGATTAATCCTAATGATGTTCCAGAATTTACTGTGCTGGATGTGCAATACCTAAAACATTTTACTACTGGCGTATATCAGGTGAACCTCGCAGCATCATACATACAGGATAGAATTTACTCAAGATTTAGAAACTCTGCAAAGCGTTAGTTCACTTTTAAATAATGATGAAGAAGATGAAAACGATCTTATTACTGGATATTACTGCACCTGCCTATTTGTGCTCACGTAGCCAGTATTGTACGGTTTTTGGGTTAGACATGATCCAAATATTAGCTATATCCGAACGATTCCTTAAAAATCTACACAAAAGCAACTATTAATTTGTCGGACGTCCATAGTTCAAATGTAGCAATTTTACCAAACGTTAAGATTCTACGCAGGCTTGTACATAAGCCAGTCTCAAATCCACGCAATAACAGAAAAACTAGAGTATATACACCAAATTAACATATCACGTAACTTGAAAGAACGAATTTTTAGAGACTCATGGACTTTTAATTTCCACTGATGGCCAGTTCCCATAAGGTTTCTGCGGAGTCCTTTCTTATTAGTAAGTGATGCTTTCGAAACAATACAAAATATCCAGATAATACGTATACATTTTCAGATCAAATCAAAATTTCTAAAGAGTGAATGAATATTTCCAGGTAATAAGTGAACAATTTCTCTATTCCATGAGATTTAAGAATATAGGCAATGACCGGTAATATAGAATTTGCCTAAATCCACCAAAAGGAGAGGAGATTCTCCATGTCTAACAATATGGTTTTCAGTTATGATGGCCATAGACTCTATATAGTTTCAAGAAGAGTTCTTACAACATGGTGCAGTAAATTAATAAATGTTATTAGGATTTCTCTAATGGATACATACATGCTACTGAAACTATTCTAATCGAAAAAGGTAAAAATACTGAGCACGATAAAAGATTTGTAGCAAATAAATATAAAAAAAGAGAAAATTTGGGGAATGGCAGAAAATTTGTTCATTTACAGAAGACACTCTGTTCAAATTTCTTATATACCCCCATATTACTATCAAGTTGTGTATAATTTGAAAAAGTTTGATACAAACTAAGATTTGATACTGCTCTTTCGTGGCGTAATATAAAAGTATAAAAATTGGCTTTTGCAATTCGTCCTATTTTATAAAATTTTTTATTAGACTATAAACATTATTGGTAGCGGCAAAAGACGATATCGTTTTGTAATTTTTTTTTCTCGCAATTATTTGCACACACGGATTTCATTCATCGATTGTCAATCAGCGATATAATAAATAAATAATTGTTTTCGAATTTCACACGCGCGGACGATGCGGTAATTTACTTAAAAACTTAACTAATAATCATCCGTAATGATTCATTAAATTTGTTGAAAAAACCCTATTATCATTTGATGTTTTGCCGCCAGTCGCATTACACTATTTTCCGAACTATAGGCCTTTGTTGTGAGTTTCGCATATGGAAGCCACATGATTTGAGAGCCTGGATCAGAAGAAGTATCTGTTTTTTTTTCTTCTTCTTCTATTTACCGCGATAAATCTCTATTATCTTATCTTGATCGACGTATTCGAAGATGTGGGGTGCGTCCATCAATATTCCAACTGTTCCAGCTGTTGTCACGATAAAAAACATGTATAGTTGTAGTCTATCTATTACCATTGCCACATATTTCCAGTCTTCCCGTGTCTGCAAATTAAAAAAAAAATTAAATACTTTATTACTGGAATTTATTTATAGGTTCAATATATAATTCCAATCTATTTTGTGGAGGAAACAGTTTTTCAAATATTATTCACTAACTTTTTGCTGTTTAAAGTTTTATTGTTATAAAAGACTTTATTGATATAAAAGTATTATTACGTTTCTCTTAAGATGATGACGGTTGATCGTCTTAGTCGTGCTGTAATAACGCAAATGTATTTAATGGTGATCCTAATAGTTGTTCTACTAGGATCTGGAAAGCTTGGAAATGTAGATATGCTACATGAAGGAGTCAACCTGGAAGTGCGATGGGTGTGATATATCAACATTAACTGAAACTAGATCACTAATAGATGAACAGAGAATCAGAGCGTAGCAAGGTTCATGATTTCTTTGACCAGGACTTTGATACTGAAATCAATAACAGAACAATCTTCATGGGATGTAAGCAGCTTATTCCAGAAATGAATATTGCAATATTGCTTAAATTTTTTCTAATATTTTTAATCATGAAAGAGGTTTGTAAGTTGGAACAGTAAAATTTGTCAAACTTTTAATAGCGTCAGCTGTCAATTTTTTATTGTTTTCACCTTGTTTTGACGTGTCATTAAAAAATTCTAAAATTTTCTTTTGTTTATGTCACTCGCATTTCTTTTATATGTCAACATATGTTGCAAGTAATAGGTAATCTCAATATTGGAACAGCAAAGGTTTGTAAGTTGGAATATCAACCCTTTTGAATATTTGAAGCTGTCTCTGCTGATCCTGGTGTGTCTAAGCCATGAATAAAAAGAATATAACATATTTTCTTATACCATGCTGCAATGTAAAAAAAATATTGTTTCTCAAAAAAAAATGTTTTTTATTATTGATTCATTTATTTATTCATATAGAAATGAACTCTAGTTCTATCGGATTGCAGCATCAGAAAACAACAAAAACACGTAAACAAATACAACAAGAATTTATATCACAATATTTTGATAGTGCTGCCGTGAATAGGGAAAATGCAGACGCATCTGCAATAGAGAATGATTATAATAAAGAGCCAATTACAAAACAATGTATTAGTTTTTGGTTTAAGGAGGGAAAGGGATCACTGGGAACAGAAGTTACCCAGCTTAGGTAAGGTTAGTAAGGCTACTCAATATGGTATACTGTGGCCATACGATCCAAGATCGGGGTAGCACTGAGTGGACTAGAGCAGCGTTACTCAAAGTGTGCTCCGCGAAACCTCCGGTAGGGCTCTGCCAGCAGTCATAATAAATGAATGCATGTATTAAAGTAGACCCTATAAGAATAACGTTACCTAAGATAAAAATAAACAACCAAAACGAAACGCCTACCAAGTAAATGCCCGACCTATTACATCGAAATGTTACAGCGTTACTCGTACGCCACCGTGCCCCCGGACTATAAGCAATCGAATGACCTCGGTTCGTCGCGCTGTTTCTCGTGCTCGTGCCTCGCGTACTTCGGAGAAAATCGTCTCGCTCTCCGAAGTTTCTTAGGAATTCGAGATGATTCGATGGTTACTATTTGTCATAAAATTGACCAAATCAAATTAGTGTTAAAGAAAAATGGAGCGCTGGCTTAAAGGCAAAAAATGTGGTTCGCTTGGATGATGCGTCAAATTCAAATCACGGGGTGATATGACGGCGTCAAGTTCTAGTTTTATGGTTTCAAGTTCAAGTAGTCAAACATCTAATGACACACTGAATGTGGAAAAACGAAAGTATGACGAATCATACATTAATCTCGGCTGATTTGTTGATTTCAACGGCTCACTTCTTTGTATGTTGTGCAGCAAACTCCTTCCTAATAGTTCGATGGTACCTGCTAAGATGCGCCGACATTTAGAAACTGTACATCCCGACTTCAAAAACAAAAGTATTTTTTTATCATAAAACATTATTGCTCCATACTGAAGTGAGATGGTTGTCTCGGGATAAAACTTTGATAAGGCTTTTTGAACTAACAATAGAATTAGAAGCTTTTCTTACATATGTTCCTCTTAATTTAAAAGACCGTTTGTCCGATAAAAGCTAGTTATTTAGACTAGCATTTTTAGCAGACATGTTTGGATTATTTTAACGAATTAAACCTGTCACTACAAAGAAAACAGACAACAGGAACAGTTTTCAATGCTAACAACAAAATAACTGCCTTTAAAAAAGAAAATTAGATTTTTGGATTACTTGTTTTAATAAGAGAGAAATCGAAAGCTTTTCATTGCTAAGTGAGTTCCTTAGTCCCCATAATCTTAGTGATACAGAAATATTTCAAAATTAAATATTTGTTGAATTGGTGCAATATCTCAGTGATCTGCAAGGGCCTTTTGAATCTTACTTTCCTGAAGAACAGAATACAAAACTCATGGATTTAAAACCCTTTTTCATCAAAATTGCAGAAGCCTGAAAATATGTCAAATCAGATCTATGAATCATTTCTAGAAATGACATCGAATACAAGCATGGAATCATTGTTCAAAACAATTTCACTAAATGATTTTTGGTGCAGGGTTCGTGATGAATATCCACAAGTTACGACAGAAGCTTTGAATATTCTTCTGCCGTTCCCAACAACGTATTTGTGCGAAACGGGATTTTCAGCATATACAGCTACAAAAACAAAATACCGCAATAGACTGGATGCCGAACCAGACATGAGAATTCAACTTTCTTCTATGAAGCCTGACATTACCCAGTTGATGAGGAATAAAAAAACAATTACACGCCTCGCATTAAATGAACTTAGTGTTATCATTTGCTTACTAACTCACTACTTACTGTATCTATCTTCTTTTGTATGATTATTATTAATAAACAATTCACATATAACTGCTTTTGCTTTTAGTTTAGAGTTTAGGGTTCCGTTAAAAATTTAGTTTTTTAAAAGGGTTTCGTCACGAAGAAAGTTTGAGTAACACTGTGCTAGAGGATTGTTAATAGGACAGGCAACTCACGTTGAACCTGGACCTGAAAGCAACATACTTATCGGCAAACATAATAGAAATCCAGACCTGTGTCTAACTGATGAGAGAAGTGGCGCCAAGGAGTTAAACCTTCGTAGTCATTAGAGGAGATCAGGCAGCAACAAACGCTTTAGAACAGTTTGAGACTAGGTCAAAGAATGTACAAAACCGCTGGGAGGATCTCACCAACCTATCAAAACAGGCTAAAGATTATCCTATCACAGAATATGGTGCTGCAAGAAGGATAATCTAACTTGCAATGAAGGGGGCCAGCAAAAGACTCTTAGGCCCAGAACCAACAAGCTCTACCAGTGATAAAACCTGTAAAAGGGATATCAGATACTGCTTGGAACTTTAGCATAAAAACTACTGGGAACAACTGCCAAAGCTGTAATTAAAATTGAACCAGACTAGATTCAGGGCGACAGTCTTGGGCAAAGCCAAACCTTCACCAGAGAGGTTAAGAACTACACCACTGAATAAAATACTGGATTTTCTGCAAGTAACAGAACTGAACATGTGAGAGTAATTTTCTGGAATACAATGTGGCCGTATGAAAATCGAATCGCTGTATGAAAATCAAGCATCACCAAAGCTGCTGCTATGTGCCCAAATATAAATACATATTCCTATGTCAGAGCAGTACAAAAAGATAATAACATTTTGATGGTGAAACAAAAAAATGCGGAGAAAAATACTTAGCAGATTAAGGTGGATATAGAACAAAAGTAGACCAAACTGATATGCCATAAGTGAGCCTACAAAAAAGGGAAGCGTTGTTTTGAAGTAGCGTAACGAGAAGGATATGAGAGTTATACAAACTGAACTTGAAACAAAAATGGGAGATAATTACACAGTAGATGTTGTTAATTCCACTACCTCTAATCTTTTTGCCTAATTTATTGGAAAGAAACTGAAAGGTAGTGGAAATGAATGAGTGTGAAGATCCCCTGACTGATAATAGAGAAGCAGACCAACAAACAAAGAGGTAGATGTTGGGTGTTTAATAAATACAATATTTGACCCTGCTTTAAATATTGCAGTTATGGACATATTGTCAGTGATTGTAAGGAAGTTAGGTATGGGGGTAAATCTGACGATGAACATAATGACAAAAAATACAATGTGTACCCAAATGTGTGAATTGTGCAACGTCAAATGAAAAGCTTGCTCTTTCCTTGGATGATCGTCATACTGCGTGGGCTATTAATAAATGTGGCGTATATAAAAGGGACATTCAACTCCAGGGCTTTTTGAACAATAACAATAATATAATGATTCTATTAAAGGACTGGCAACCTAAGATCTTGTTACTCAGTAAAGATCATGTGTCAGAAGGGACTGAACCCTCTGAACTTTATATTGGGGGATATAAGATAGAAAAGTGCGACATATAATAATAGAATTGGAGAAGTAATTGCTTTAGTAAGAAACAACATTGGCTACAAGTTAAAAAATGTGCAATGTATTGAAAATGTTGTTTGGTTGTTGTCCCTGGAAGTGTCTTTGTTTGGTATTTATTTTCTGTATTGTACCATGCTCCACAAAAACAAGATGCTGCCTTTATTCAGTTTTTCGAAGACTACCTAGATCAGGTGAGCGAGTTTTTGATGGTACTAATATTATTTTGGAAGATTTGATCTCGATCTATTTAAAAACTAATTTTATGTTGACAAGATAAAGGATGTCATATTTTCAAGTGGATTTGCACAAATCGTAAAGACGCCTATAAGAATAGCACCTAGCAGCTAGACACTTATTGACTATGTAGTAACTAACAACAAAAAATTACCTCATAAAGTTCGTTTAATACTGAAAATCAGTAACCACTCCATTATCTCTATTAATACTCTTAAAATCTACGAAATATTGTAATTCAAATCAACTGCATTTCAAATGCCACTAGCAGAAACCTTCATTTTATCTATTACAGCAAGCCTATACAAAATGTGTCCCATGATAACAGCTGTCAGCAAACCAAAATTTCAAGATAAAAAGTGGATTATATTAGGGTAAGAAGTGGATACGGAAATTAAAAATCTAATGAGTAAAAGGGATAATCTCTAAAAAAGAGCCATTTTACATCAAAATGAAAACATACGGACAGAGTATAAAGCAAATCGAAATGCTATCGTAAGTAAAATTAGAAGTTTTTTGATGCAATCACAAATGAAAGCAGAAAAAATCCTAAGGAGTTATGGAAGAATTTCAAGACCCTTCTGCGGGGTGAAGCTCAAAGCATTCAGAATAAAAACTGACGAAGCAAGAATAGCACAACAATTTAATTATTTTTTGTATAGATAGTATCAGTGATATTCTTCAAAATACCTCAACCAAACATCGTTAGTAATACCCCAAGAAGTATAAGCTCAACTAATATTCCCCAGAATTTTGAAACAATATCAATGGCTAAGTTGAGACCTAAAAAACGTAGGGTTGAAACAGATTCAAACAGATAGGGTTGAAACAGAACAGAAACAGAACTAAGCTTCGCCCTATCAACACTGTTTTTATATATGACAACGTCTTACAAGTGTTTAAGTTTCGTGAATACATTTTTTGTGAGTATATCGTATTGGATATCTCTGATAATTTTTTAAAGGCAATTGACTCGGAATTATGTGTTGGCTGTGTTTTTGGATATTAAAAGGTCATTTAAAACTATTGTTAGGTAAGTTAGAGTACATAGCGGTTTAAAATTGTGTAAGTCGTATTTATGTAATAAGTTGTAACGTATTAAGTTTAATAATTCTATATCCGAAAGTGTAAATGTCAATATCGGTGTGCCCCAAGGAACTGTTCCAGGTCCTTTATTGTTTGTATTGTACATAAATCTAATATTGCATTTCCCGAAAAACTAGCTGATTCTCCGAAATGACAGAAGTGACACACCGCGCGACGTCTCGAAGGTTGCCGAGTATCTTCCGGAAGAGCGTTCTGCCGAGTTTATAAGGAGCCGATACGATGGAAGTCAGTTGTCAGTTCAGTGAAATAAACTACAGAGATTTATATAGTGTTTGATTGATTTTTTAAGCTTTCGGGTATTTAAAGTAATTTTCCATTTTATTCCAAGTAGTTGACATAATTTTTAATGTCCTCCATTTTAAATACCTAATTTTTCATAGCTTGGAAGTAATATCTTTACTCTAAATTAAAGATTTTTTTTTTTTATACTTTAAAATAATGCTTTATGGTTTGAGGTATTTTTTTAAGGTCTTCGAGCACCTGAAGTAATTTTTCATTTTATTACAGGCATTTCAGTTAATTTTTTTGTATTTAAACTAATTCATTATATCTTCAAGGCATTTAAAGAAATTTATATATATCCAGAAACTTCAATATTTTACATATTTCTCCTGTTTTAGGCTTTTATGGACCAATCTTAATTCGCTTAATTTATATTATTATATAACTTGAACAAATAAAGTTTTTCATTTTATAATATTTCTTTCCATAATAAAAGCTTGGGTCGTGGTATGAATTTCCTCAGTTTCAATCAATTTTTTCGGATTTTTAGAGAAAATAAAAATTATTTGTTCCACATACAGTCCCGAATAAAATGAGGTCAAAAACCAGGTGAACCTTTAGCTCATACATTTCAGCGAAATTCTCTATTTTTCTCTCCTTGTGTGATTGGAGTTTTGATCGTGCTCGTATTTGTCTAGTGCACTTTTCTTAGAAAAAAACATGCATGTTAAAACTAGAGAATAATAAAATAGGAGAGAGGTTAAACGAGCAGTAAAACCCAATAAAGTAGGTCATCCACTATTATCTACTATTCAGCTTGACCTAGTCCTATTAAGGTCATGGACCCGAGAACAACGAACAAATACAACTAAACTAAAAAAATATCAATATAATAAAGTTTATTTTTCGAGACTTAGACCCCATATTTAAGCATTCAAGTTTCAAAAATATTTTACAGGAATCCCTTTAAGTTTATCCATTAAATTCATTTTACGTCCGTATTTTATCGATTGTGACGCTCCCGAATTTGGCATGTATTCTCACAGAGGACTCTGGATAAACCCAGAATGCTGCATTTGCTCCGCCGCTTTAAAAGATTCGGTAGGGAGTTTTTAAAGGATAAAAAGGGGCAGACAGGGAAAATGCCTTAATGATTTGAGTGCCAGTAAGTGAAAGAGCAAAATGGAATGGGTATATTCTAGGTATTTTAAAGCCTTTGCGGTTAAATCGTACGTAAACTGCTTGCTAAGTGAATTAAATAAAAAGCCTTGCGATTTTGTTATTAAAGGAACAAATCTTCTTTGAAAATTGAATGCGGACGAGATTAAATAGATTTGGGGGATTTAAAATGATTTTTTTAATTTCTAAAGTAATGATAAACTTTCTTCGGGAATGGTTCTTATGATCAGTGGTGTCTCGTAGTGTGTTTAATAAGACGATACAATAAGCAAAAAGGTTAAAAAATTACACTTAGTTTTCAAATTAAGTTATTGTTTTTTTAATTTCACTCTAAGGAATTAATTTTTCATCAATTTTGAGGAGTTTAAAGTAATTTTTCATTTAATTTTAAGCATTTGATGCAATTTTTCTATTTTTTAGAGATGACGAATTTCATGCTTGTTAGGCTTTTGAAGTAATATGTTGTCTGCCACGCATTCTAAGTAATTTTTTCGTTTTTTCAAGGGTTATTTAATAGCGAAGCAAGTTTTTATTTTACATCAAATTGAGATCATTTTGCATATCTTTCAGTAATTAAAAATAATGTTACAGACATTTGACGCAATTTTTTATATCTCCCAGGCATTGTAAATAAGTTTTTTGTTTCAAATGCTGGATCATTTTTTGTGAAGTCCAGGCAATTAAAACAGTTTTTTACATTTTCTACAGTTGTTTTAGATTTTGAAGTCTTTTGAGACCAAGGCTTTGTGTTTTTTCGCATATTCAAAATCTTATTAGGGTTTCTTTAAGCGAAATGAACAATTTTTTTTCAATTTAGAGTTATATTTTTTCCTCCAGGTATTTAAAATAAGCTTTTCTTTTATTCCAAACGCTGCCAACGTTTTTTTGTGATTTCCAGGCATTTCAAATAATTATTGATATTTTGTGTTATAGTTATGTTTTTTTCCTTCAGGTACTTGGAATATTTTTTTTTATATTTTAAAAGCATTTGAAGTAATTTTTAATGTTTTTCAGACATTTGAAATAAATTTTTCTTTTGTTCCAAACGTTGTTAAGAGTTTTTTGTGAATTCCAGGTACTCCCAATAATTATTGATATTTTGTTTTGGAATTATTTTTTAGAAATATTGTTTTGGAGTATTTCACCAGGTGTTTGAAATAATTAGTCATATTTTCAAGGTACTTGAAATAATTTCTCATTTAAGAAATTAATTTTACAGGTATTTGACGTAATTTTTCATGCCTATCAAGCATTTAAAATTAGTTTTTATTCTATTACAAATGTCGTTAAATTCATTTGTGATTTCCAGAGATTTCAAATAATTATTGATATTTTGTATGATTTTAGAGTTTTTAGAGTTATTTTTTTGTCTCCCAGATATTTGAAATAATTTTTCATATTTTCAAGGCACTTGAAGTAATTTCTCATTTAAGTCGGTATGCCCTATGATGTAATTTTCCATGTTTTTTAAGCATTTGAAATAATTTTTTCTTTCTTTTTCAATATTTTTTGTGACTTCGATATTCTGATTTTTTCTTTCTACCTTACTATTGATATTTTGTAAAGTTTTACAGTTTATTTTTCCTCCAGGTATTTGAAATAATTTTCTTAATTTTAGCCTCGTAGGCCTGAAAATAATTTTACAGGTATTTGACGTAATTTTGCATATCTTTCAAGCACTTAAAATAAGTTTTGATGCTATTACAAATGTCGTTAAATTTATTTGCGATTTTCAGATATTTGAAATAATTATTGATATTTTCTAAAGTATTTGTCCTCCAGATATTTGAAATAACTTTTCATATTTTCAAGGTACTTGAAGTAATTTCTCATTTAAGTCGGTATGCCTAAAACAAATTTTAGAGTCCGATGACATAATTTTCCGTGTTTTTTAAGCATTTAAAATAATTTTTTTCTTTCTTTTTCAATATTTTTTGTGACTTCGATATTCTGATTTTTTCTTTCTACCTTACTATTGATATTTTGTAAAGTTTTACAGTTTATTTTTCCTCCAGGTATTTGAAATAATTTTCTTAATTTTTGCCTTGTAGGCTTGACAATAATTTTACAGGTATTTGACGTAATTTTTCATATCTCCCAAGCACTTAAAATAAGTTTTGACAAACGTCGTTAAATTTATTTCCTAGATATTTGAAATAATTATTGATATTTTGTAAAGTTCAGTTTATTTTTCCTCCAGCTATTTGAAATAATTTGTCATATTTTCAAGGCACTTAAAGTAATTTGTCATTTTAAAGTTTGCCTGAAAATACTTTTTTTTGACGTAATTTTCCAAGTTTTTTAAGCATTTGAAATAATTAATTATTATTAATTTATTACAACCGCTGCTTTCCAAACATTTTTTGCGACTTCGATATCCTCATTTTTTCTTCCTGTCTTACTATTGATCATTTGTAAAGTTTTACAGTTTATTTTTCGAGGTATTTAAAATATTTTGAAATCTCTTCAAGGCACCTAAATAAATGTCTGATCTTAGCCAGGTACGCCTCAACGTAATTTTACAGGCATTTGACTAATTTTTCATGTCTTTCAGGCATTTGAAATAAGTTTTTCTTTCTTATATTACAAATCAACAATTACAAGCCAACACAAATCCAGGAATTTCAAATAAATAGCGATATTTGGTAAAGTTTTTGAGTTATTTTTTCCTCCAGGTATTTGAAATAAGTTTTTCTATTATTCCAAATTCTGTTAATTAAGTTAATTTTGTTGCAACTTCCAGGGATTTCAAATAAATATTGATATTTTATTTTGGAGTTATTTTTTTGTCCTCCAGGTATTTGAAGCACCTAAAGTAATTTTTCATGTTAGCCAGGTAGGTCTGAAAATCATTTTACAGGCATTTGACATAATTTTTTGTCTCTCCCAGGGAATGTAGCATTTTTTATGATTTCCAGAGATTTCAAACAATGTTTCATGTTTTCGACACTTTAAGCCTTATTTATTTTGTTCTCCAATTTCTCGTATATTCAAGACACTTAAAGTAATTTTTCCGTAGAACTGTGGGCTATCGAAGTCTTATAAAAATCAAGACTTGATTTGAGATGTACTACGATTTGATTCATAAGTAAGATCTTTCGAAAAATATATATAACAACGCAACGTCAATAATAAATATAGCAGAATATATGGAAACTAAAAAAATTCCATTAAGGGGAATTAGGCAGGGTGACACCATCTTTCCAAAGTTCTTGAGTCTTGCATTAGAAGACCTTTGCAAGATATTGGAATGGGACAGAAAGGGCATAAGAATTGACGGAAAATATCTTAACCATCTTCGCTTTGCATATGATGTTGTGCTTATTAGTCAGGATATCGGTGAAATACAGAAAATGCTGAAAGAGGTCAAAATTGCATCAGAAAAAATAGGGACATGAACCATGAACCTCAGTAAAACAAAAATCATGACTGTAGTTGATCATATTGTTATACCTGAGCAATCAGGTCATAAAAAAGGTCGAAGATGGGGTAACGAAAATCAAACCGCAGAATTTAACAAACGAGTCCGACAAACACAAGGAGCTATAGGTAAATTGCCACATATACTAAAAAATAAAAATACTTCAATTCACCGTTATGACTTGGGACCAAACAACTACGCTTACCATCAAATCAGCTAATATACTTAGAACAACACAAAGGGTCATCGAACGCATGATGTTAGGACTATGTCTTAGGGACCATATTAGAAATACAGAAATTAGACAAGGAACTAAATTCGAGAATATCATAGCACGTATAACCCAGTTAAAATGGAATTGGAGGTGGACAAAACGCATAATACAATGAAGACCACGACTGCACAAAAGAAGTGGTGGTAGACTGCAAGAACGTTTGCTAGATGATGTCAAAGAGAGAGTTAGTAGAGCATCAGATAGCACAAGACAAAGAAGCATGGAAACTGACATGGACCTTTGTTCAGGAGCGGACTACGAAGCGCTATTGAAAGAAGAAAAGAAGGGCTGAAAATAACTTTTAACGTGATTTTTCATGTGTATCAGACATTGAAAGAAATGTATTATTTTATTTCAATCATTGGCATAAAAACATTGGTTTAAAAAAATACCTTTTTAGGGGGAATGACGACTAAATCGTTAGAATGTTCAGGTAAATATGTTAGTTCTACTTTAGTCAATATTTATAAAAAAATATTTTTGACCATATCCATACTTTTGTTTTTTTTTCTTTAATGGCCTTATGTCGAGCACATTTAGCCACAAGTTCCTAGCGAAACAACACATACTTTTCTAATTGTTTTATGTTACCCTAAAAGAGATGAATTTTGGATATTTAATAAACCTACCTGTATATACAAATCTTCGTTGCGTAAATGTTCAGCTATAAACTCAACGGCTTCCGTAGCCTTGGAAACTTCCGGTGAAAGAAGTATGGAGTCGGAACTTTCACTCTCTCTCCTACAGCTGTCCGGAGCCCCCACCGGGACGCCTATGTCAGCGTTTGTTTTTCTATTCACCTTGCAATTAGGATGGTGGTGTAGATCTGACAATTCCATTACTTCTACTTTATTTTGGGATTCGACAGAACTAAAAAAAATATTTATAATATATTCTTTGTGTAATGACAAAATTCTTCTACACTTTTGTTAACCAGATGACGAAATAATCTAAAGGGAACCTTAAGGTTGTTATTGTATTTAGTTTCTTTGTTTTAAATGTTTAGGTCTGATATATATAGGCTCTTAATATGAGTGAAACACGTGTAACCTACTGTTAGAATTAATAAATATTTTGAGACCGAGACTTTGTGTAGTTCCCTTTAGATTATTAAATCTAGGTCTCTTTGAGAAAATGTACAACGTTACAAAGGAATAAATAGATATCTCCAATACTCTCTTATTCTTATAGATTTAATTTATTACTAGTCAAGCTATACCGGTTAAAAAATCTGATATTTTATAGTTAAAAGGTCTATAAATATTTTTTAGTGCAAAATATATTTTTTTCTTAAAGGAACTCACTAGTAAAAATCGAAAAGTAAAATTTTAAACTTTATTATGTCTAAAATTATTAAAATTAAATAAACGTATACACTGTCATCAAAACATCAAAAATAAACAAGGTATTTCATTTAAAAAAAAAAAATAATGTGTCAAAACATAGACACCACTTAGCCATAAAACACTACTCAATTTTAAAATTATCCATTTTTTTTATATGCCAGTACGCAGAAAATACACCATTTACATTCTTGATAATAAGTTTATTAAAATTATATTTTTAAATTACAAAAAACTTAATAAAATATGTATAATAGTATTAAATCAAACCAAAATAGGGTTAAACTAAGCCAATAATTTTCACTTCAGAAGTGAGTTAATTTAACAAGTTCTTGATGGCTTTTACATTATCTGATAAAGCTTAATTACCTTATAAAGATTAAAATCTTACCCAACCTATAATCTTTGCGGTTTACGTTTCCCGAGATTCCGCACTAATTCCCTTATTGATTAAATTTTAATTAGCAAGTGAAAGCAACTCAAAAATAAAGGTAATGCTATACCTATACTCTTTTCAAGTATTCACAGAACGGAATTTGATGCTAAATAATGAAAGCAAATCGTTTCAGCTTACGTAATACCTCTAGCTGGTGTTATTCCACTCCTGAGGCATTGTTTTATTGCAACTCCGGAATTTTATTAAGTTTCGATAGATACCTGAGTCTGGATTATATATAGAATTGCCAGATCTTTTATTGTACATGCCAAGAATAATGGTTTAAAACCCTTTGTCTATGTAAGGTTTTAAGTTTAAAAGGACTTGCGAATCCCACATCGTTTCAAAGCAAATTTTTTATCATACACACTATCAGTATTGTTAGGATACAATAATGATTTTTCTTTTCTAGTCTTTTATTAAAATAGCTTTTCGATCGTTGAGATATTTTTAGAGAAGCATTAGGCAATTTTGCCTGATACGCAATAGAGATCGAGTGAAAATTTAGCGGCATGAATACGGTTCTCGAAAGTGAAACATGCTATACGTACGTCGATCGATAATGCATAACATAGCTGGCCGTTGACCCTTCGGGACTATGTAGTACAACTTGGGGAACTGATCACATCTTTTTAACTAATAAGTTTCTCCCAATTTCTAAAATGTCTAAGCATTGGCAATTAACTTGGTCTGATAAATTGGACAAAAGTTTGTGAAAGTATAATTGTAGAAATATCAAAAGTTTTATATAGTTATTTTACATTTAAAGTTTGCTAATGTTCCAGGCCTTTAGAAGTTACAAGTGATTTTTCAACAACCACTCATTTTTTAATGCAGAAAAACTAAATAGATCGCGTGTCAATTTTTGGCCTAATTGATCTTTTTCACCTGTAATATATTATAGAAGCTGACAACTCTGTCCTGTCGTATAAAGAAAGATTTATTCGAGATTTCTTTCTATAAGTTTCAATGTATGTAATTATTATTTCACCTGCTAAGTGATCACGGATGTGAGTTTTTAAATATAATTACAGAGAGTTTTATTTTCGCTTCTTTAGATACGGTTCAGAATGTAATTTCGATATTAAATGTGCTACAAAATAAAAACGGGTAAAAATAAAAAAAAGTAAAAGAATTAATGTTATGTACATTTTTTGATATGATCTCAGATCCAAGATGAAATAAAATAATTGAATATAAAATTAAGAAAATCAACTATTAAAAACTCAATTGAAGTTATTACTAAAATTCACGTGTTAAACACAGTTTTTTTACTTAAATAAAAATGTGCTCAAAAGTGACTCTGCCATGATTATCATGAAAAATACCTTTTGCAGATCTTAACATACGGGTTAAAGTATAATTATTACTATAATTAGTTGGTACAGCAAACTCTTCGATCAGTACAATTAGAAGGTTTAAATATAACAATTCTTGAGATTTTATGTGACCATTGAATAAGATTGTGCAAAAAACAGACTCTGATGTTTGTTTTTTACACGTTCACAAACCCAAAGCCTGCAAAATATCATCAAATTCATAATCTGCCGTAATATAGATATATCTCTTAAGAATTTCCTCTGAACCCTATCAAGTTCCTCATTCAAAATGCATAACATGGAAACCGCACTACAGCCCATATTCAAACACTAAACGAACAAAACAGCAGTCTTCCTCTTTTTTCAGTGCTGATCCATTAACGGATACTAGCGATCATCATTTCCTTCTTTTTGGAAGAATTCGTACATTACGCCGATATTTAAGTCTGGTAATACTAGTGATGTCAGTAGTTATCGGGGAGTTTGTATACAGTCAACCTTGCCTAAACTTTTGGATGCACTTGGAATCAAGCAATTGTCATGGCAATGTAAAAGCCTTGTTGTTAACAATCAACATGGTTTTCAAAAAGGTTGTTCCACTGTTACTAACTTAACCCATTTACGCCTACCGTCCTTTTAAAAGGATTTCAAAAAAAACCTGTATTTTTCTGATTCAACTGACGGTTGGAAGATGTCGCCAGTGTCACATTATATTTAGTTAACATCTTAAACAAGGTCAATCGCGATCGTTAGGATTTTGTTAATTTTTGGGTCGATAGTGACGAATAAAACACGCTGTGTTTCTAGTGATTTTGCAATGAGTGACTCAAGGTAAGATATGTTAAAACTCGTTTATTTTTTCGTTCTTGTTTTGATTGTTTTTAACAAATAACATAACATACTGACCTTTTTATATATTTGTGGTTATGTTTCACACTTCTTGATCAATCCAGGAGCGTTCAATTAAACGAGTCTTTTTAAAAGGACGATAGAATTATATACTACTATGTGGTTTTTTACAGGTATTGGAAAAAGCCACTAACCATGGCAGAAATCTTAGAGGAATTGAAGAATGACTCTACGTCGGACATTATTCCTACAGGCATTTCCACCCGAAAATGCCAACGAAAACTGCGATACCGATGAAGATTCTGGGGCTGAAGACGATGTAGTACCAAATAATTTACCCGGAGTGCAACTAAGGGCCCTGGCGGAAATTGAATTTGACGTAGAAGGTGAAGACGACTGGGACAGTGATGACGATCTACCACTGTCCACTTTTGTTGAAAGACGACCTAAACACATAAAGACGTTTGACTATACTCTCAATAAAGATTTAGAGTCTACGTTTATGCATTGGCAATCAGTTTAAACTGCACAAAGCAATCGTTCCCCTGGAAATATTTTCAAGCTGTTCTTTGATGAGAACTTGGTAGGAGAAATTGTCAATTTTACCAATATTTATGCACAGCAAAAAAACCGCCCCGGTAACGTTACTGCAGACGAGATGTACTGCTTCATAGGGGTGTTACTTGTCAGTGGATATACAACTGTTCCAAGGCGACATATGTATTGGCAAAATTGCAACGATACCCAGAATAAACTTATATTAGCCGCTATTTCCAGAGATAGATTTCAATTCATAATGAGTAATCTTCATTGCAGTGATAATACTTCCCTTGATAAAAAAGACAAGTACTCTAAACTACGTCCTCTTTTCAAGAGCCTAAATAAAAAATTTATTCGAGGCAAGCCTATAAGGTGGGGGTATAAATTTTGGGTAGGTAGCCTACGCCTTGGATAATTGTTTATTTTGATCTCTACCAAGGTGCGTCGATAACAATTCCGGACAAATATAAACACCTGGGTTTGGAAGCGTCAGTTGTTCTCCAATATGCAGATGTTTTACAGAAAATGCCTTACCAGCCCTTTCACATATTTTTTGAAAATTTTTTCACATCTTTGTCACTTCTAAAGGAGCTAAAATTGAGGAACATCAAGGCAACTGGTACTATACGTGAAAACCGGATCCCACAATCTCCATTTAGCAACGCGGCAGTTCTGAAGAAAAAGACACGACGTACATTTGAATGGGGTGTTGCCGATAATGAAATCGCATTATGCAAATGGAATGACAACAGCGTTGTTACTTTAGCCACCAATGCATATTTAGTAACAACTCTATAGGAGTAATGGTGGTACTCTTGACCAACTTCAGTTTAGAAGGGACCTAGGGACACAGCTGCTCAAAACGTACAGGAAAGCAACTAAGAGAGGACCTTCGAAATTGACAAAAATTGCATTCCAATTCTTAAGTTACGATAGACTAGATCATTTAGTTACATATCACGAGAGTCAGCGGAAATGTGCTGTGTGCCACAAAAAAGCAAATTTTGTGTGCCAAAAATGTGAAGTTGGTCTTGAAAACTGTTTTGTGGACTATCATACAAATTAGTTTTTAAGTTAAGTTTTAAGTATTTTGCTAAGCATTTTGTAAGATATATAAACATATTTTTAAGTCTTTACTTATTTTTCTAATAGTAGCCCTTTATCCTACCGTCCTTTTAAAAGGACCGCCGTTTTTCCCAAAACTGGAAATTGAAAAAAAAATCATGATTTTTTCTCGACTTATGGGACCTTCTATTGACCGTTTTTAAGAAAAAAATATACAAATTCGGAAAAATATAGTTTCAGTTCAAATGGGTTAATATGTTATGAAGATTATCTGTTTAATGCTTTTGGTAAGGGTTCACAAGTTGATGCTATTTATACGAATTTTTCGAAGGCGTTCGATAGAGTTAATCATGCGCTTCTACTGGCAAAACTCCAAGCTTCGGGTTTTGGATCAAATATTATTTGTTGACTATCTACTGGATGGATCGCAATGTATACGGCTTAATAACTTCTTATCTAGCAGCTTTTCTGTGCCATCTGGCGTTCCTCAGGGATCACATGTGGGACCGTTGCTTTTTACAATCTTTGTTAATGATTTAGGATTATTTGTAAGACATTGTGAATTTTTATTATTCGCTGATGATTTAAAATTGCTTTTGTCTATTGATTCTAATGTTCAATGTCAATTGTTACAGGATGACTTGCATAATCTCTATGAATAGTGCAACCTTAATGGTTAAGACTTATATTAATTTCCGTCTCAAAGTGACTAAATGTATTTGAATTATAAGGTTTTTTTAATGATGTTTAATTAGTAGGGCCCACGGTGTTCGAAAAAAAATTATTTAAGTCCTCGGGTAAATTCAGATTTTCAGGAATAGGGTCAATCTTTTTTTTAGTAAAATTAAGTTTTTTGGCTTTGTTCCAAGATTCTTTACCCTCTTCTATAGACATTTGCTAGAAAAAAATAATTTTTTCGCGATTAATTGCATGTTTAGTATAATTCTTTAATTGCCTGTAATCTGTCAAATTCACAAGAGTTTTTTGTAGAGTATATTTTTGCGAGCTTTGTCTCTTAATTTAATTAAATATTTAATATTACTCGTTATCCACGGCGCAAATGGTCTATCCTTATATAGTCTTGTTTTAAACGGAGCGTATTTATTTATTAAATTGGAAATATTATTGATAAGTAATGAGACTTTTTGATTAATGTCAGAAATATTATAAATATTATGCCACTGTAGCTGCTGAGCCTCCTCCCCAAATGAAGTCATGTTAATACTATTGTAGTCCCTGAACCTAACATTTTTTTTACGTAATTTAGATTTTAGTAAATTTAAATTCGCTTGAACTAAATTATGATCAGATATACAGGTAGATTGAGAGCTAATACACTCGATCTTACTGCTAGCTACAATGACGTCAATAATGGTATTAGAGACCGATTGTTTATGCTTTATATTTCGCTTATATCATTGTCTTTGGTCTCTATTTGTATATTTGTTGTTTGACCCTAATAAAAGTTTACCATAATGTTTTAAGTCCCGATCATCTAACCTATCTAACCTACCTATCATCTAACTAATCTTGTCTGATGATTTTTACTAGTTTTGAATGCTGGAATTTGTCAAATGCTGTTTGAGAATCCACATAGCATGCGTACACATCGCAGTTCATATGACAACGTCTTTGGCATTATATGACTTTTAACACAATGTTTGAGTATAAGCGTTAAAAGTTAACTTGGTGTTAAATATCACTGCAAGATCTCAGTGTATAGCAAAAGGCCGCATGTTGTTCACATTGGGAAACTCTGTCTACGTCTTCTTGGAGACTAACTGCATCATCAGCAGAAATGATAGATTGGAAAACCTTTATGTCAACTACAAACATCAGAAATCTGTGATGACTTATACAGAGAACAAGGTCCGTTAAAAAAGAATTGGTCCGCAATGAGAGCCTCGAAGTACCACAATGATTTTAGCATATTCCACACAGCGTGATTGACTGTACACCACCCGCAATAAGGTGGACTATCGAATCTATTGCATACTAAACTATGTTCGTAGTTGACCTTATCAAAGGCTTTTGTAAAGTCTAAGGAGTCAACGCTTTTCACAATGTTACTAATATATTTTTTACAAAGAACCAGATTTGTTAACGTGGATCTGCCTCCTAAAACGTCGTTCATTATCCAGTGTCGTTAAAATTGGGGTTAGAAAACGATTTTTTCTAGACACATGTTTTGCTAGTATTTTCACTGGGACCTTTGACTCTTGTCATGAGTTCTTGTGAGCTTTGAATATTCTCAGCAAATACTACCGTATCGTCTGCATACCTTATATTATTTAATCGTTGTCATAATCTCAGTTTTATGTCATTTAGGGCTTCTTTAAATATCTCTTCTAATATACTCGTAGTTAAAATAATAGGAGTATAGGTTAATTAATAGGGGTGAGAAGATACAACCTTTGTCGTACTCCACTTTGTATTTCGATTACAACGCTTTCTTTGGGTTCTACTCGTATATTTGCTGTGACAAACGATATAATACTGGATCAAACTGCATCCAACATATATGCTTCCTTACAGAAAAAAAAACTTACTTAACCACTTACTTCAAAAAAAAAAATGATACTTTGTAGGACAAAGTACGATAAAACACTCAACAAGCAATGGAAGCAGCCAAAGATTCTGATCTGTTCAAACCAAAAAAATAACCTTTCTCGATATGAACCAGCTGATCTATTAGTCTTAATTTTATTGATAAAGCCCTTATAGAATTGATTGCATAAGGGTTTACACCCGTTCCTCAGATTAACAAAGTCAGCATAATTCCATATGAAAAATAATATTTCAAGACAACAGAGAAAATCTCAATAAAATGTTGATCATCGTCTGCAGTAACCACCACAAAGTAAAAAGGAATAATTCAAGATCATTCATATGCTAATTGAAAAATGAATGTGATAAAAACCCAAAAGAATATTATGGTAATAGTAATTTGTTACCCTACTTCTTGCATTAAAGTTAACTGGTTATAAAATATTACGAAAATGAACTTTTAAAGAAATGAAAAAGTAATTATTCACCGAAAAAACCCCCGCCTTCGCAAGAAAGTGCCCTTCTTAAAAAAAGTTGAAAAATTGAAAAATGTCAAGGATGATATTACACACAGATAAATCTTACAGTGGAAGTTGAGAGCATTTGAGAAGGAATCGATGAAGTTGGATATATATTTAATACCCTACTTAATGAAAGAGGATATCTGTTACCAAATCGTAGCCTGTCCATCTTATTCTTTCATTAATCTTTTGAAAATAATCTTGTCGTGAAAGGACTAAGATACTTTATTAAGGCACGAATTTTTAACAGAAAGGGTGCAAGTAAATCCGTTTGATCTTCTTTCAATTTTGCCGCTCTCTATATCTATAGAACTTATGTAATATACAGGGTGTTCGAAAAATAGACGGAGATATTTCAATGGGTGATTCCTTGTAAAAAAATATGAGAAAAAGTTTCCATAAACATAGGTCCGGAAATGCACAGTTTTGAAGATACAGGGTGATACATTTTTTAAAAAATATTAATTATTTTTCTAGGAGAACTGACACTTGTAATTGTCAAACCTCCATGCAGAAATGATTTTTTGTTTTCCGAGGCACCTGTGAGTTTTGTACCAAAAATTCATAAACCAATTTTGTCCAGTGACATGTAATAAAACGGTATTTATTTTTTTGTCGCAAACGAAGTGAGATACGAAACAAATACAAGAGGCGAAAAAGTTCTATTTTTAAATGCTTAATCAAACAACAAATACTAAAGTTGAAAAAAGCAGTGGCGTACATTTTTTTGCCAATAATATTTGCTAAGATGTCCCCCGGGACGCTACTGGACCTTATAATTTTAATCTAATTAGGGCTAAATTAGCCTCTTAATACAACAAGTAATACTGCTAAATTTCAAAGAAATCGAGTAAATATTTTCTTTAATATTAATAAAAAAAATTATATTTAAAAAAAAATGTATCACCCTGTATCTTGAAAACTGTGCATTTCCGGATCCATGTTTATAAAAACTTTGTCTCATATTTTTTTACAAGAAATCACCCATTGAAATATCTCTTGTCTGTCTTTCGAACCACACTGTATAGTAGCAAATAAGTTCAATAAAAATGAAATGGACCGTTTCTGAAAAAAAAGCCCGAACCCGTCGATTTTAATATTAAGTTTAGGGTTTTTCTACGTGGAAATTAAATATACAGAGTGGCCCTAAGAAAAGATATGACGTCATCAATATGTTTTTTAAATGGAAACCACAATTTTTTAATACAGAATCAGAAAGAACGTATTTTTTACAAAAGATATGGTACAAACGAATAGTGGTTACATAAGCAATTTTGAACGAAAAATTATGATTAAATGTAAAATTAAAGAAACTACCTATCTAAATTAAATGTTGTAAATCGATGGGTTTGGGCATTTTTTTCGGAAACGGTCCATTTAATTTTTATTGAATTTATCCGCTATTTTACAGATGCACTGTATAAATATTTACAGTAATTTATCCATTAAATTTAAACCTGAACATTCCATTAACATTAGAGAAAGCTTATGTAAACCTGGATCTGATCCAGCATCGATTCGCCTAAAAATAAATTTAACATATTTTGAGTCAGTATGAATTTTGATGCCGGACTTGGAAGGCGAAACAATCGTGAACCAGTATTGATTTCTATATCTACTAGCGCTATTATTGAACTTACTATGGTTAAAGCGTACGTATAAAAAGCTAAGGCTTCAGAGCTTGAAGAAAAATTATTATTGGGTGATATTTCCAGCAATAAATATTTTATTTCCATTTGAAATAAAAGCAAAAATCGAACAAAGAGAAATCTTATTAATTTCATCAAAATAAAGCTAAACGAGCTTTTTAATTTCCGCAGGCGCCTCGCGCTGCCAAAGCCAAACTCTGGGGAGAACGCAGAAATGTTCCAATTTAACTTAATTTGAAAACTTAGATTAGTAAAAACGTTTCCGAATTTAAATCTTTAATAGTAGAATTAAAATCGGGTATTTAAACACCAATCCCAATGGCAGAATTATTAGAAATTCCTTCGAGCAATTAAAAGTGCAAGACAAGCTCTCGACGGATTAACAGCAGGAAACTGAAATTTAAGCTAATTTAGATCGCGATTATAATTTTCATTTATTATGGGCTTATAAAAAAAAAAGAAACAATATTTAGTTTTAATTCTCTCCTGAACACCTTAACATGATTAGCGTAACGAGTCCAGAGAGCTTACTTAATAAAGTGTTTTGGTGAAGTGGTGAAACCGTTTTTATTTAATGTTAAAAGGTCGAAAGGATATTTCTTCTCAAATTTCTAATTATATACAATTAAATTCTATAGAGTACACACTATGATTTTTTGAATACCTTTTGCAGAGTATTCGTTAATTCATTTCTGATACTACTAAGCCTATCGATCATTTGAAAACAATCTAATTTCTATTAATAGATAATTTAAAAGTAATTTATTATGTATTCACAATCAGTTTTTAAAAAGATATTCGAGAAATTTGGTTAGTAAAAAGGCAATAAAATACGAAATTTGTCTTCAAGCTCTTCTCAGAGCTCTTTAAATGAAAATGATTTAGAATCTGATAACCTAAGCGATTCATTTTCTGATTTGATTGAAGACGAGAATAATGAGGTTCTTCAAAATCCTAAATATTGAGAGACCAAGTCGTGCTAATTTAAACATAGGTGATTTTGTGTTGGTAACGTTTAATGCCAACCAATATCCTGGAAAAATTATCAAGATTTCAGAAGAAGGACCTAGAGTAGATTGTATGGAAAAAGGAATTAAATTTTGGAGGTGGCCAGAAAAAAAGAACGAATTTTTGTGCAGTTGGGAAGACGTCATTATGAAAATTAACGAGCCAAAAATGGTATCTAGGAGAAATCAGTACAAAGTTTTAGAAATTGACAATTTTATTGACAAATAAGTGTAATTCTTAGTATAGATGTAGGATATTTTTGCAAAGCATTAGGATAAAGTGTTTTTGATATTTTGTCCCTTATTATAACAAATGTGTTGATTATTTTCAATAAATTTCATTAAAATAAATTTTTTGTTGCAAATTTTGCATTTTTTCGGTTTATTATCTGTTTGAAAAACCGCCAGTATTTTTTCTTAAGCTGTTATTTACCTAAAATTAATTTAACCCCCTACGTTTCAGTGTAGCGTTAACCCAAGACCTAATTAACATGCACGGGACAAAGTTTCCCTATTTCAAGGTAACTTTGGCCCACTTGAAAGAAAAATTTCTTTTTGATAAACAATTTATTATACATGCAGACTGAAGTACAAAATCTATGGGAACATCCATTATGAAGCATAAATAAAAATTACATACAATAGAGTTTAAACAAAAAATAAAAAATGGGCCAATGTTTCCCCATTTTACGGTACCTGAATAAAATTAATATTGACCGGCTCTACTGATGGTTGTTATAGGCTTAAGTTATGTCTATTTTAAATTATTGCATTGTAGTAGGTTTTCGTTGTTTGGACCAAATCAATAAATACCGCCTTCTGCGTGTGTAAAAGCAACGCTTTGTGTTTGATCTTAGAAAGTTTGATCATGTTGTATAATACATATTTCTTTTGGAGTGATTAGACAAGAATAATATTTATTGAACATATCAAGTACAAAGAAACCTTGTTCGTATACGAAATATTACGTATCATAGTTTAACAATTCCACATCACTCCATGATTCTGTTACAAGCCTGTTTTTAATGACTTTGTTTTAAGACAATTTTAGGTATAATGGTGTAGTACAAATTGTTGAATATATAAAAAAATAATAGATTAATAATACTTTATCTTATTTACTTTAATTAAACGAAATTTGAATGGACGGATGGGTGATAAGGAAGGAAAAGGGGGAAAAGGAGGGTAAAAGTATGGGAAGTGAGGGTTAGAAAATAGGTACAAGGGAACCAATGGAAGGAGGGAGAGAGGAGGGAGACTTACTATAAAGGTGACGGCTCAGGGGATCTTCTCAAAAGGAAGCCGACTACCACTAGTTTGGTAGAGTGGCGTGGATTCCACAAGAGTTCAATAAAATATAGGCACCACCTGTTTTATCCCAAATGTATAAGAAAATTCCGATGAACAAGAAAACAGGAAATTACTAAAAGCACTATACCTATAAACCTGAAAGAAAATCTCACAAAGAAGAACAGACAGGGAGATTTATAAATACAATTAATTATATTGACCCTTAATATTATGTACAAGTGTTATGGTGTAATTAATAAATTAACAATAAAATAAATATTAACCCTTTACTTTGGCTATTAAATTACAGCTTTAGCGTGAGAGCACCTTAAAACTCACACCAAAAGTCCCTTATCTAACTTAGAAAGTTAGGTTATCTTTCAAAAATCAAAATTAACTTAAAAGAAAAGCTTTAGTTCTGAGATACATTCAAGTGAATCTATATTAAAAAAAAATGAATAATCAAACTTATTACTTTAAAAACAAGTTATGTTGCCCTTCCTGAATATAGTGTCTATATCAAGGGTAAAATCTCATATTCTGTTGTTTGGGGCTAAAAGTTCGCATGAGTACTTTCGAAATAGGCCTATTTATCCAGTTTACAAGGAGATCTATACGGTCTATTTCAATGAAATAATTAATATACACCTAGTTATTATGAAACTATTCAATACAACAGTGTAGTAGTGAAATCTAATAATGAGAGTGATAACAATGTAATTTTGAGGTTAGTATTCAGTAAAATATACTACAGTAAAGCTAATAAATGTTGATAGGACTTTGGTTTACTGCTTAGGTAATTTACTGACTGCATGGTTCACTATACATCACAAACATAGATCAAACCTGGCTCCAAGAGGGCTGCATGATTGACATGTAGGACTTGGGTGGATCGGTTGAACAGTTAATGTCAATGTAGATGTTGTGGACGTTATTGGAGTAGATGAGTGGAGATTTTTACTTCTTATAATAGTGGATGAAAACCAGGAGAAAAAATAAAGCCTGAAAGTGGAAGAATACCCAGATTGAGGAATAGCCAATACAGTAAGTGGATATAAGCACTGATGGTTAAACTTAACGGTATGCTTGAGTCTACTTATATAAAATTACATGTGTAATATGTAGAGTATCATAAACCAAGATGCCAAATGAAAATATTAGGACTTACCAATGGAATTGGCCTTATCTCGGGAACACAAAACTGGACACTTAAACAAAGAACCTCGAAAAAGTTGGGATTTAACTACGCCACTTATAATACTGCACTATTGCAGTATGGCATTTAGTATCCACAAACTAAAATACCCAAAAGGTGATTTTTCAACTTTTCATTGGAGTAAAACCGGCAAAAATACCAAGAACTCAACCTTCTTCAAAGGCTTGTTCTTCAAGACTCCTAGAGGTCAAAGATTTTCGCGCCAGAATTGGTTTTAGTAGGGATATAGAAGAATGAGCTGGGATCTTATTGGCTAGAATATGACTTCTGACATTAGTGAAATCAAAACAAATAACAAAAATTAATATTATGATTAATAATTCAGCTATGCTTTCGCTTTTGGATTTATTTTATTTTCCTATTCTTTATGTATCTGAAGAAAATAAACTGTAACAAGATATAATGTAATTTAAAGATAATTTGTACAGTATTTTTGTTTTGTTAGGTACCTATTTACTTTGTGTGTATTTTGTCTGAGTATTTTTTATAATGTTTATTTGTTTATATTTGTATTTTTTTCCTTTAGCTTTGTCGATAAAATGTAAATTTTCTGATAATAAAGCATTTGATTGATTGATATATGTTTATATAGTCGTTTTTCTTTTTAGTTTGTATTTTATATTGTCAGAGAGGTTAAGAGTAGCTTTAAGCTAATCTTCGCCTAGTCTGACAAGTAGTACTTAAAATGTAACTCTTTGAACAAAGGCATGTTTATTTATTTATTTAGCTTTATTATCAAAATCTAAACAGCTTTTTATTTTTTTTTTAACTGTTAGTAAATATTTAATAGCATTTTATCAAGCGCTAATTTCGCTGGCCTGTATAGGTTTATAAACAAGAATTGAAACCAATATTACTTTTTTCTTAATTTGACCACTTACCTAATGTGTTTAGGAATATCACCGGGTACCCCATAAGGATGAGGAGGAACACCCATTCCAGGCATTTCCATCATCCACCTTAGCCTCGTTTTCCGAGGCCTTTTCATTAACATCATTGCTGGCAGATAATTCAAAAACACGAATCTAATCCATGAAGGCATTCTAAAATATAGTTTTTTTTTCAGAAAAAGTAAATTTTATTAATTACAAGATATAAAAAAATGACTTTTAACGACACTTAGGAAACAATATCTAATTTAAGTTTAGTCCCAAAAAAGTGTGCTAGTAAATTATATAATACACTTGAGACCATTAAGATAAAGATAGGAAATCTCTGCCGGTTGAAACAAAATTAAATAATGCACGAAGTGATAAAAATAAATAAAAAATTAAATAATAGGCGCCAATTGAAAAACGTGGGAGTATCCCTTCCTTGTTAGAAATACAAGTACAAAATCTATTTTTAGCATTACCTCGTGGGCAATTTTAGGGTTGATATTTGTGTATAATGCTGTTAAATTGCCTGTGTTATTGGGATAATTCATTAGTGCCAATTTATACAGTTTATAACGTTTTATTCTGATTAAAGAGGTGTTCCGTTTGCTATGCAAAATATAACCTCACGAAATTAACAAATACATTTTAGACATTAAATTTGCTAAAAATAGACATATGGATAGTTATCCAGTCTGGTCTTCAATAGTTTCAACAATATTGCAATAAATACTAAGACTGATATTATGATACTGTTTCTTAAGTGTCAGTATAAGAAACGAATAACGTTGCATACCTGTGTGTTCTAGGACCCCTGAAGTTCCAATTAATAATAACTACAGTAACAAGTATACTAACAGTGTTCATAATGAACGTAAAAAGGAGGTACTTGGCTATGAGCGGCAATACCAACGATGTCGGTGGCAGGATTTTCGATACCAACAACAGAAATACAACGAGTGATAGTAAAATACTAATTCCTAACGTTACCTAAAAAAAACAATTCTTAAAAAATGGTGTAATATTTTCTCGTAATTATTTTGATACAAAATGTAATACATAAGGAACACAAAAATATAGCAAGTGAGACAGCAATAAATCAGGCCAACTAACATTCGAAATGCAACCGCTAGATTAGGATCTTTAACAATGTAACGATAATATGATTGTGTTGGATAAGGATAATTAGTTAATCTAACGATCCATCGTAAATTGGCTAAGATATCAAATAATATCGTCATGAAGTTGAAGATCGCTGAATAAAATGAGGAAATGAAGAGAAGAAGTAGAATTAGTCAAAGTCACTATTAACTCTAATAAAGTTTCAGTTACAAGTACTTATAGAAGAAATAAATGGTTTCATAATATGTTTATATGTCAAAATATGGCAAATTCCAAGATTATTAAGGTAAACCAAAATTTCACCCTATGAAGAACTACCTACTAATGGATTTAGAGCGATCTCGATCTTTATAAGACCTGGTCAGTTAGAAGATTGGTTTTTCGTTGCAATCTTCGACACTTAATACGTTTATTTAATAACTAAAATATCACTGAGTTACTTTTCAACTTAAAATTAAGTGCATTGAAATCCGAAAATAAATAGAAGATCTTCGGTTCAAGGATATTGGTTTGCCTGGTAAGCCTGACTTAATGCCATTTAAAGAACCCATCTCAGTTTATGGTTTAATTCATGGATATCATATTCCAGATAATATCCTCAAAAATACATAAAATCTTGAAAGTAATATCGAACATTGCCTTAGGAAAATCACTTTGTTACCAATAAAACTTGTTTCTAATTTAAAATAAAAATTGCAATATTACGAGTAGGAGAAAATGATACAGTGATAGACTATAAAGGATTCAGTTATACTATCACACGTAGAATAAAACAACAAAAACTCATGCCACGAGAAGGTCTGGAAAATTCTAGGATTATTAAGTTAAATAGGAATGCTACCATAGAAGCCTATGAGAAGATTATAGGTATTGCGATCCTGATTAAATTTGCTTATTATTTACGTTGCTCTAAGATTGTTTTGTTGTTGAAATATTTTGTTAATAATTAATTAAGCATAAGGCTTAGGTACAACAAACTTCGAAGAAAATGAAAGGGGGAGCAACAGACACTTATCTTATTAATTAAATTTCGTAAAATTGTTGACAAACGGATTATGAAAGTTAGGAAATGCGACGATCTAATTCTGTTGTTATATCCAGAATCAGACTATATTTCGATGAAAAAAAAAATGTTTATTAATGTATGATCTGAAGAAGTTGTTTAGAAAATAGTATATTGATAAATACTAAAAGAGCTCTCCTGCGACGAAGGTTTGAAATTTTATTTGAATCTCTGGGGTTCCAACAGGATGACATATTTAAAGAGGTAAATCTTGTGAATAATTCAGCGGCACACTGGGGTAGCACAAGTACACTAATAATTCACATTCTAGTCTAGCGAGGAAAACATTCATTTACTAACCTTTTCTCCTGCTTCCGCAGGCAAGTAAAAAACTAAAACACATAAAAATGAAATGAGTACAGTCGGGAGTATTAAATTCACTGTGTAAAATAAAGTTTTTCTTCGTATTATTATATAAAAAGTGATATCGGTTTCCGTGGGATGGTCTCCTTCGTAAATGTTGAGGTAGGCGGGTACTTCTATTATGTCCCAAGTACCTGATTTCCAATAATCGGACAAATCTACGAACTCTTTATTGTTATAAAGGGCTAACGACACTTGGTCTCCGTTAAACGTCCAGGAACCGAATTTCATTATACACTTTTGCTGGTCAAATGGAAAATATGTTACATCTATTGTACACGAACTCTGAAATTAAAGAAATAAATTCAATCAACTACAATATATTAAACATATTTCCTAATTAAAAATTATATTCGTTTTGGTACATGAGAAAAAATATAACTTGAAAAAGCTGTCGCTTTTGGCCCATAATGTCCTGGCAAGTATTTTGACATTCTGCTATCGAATTCGGCACCCAAACAAATTTTATTTATTTATTCGTATACAGTGCATCCCAAAAGTTATGTCTAATTTCATTTAAAATTCAGGGGTGTGTTCGAAAAAAAAACGCTCGGACAAGTCGATTTTTATTTCAAGTTGCGTGAGTTTGTATGTACAGGGTTGCTCAAAAATAAATCACGACCATCAACTTCATTTTTTCAAATGAAAGCACCTTTTTTTATTTCATTTTTGAATTTCGCGTGGAATTCTACGTATATTTCATGCATCATGTTTCATACCTAAAGTCAACAGTTATCGAAAAAAAGACGACCAAACATTATTATTGAAGTTCACCTTACGAGTCACCTTATCTCTGAGAATTTTTATACTGAGCAAAACTCCATTCATTCGTGTTTTTTTATTATTGGCTGGTGACCGTGTATTTTCATAGAAACTGTGTGACAGTTGGACGCCAAACAGATATTGTCAAGTGTGAAGTGTACGAGCAAAGGTAAAGTTAACGGAACGAGAAAAATTATTCAATGAAATCCATCCTGATCGTCCTCCGATATGTCAAAAGGTGGTGAGTAGAATAGAGGCTAAATTTAGAGAATTCGGTCATGTTAGAGATCTGCCGAAATCTGGTCGTCCTGACTGTCGAGATGAAAATGAACAACTTGACGTTTTGCTTTCTTTGGAAGAAAATCCATGCACTCCTCTGTCGCAGATTGGGGCAAATTTACACATGGCGTTCACCGAATAGTTAAAAACCACAAATATCACCCCTACAAAGTTATTCCTGTGCAAGAGTTATTTGATGGCGATTTCGATAGGCGAAATGAGTTTTGTGAACGCTTACGAAACATGGGCAATCTAAATAATAATTTAGTAACAAATATTATGTTTTCCAAAGAAGCCACGTTCTGTTTGAATGGTAGTGTGAACAGTCCAAATCCATTGGACACAGACTATCCTGACGAAGAACTAATTTTCCAGCAAGATGGCGCTCCTCCGCACTATGCTGCCACTGTGCGTACATTTTTGGATGAAACCTTTCCCAATCGGTGGATAGGAAGGAGAGGACCCATCGAATGGCCTGCTAGGTCGCCTGACCTAATACCAATGGACTTTTTTTTTGTGGGGATACCTCAATTCGAAGGTATTTGTTAATAGGGCAAATAATCTAGACGACTTGAAAGAGAGAAGTGTGCGCCATAACTCTGCAAAATGATTGAAAATGTGTAACGAGACTTTATTGATCTCCTTGGATATTGTCAAGCCGTGAAGGCCACCATTTTGAACATTTAACCTAATTTTTGTTCTTTTTTTATTAGTTACATGAATCGTCTTTTTTTCGATAACTGTTGACTTTAGGTATAGGATCTGAATGAAACATACGTAGAATTCCACGCGAAATTCAAAGATGAAATAAAAAAAAGGTGCTTTCATTTGAAAAAATGAAGTTGAGCTGATGGTCGTAGTTTATTTTTGAGCAAATTTTGGTACTTTTTGTTTGTTCGACTTCATGAAAATTGAGGGATCATCTTATAATATCATAACATCTGAAGGAAAACTGTCAATCATCACCATACTTGACTCAAAAAGCTTTCAAATCACTTCCAACCCAGCCTATGCCAAATAACTTAAGCTTAGTCTAAAATTCTGAGTACACAGAGTAAAACCAAATCCCCTTTTCCGATAAAACTAATAATTAGTTAAAAATTGATTTATCCATACTTCTCGGAGTTTATAAAATGTTTACAGCAGATAGTGAGCTTAGTTATTAGTAGTTTGTCAAACAACTTGAGAATACTGGATATAATTGCTTTATAGTTACATTATCTCTATCCCCTAATTTAAATATTGTTGTCCAAAAGTCAGGATAAATTTCAACGTAATGCATTGCGGGAAATCAATTCGTATTCTAACATCAACACCTGAATTATCTATGTTTTCAGCATCTATACATTTGAAAAATTTTACTTAAAAAAAAAATAACGATCGCAGAGTAGTATGCAGTGCTCAAATGCGGGGCAAAATGTAACGCTTCAAGAATCCAACAGCTTCAGAACGTCTATGCAAAAAATTAATGAACATGTATTTATGTTTTCCTTGATTTAAATAAAAAATTCTTTTGATATACCATTTTTTTTATAAGATCGGCAGCATCAAGGAACATAGTTCATAAATTTCCAAGAGGCATATATGAAACTAGAATTTGTTTTCATGTAAGTTTTTGTACTCTAGTTTTAATTTGATGTGATGAAAATCGAAACAATATAAAAACATGCCTAACCATCTATCAAAAAGCAAATATTAAAAAAATACATCATCATTCCGGAACACTTTTTAGCAACGCCCAATTTCAATATAAATCCAAAATTGTCCACACGTGTAAATAAAAAGAAATAACCGATAAAACTAGAAAACCATTTTATTTTACTGGCTTAATTGTGCCGAGCTAAACAATGTCGCTTTTGTATGCGAAACGCGTGTACCCATATAATAACAAAAAAATAGTATCATTTGATCATCTCTGTTTTACCTCAAACATTTCAATATGACGGGAGACGGGTAATAAATTTCAAAGCTCGTTACTTCTGACGTGAAAATTGATGTTTTTCTGTGAAAAATTTTAATTGATATAGGGAGTTATTTGGATAATAGGCAATTACCAATGTTTCATCGATATTTCTGAAGATAAGATAGAAGATTTAATTGATTTTGCTAAAATAACATTTCTTTAAGTAGCTACATCTGTTACTTTTGCATAGAGAAAACTTCATATCTCTAGGGTTAATACTATGTATTTTCACTTTCCATTAGACTCTAAATTCGGATCACATGTCAAGTATGGGCATTCTCATTATTGAGTATTTTATTGATCAACTCTGGCATCTACTATTTAGGGTCTGACGAATTAGTGTCTGAATGAAAATATATAGCACTTATTATATAGAGGGCCGGAAGGCAGGACCTCGTAACCCGCAAAAATTATTAAAATGGGATTTTGATATATTTCTTTTCAGAATTAGTCTCGCCATCTATTGAAAAATGCTCAAATTAAAAAAAATCCGTTAAGCAGAATTTAAAAGAAAACATAACCTTGTATCTATTTCGCGCCAAATTGTTGACACATTACCTCGTAACCGCTCAGTTTCCCGTAAACGGTTGTGGTGTTCAGAGGTAAGTCCAGAATAACTTCTTTTATATCATTGAATTTTCTTTTTATTTTACATGGTGTGATCTTATTTGGGTACATGTACGTTTAACTAATGTAATTTTAAATGTTAATGGCAATTTTAGTCAGTAATTTGCTAGTAATTAGTCACATTTTTTTATGTTTCAGTTACGAGGTACTGTTTTTGTGTTTCTGCATTTCAGAGGTAAGTAAAACTTTATATTATGCCTAAGACTACAGTTTTTTTAAAAGCCGATAAGAAAAATTTTCTTCCATTTAATTTTTTGCCTGGCAACAGAAAATTACTATTAGGATTTTAAGAAAAATATTAAAATATTTTGAACAATAAATTAATTAAAAGAATAAGGAGAAACTAGTGTTCTTAAAATAGTATCTATTTTAAGAACTTTTACGTTTTTTGGAAAAACAGCATGTATGTAGCTATACCCCAAAAGAAAAGGTACTTAATACATTTTCGAACTTTGTTTTGCTAGCCTTGGCTTGTGCCTCGAATGCCGGCAATTTTAAAGATCGTGTGGGAATATCCACCTTTTCCTACTAGATTTGCTACTACAATTTTACTAGATATACGAACACATGTGTATCTCTTATAGGCTGATTTTCCAACACGACAGCTAAAGATGTTAAGCCGAACAAGAAAAATTATGATGAATGCACTGGCTCCTCAAAACCCAAGCGAAGATCAAGAAAATCTCCCAGGCAGAGCCAATTTAAGCGATTCTTTTAATAGTTTCAATATCTTTGCTGAAGCTTTAAGTCCCGAAGATGTAGCGGTAATGATCCAGGAGGCAGAGATAATTCTTGCAGATGACTTTAGCATGTCCCAGCATCAACTCGAAAGCACTTTGGAAACCTCTGAGATGAGAAGTTCAATTATAAAGGAAAACCCAAAAGAACAAAAAAGTTGCCTGATGGAAGACGCAATTCAAGAAGGGATAGTTCTTAGAGCTTTGTATTTCCCAGCAGCAACCAGAGAGCACTTTAGAGACTTCTGAGATCGAAAGTTTAACGCCAAAAGAACGACAAAGTGATGAAATAAGTTTGATAGACGCAGAAATTCAATCAGATCCAGAATCAATGGCCACAGGAGACGCGATTGAAGATACGAACACGCCTGACGATAGTGTGCTAGAAAACAGCTCCAGTTCAGAAGATAAAACGCAATTAGAAATAAAGAAACGGACCAAAGGCCAAAGAAAAAGAGAAGTCAACAAAAAACAAAGAATGAGTGGAGGGAAATACACTGGATTTAGGAAACCGAAGGGTCAAAACAATACTTTTCATGATACTCCACGAGAAGAAATACGTCTAAAGCCTCGAAGCAATTGCAAAGATCCCTCAAAACAGTGCCGAAAATTTACGGATAATGATAGAAAAAATATTTTTTCCAAATTTTGGTCAGAGATGTCCTGGGAACAAAGAAAAGTGTTTGTAGCAACCACAGTAAAGGTATGTGACAGGAAAAGGCCTGAAACAGAAAATTCAAGACGGTCCATAACATTGAAATACCATCTTATTTTAAGCAATGCTCACCTTCCGGTTTGTAAGTCAATGTATCTTAATACTTTAAGCTTAGGAGAATGGTCTGCAAGATGTTGGGCTTTATCGGCAAATCATGGGATAGTAAAAGCACGTGATACCCAAGTGAAGCGTCTAGATATTTTTAAGGAAGAACTATTTTTAGACACATTTTTAACTAAATTAAATAAATTACCATCCCATTACTGCAGGAAGGATACAGACAGGCTTTATTATACTAGGCAAAATTTTCAGTCTTGGAACGATTTGTATAAAGTTTACCAACAGGAATGTCAACTGAAAATCGTAAAGCTCTTTGTTTTAAGCTATTAAGGCAGGTTGCTACATCAGTGAAGATTGCTATTTTTTCTCCTCGAAAGGATCAGTGCGATCTTTGTTTTATGTTTAAAAATGGAAACGTATCTGATGAAGACTACAATAAGCACATAGATGCGAAAAATAGGGCCAGAGCTGAGTAAGAAAAAGATAAAGCAGATGCACTATTGGAAAGATGTAACGTTATTACAATGGATGTACAAGCTGTTAAGCTATCGCCTCAGATTGCAGCGAGTACACTGTATTACAAAACTAAATTGTGTTCTCACAATTTCACTATTTACAATTTGGCTACTAAAGAAGTAGTTTGCTATTGGTATAATGAAACTCAAGCAGATGGACAGGCCTCAACATATGCATCTTTTTTGCTTGATTTTCTTGAAGAAAAATTTCTTAGTGGTGGTGACAAAAAACCTATTATAATATACTCCGATGGGTGTACTGCTCAGAATAGAAATGCGATTTTGGCCAATGCTTTATCATACCTGAGTGAAATATATGATATCAAAATCACCCAAAAATTCCTTGAAAAGGGCCATACTCAACTGGAGTGTGACTCAGTGCATAACGCAATAGAAAAGCGACTTAAAAACAAAGAAATATACTTACCTAGTGATTATTTGAGAATTACATGCGACATTCGACGCCATACGTGGCAAAAACGAAAGATTTCGATTTTTTTAGGGATTTTAGTAGAAAAGACCTAATGAAATATAGGTCGATAAAACCATAAAAACCTCGCTTGTGACGGATATTCGAGCATTAGAGTATTATGGAGGTCTTATCAAATTTAAACTGGATTTTAACGATGAATTATTTCATGAGATCTTCAATCGTCCAAATAAAATCAAAAATGTTGAGCTTATTGAATTTCCCGTCTTATATAAACAGAAAAATAAAATAACCAAAACGAAGTATGACCATCTTCAAGCAATAAAAAAATGTATACCTCAAGATTGTTGGCCATTTTACGATAATCTGCCTTTTGATGCAAAATGATTATCTTGTTGTATCGACAATATTTTAACGAAGTTTCTATTTTCTGTGATTACAGTTTTTATTTAACAATAGAATATATTTGGTTTTATTTAGAATTGAAGTTTATTTTATTTAATAATATTCTGTGTATTTTGTAAGCATAGAATTTGTTTTAGTTTCTTTTATTTACTGGTTTTTCAATAAACAATGTTATGGATTAATGAATTTCGTGTTACTGTTCTTTGTGCATTACCTCGTAAGCAACACTTTTAAAAATGCAGTACCTTGTAACCGACATAAATGTTTCTGTACATAAAAATTAATTCAAATTTGTATCGTATTATATTTTCGCATTAATTTTAAATTTAACTGCAAAAACGCGGAGAATTTTTTTTTCTGTATTTTAATTGATTTTTCTTCTCTCCTGTAAAATTCTTACTTTAAGGGTTACGCCGTCCAGCCCTCGATATGTGTTTAAAGAAAAACTATTCCAGGGATTCCTTAAAGTTCACATCTTAATTACATCATAACTTAAATTCGAGCTCAAAATTAGCCACTCACGTCAAAACGTTGAGATATTTAAGATTATATCGGGATTTATATAGGATCCACTTAGTACTAAATGATGCCATTAAAATTAAGACCAGATAAACATTTTTGCATTCTAAACCAGGGTACCCATAACCTCAAACGAACAAGTTTCATATTATGTTGTTGTGACCTTAATTCATGTTTTGATGACATGTACTCATTGCAAAGCTAAATTGAGAATGAATATTCTCGCAACAACTACGTAATGAAGCAATTCCTTTATTAAAAACTATATCAACATGTATATATTTCGTAATACTCCTGCAAAGACTCCTTTCCCCTCTATTATAAATTGTATTTATTTCAAATAAATATAATATTATGCGCAGACTACCTCAAAAGATTAGAGAAATATTGACCTACTTTTCGTAACAGTCCTGGAGGATGTTGTAACTCTGGCGCTCTGATTAAAAGTTACCATGGAGATAAGTCTGAATAACAAAATGAATATTTGAGCGCTGAGGGTGGTTATACGATATTTAATAAGGAACGATCATTCAAAGGAGCCTGATAAAATTGTAAAAATAACATCATTATATTTATAATATTATAAATTTGTGAAACGGTCAATAAAATAATACCAGTATTTATTCTGAAGGCAGAAGATTGGTGCTTTACAAATTTGACTTAAGAGGGCTTGATGAAATCGTGTATAAAAACAGTTAATTACCAACAGCAACTAATTAGACTTGATTAATTTCTTTCATCGGGGTGTTTACTGGAAAGAGCATCTAAAAGGTATGTATATATAAGCCTTTTTCTTTGTCCATGATAAACTAAATACTGGGATAATTATGTTTATTCTTATGGTCCACGAATTGATGTATCTTTAAGTGTATCATCAATTTCCCACTGAAAAAGTTTGCCAATACAGTATACCTTTCTTATGTGATCACGAATATAACCACTTAACACTAGATTCTTCTTAAGAAGTCCGTGACGGAATCTTTGCATGAATCTGTTTTTTATATATCCTTATCAAAGTCTAGAAAAATATTTAGTGAAGCTGTAGGTTTGTATTATAAGCATCAATGTGTTTATGGAATATCCCTGTTGGTATTTTTTAGAGCGATCGATGAACAGCTTTAGTTTTTATAACATTCTGCTTCAGAGCTGTGTGAATAATTAACTCAAACATTATTCAATTCTCTGATTGTAGTCATTAATATTCGTAACAATTTAACTCAAAAACTAGGTCAGCTCTCAAAGTTAATCCCATAATAGGTATATCTTTCATGTGACCGGGTGATTAAAGCGTCAAGCCGGACACTCCATACAATAAAAACCTGTAAAGTAAAATGAATATCTAAAACAATGGGAGCAAACAAAGAGTATTATTTGTCTACATCCAGCAGGGACAGTATTAATGACGAAAAGGCCAAAGACCATTACTCTTGATTTTCGATGGCTCTTTCTCTTTGAGATTTATATAAAATAAACCATGGGCAATGCCTCTTATTTTTCCTTATAAACTATCTGACATTTCTACGTAATTTACCGCCTTTATGTCAGAAATTCAATTTACCTCAACTGCAATATAATATATTTATTTCCGACGTCTGTAAAATAACTATATACAGTGCATAATTGCTGAAAAATTGGCAATTATAAAGCCTTTTACTGTAATACAATTAATTGTCCTTTCTGCGAAAAAGAGTCAATGGAAAAGTAATTTCCAAGCTTATAAGGGACTTTTTCGGAATCAAATCAGATTATTTCTGTGTACCAAGTCAATGAACTAAAAAAAATCAAATCTAAAATAAAAGTCGACCAAATTTGTTTCTCAGGTTAAGAAATACTCGAATGCTTAAAGCGAAAAAAGTGAATTTCTAATATGTCGTTCTGTGGTACAAAACCGCGGCCCTGGAATACAAACTGAGGGGATAGAAAGTTATTTCAGGATGATATACGATGACGCAGGAATAAAGGGAAGTTTAAATTAATTTTAAGGGCTTAAGCAAATGTATGAGACCTGCAACAAACATACAAAAGTTAGAAATTTTAGAGAAAAAATGCTTACCTGGTAAATTGCTGGGGGCACCCATAAGACTTCCCCGTTGGGGTATATAAGTACGTTTGATTTATACCTGACCTCATAATTTCCGTCAGCGCTGAAAAGAGGAAAAAATATTAAAATAACAAATAAAATCAGCATATTTTGAAACAACTCTTGTTTTCTTAAAATTGCTTCAGTCAATCAAAAATGCCACTACAGTCCTGTCACCCCTCTTTATAGAATGTGTTAGAGACCTGCGCGCGTTTCTCCATGAAGCTGCATCCACATGAGTGCGTGATCACGGACATACGTGGCTTGCAAATGATTACGCAAAGTCGTAGTTTGTTACGAATAAGAATTAATGGCAATTTTAAACCATATTCACATGTGACGTAAAAAAAAAACACTTTTTTTATCGGAAAAAATGCATCACATAGGAAACCATCTTACAAGCCTAAATTTTCAAATTCAAATTCAAATAGTTTATTGTCCAACAGGAAAATTCCCAATTACAAGACAATCGAAATAATTAAAATTAAAACAGTACAAGTTATAAGCACCTTAAATAAGTAGTACAAAAAAAATAATATAAGATCCAATATAGAGTGATAACAAAATTTAAAACTTAAAACAATAGCATAATTGTAAGAATATAAGACACACTAACCAAATGATAACAATCACAGAAAAATAATCAGGTATCATTTAAATTAAGAGAGGAACACATCCTTTTTTTAAAAACATATTCAGTGCTGCTAAAGATGTCGACATCTATAGCATTCATCTGATTATACCATGTACAAGCACGGCACAGTGGAGGTTTGCTGGACAGATTTGTTAAGGTAAGAGAGGGATAAAATATATGGTGCCTCCTTGTATTGGCAGGAGGAACAAATAGAGGTAGCCTCTCTAAGAGCTCAGAACAATCAATTTTATTATTGCAAAGTTTATATAAAAATATCTGACTAGAGAGAATAGTATTTTGCTTTAGTGACAAATAGTTGAATCTATTCAGCAGGTACTCCTGTTCCACACCTCTTACTGGATATACTCCATCCAACTTAACAGAAAGTAACTAGAACAGAAACATCATAGATGGGGAACCACAACATAGAGCCATACATTAATTTAGACTTTACTAATGAATTGTACAATACAGTCAAGCTGGATATATTCTTAAATTGAGAAGTGGACCTTACTATAAACCCGAGGGATTTTAAGGCTGCACTAGTGACCTGTGCTACATGCTGGTTGAATGTGAGCTTCTTATCTACTTCAATACCCAAATCCTTCACTGAAGAACAGTCTAGCAACTGAGAACCACTTAATATATATGGGTATAAAATCTCTTCATGAAGAATGGAAACTGTAATTTTTTTACATTTTTTACAGTTTAGGGGTAGTTTATTTCTTTTACACCATTCAAAGACCCTATTCATGTCCTCTTGTAGCTTCAGGCAGTTCAGCATAGTACGAATGATACGAAACAACTTCAGATCATCAGCGAATAAAAGACAGAAACTCTCCATACAATCAACTAAATCATTAATAAATAGATCGAACAGCATTGGGGCGAGGTTACTGCCTTGGGGCGCACCACTCGAAGCCATGTAATACTCAGACCCAAAACCATTAAATTCAACATACTGAAGCCTGCCAATCAAATATGAGATGAAGAACTCCACCAGACAAGGATGAAATCCAGCCAAAGCCAGCTTCCGTGCCAGCAAACCGTGATCCAGCCGATCAAAAGCCTTCGAGAAGTCTGTGTACAGCACATCCAACTGGCTTTTCTGATTTATAGCTAGATATGCTGTTTCCAAGAAACAAGCCATATTAGTGACAGTAGATCTTTTTTGAAAGAAACCATGCTGCTTTTCTGTAATTATGTGCTTAATTTGAGGAGACAATTTATCATGCACACATATCTCAAAGGCTTTCGAAAAATTAGAGAAAATTGACACCGGTCTGTAGTTCTCTATTCTGCCATGGTCGCCACTCTTAAACACTGGACATATTTTAGCCTTTTTCCACTCTTCCGGAAATGTATTGGTCTTGAGTGATAAGTTGAAGATTTGTAAGAGTGGTACAGCCAGGCCGATGCACAGTCACGCAAAAGAAATGAAGGTATTTGGTCAGGACCCGCAGTTTCTTTGTTTTTTAACTTCTGTAAAGCTTTTCTTACATCTGCCTCAACAAAAGATTGGACCAAAATGTTGTCAGAACCATATGTATCAGATTCTTTGGGCTGAGCAATAGAGGACTCAACATAAACACTCCTGAAAAAATCAGAAAAAGCATTTACAATACTTTTAGGACCCACAACAGTGGTATCTTTATAGCTCATAGAACCTGGAATGCGAGAGTTGTTTCGTTTAAGGTGAATGAAAATTCTAATAAAATTACAAATACGGTGACGTTCTGACGACTCTAAGATGTAGGGGTGGGCGATTCGAATCATAAGAACCAGACTAAATTAATGATTCGTATCCAAAGATTCGTGTTATTCATACTAAATCTAAATCACAGATGATGACAAAATAACTTTGGTCACTAAGTTCCTAAAGATAATATTTTTACATGAAATTTATAATATTTTCAAAATTTACATTCCACCTTGTTTAAAGTTACGACGTAAATACAATTTTTACAAATATATTTATTAGTGTATTTGAAAACAAACATAGTTTCAATGCATATAATTTTTCTAAGGCGTTTAGTAACGTTTATTTTTTTTATTTTGAATAATGATTTATACAGGATATCCGGAAAGTAAATATTGCAAGGATTGGTGTTGTTGTGTCATAAGCATCCAGAAAAACATAAAATACCAACGGACGTGTAATTGGTGCAGTAAAATTGCCTAAAAATCTGAACTGGCAAGCTTAGTTACATTCGTGTCAAGACAAACTACTACTTTTTTAGAAGATGTTCCTTTAGTCACTCGCCAAATAATGTAGATCTAAAATGATGGCGGCCGAGCACATTATGCTTTTCAAGTTCGACAAACCAAACATACCCCCAACAGATGGAATGGCTAACATGGCCTCCCAGGTCTTCAGACGTGAACCCTCTAGATATTTTTTACTGCGATTACGTTAAAGAAAAGGTTTCTGCAAGAAAAATATAGTCCGTCTAGAAAGTATCCGGGATTTTTCATTTCTTCTAATATTATAAGACAAAAGCAATACCTCAAGCAGATTGTGGCGATAGTGGGCTCTGGATAAAAATGCATAATAAGAGTATTTATTAAATATTGTTCATTGTAAGCAGGCGGGAGTTTTGTGAAATAATGTCGCAAGTATAAAAAAGAAAAAAGGGTGCAATACAAGGGTGCAATTTGTATAGAAGGGATTTTCGATATAAGACAACTAAAAGGGTAAAAACTGGTACAAATATAAGACAAAGACCAGTTTCGGAAAGATCGCGTAAGATTCGCGGAAACAACTTAAGCGCTTTAGAGAATTTAGGACGACAAAATCGGAGCCTAGAATCCACGAAGTATAAACGTGTGTTCAGAAGCTGGCGTATAATTAGTAGGGCAATAAAAAGACAAGGCTATATGTGAAGGAAACCAAAAAAGATCCCTGCAATAACACTTCTACAAAAGCAATGAAGAATGTAGTTTTGTCCAAGTTTTAATGTTTCAACATGTCAAGGAGATAATTTCGGCAATATTTTCATATCTGACAAGAGTTTATTCCAGATTGGTCCAAACCATCTCAAAATCCTGTGAAAAGAAAATGTTACCGTTCAAATTTCTAAATTTTCCACTACAATACTGATTTAGGGAACAATGTCTCAACGTGTTGCTAATCCTCTTTGTATAATTGATGGTACTGTTAATAGTGTAAAGTATTATCATATTTTAGATGGTTTTCTTCTGGAAACGGCTCATGCTTAATATCCAGAGGGGTGGCGTTTTCGACAGGAAAATGCATGATGCCATACTTCTGCTTATGTCTTTGGATGTAAGATGGATCTTTATAACTTTGGATGCAAGAGTTGCGATCCCCATTCAACCAAAATAGAGTTGGTAAGACTATTGCCATACGAATTTATAGGACTACGAAAAAAAATTTAAAATTCGTATGCAGAGTCGACATAGAAGTGAGATTCGTATCATTGGTACGAATCATACGAATATGACCCACCTCTACTAAGAGAACGTACAAATGCCAACTATAAATTTTGAGAAGGCATCTCGAGTACCACTTTACTATAACTTATAAGGACGTTTTACATGTGACTTAAAGGTAGAAATAGCAGATTATCCACCCAACGACTTATACGAATCGAAATCTCAATGATTTGTTAATTATAAAAACTAGTATACAAAAATAAATCCTCCTAAAATATACTATAATATTAGTATATTTTTGTAGTTTATATAGTATATTTTGTAGTTTAATTTTAGACGTAGAATTATACCCTAGGATATATATCTTTTGTCTATATCAAGAATAAAGGCCTTGAAAATAGGCTAAAGATTTGTGAACTCATTTTTCTGATTTTTAAACCACTACTGGAATTAATTAATTGTATTGTCATAACATCAGAATATTTATATAATCGCTCAGAAGCCCACTAAAGAGGGGGTTTTAGAAATAACTCCAAAATTATCAAATTGTTTCACTATTTCAATTAGAAGAACTGATCATTTGATTTCTCAATTCTTTCGCGTATATGTAGAGACTTTCTAGTGTTCTGCTGTTAAAAAAATAGTGATACTAAATTCATTTAGCAGTAAAGTTTAACAATTTCCCAAAAAAAGGCTTCAATATTCAAATGAAATTTTCATCATCAAAATATTTTGATGAACATTGGGCATGAAGTAGTCTTATTGGTTGCTCCGTGTCATTTGGTAAAGAAATCAGAATCTAATAAAACGCCTTTGTTACCTATAGCCATGCATCAGAACCGTACTTAATAGCGTAAAGGCCTTATATTGAAGAAAATAATATTGAGTTTTCTTTTGTTGTAAACACTGAACAAATTGCTCAAAGTCACCTTGTGTCGATGCAAAAACAGAACAATAAAATTTTCATCGGAAGCAAAACTTTATACAAACTCTTGCGAGAGCGTACGTTTGTATGAAATAAATTAAATTCAAATGCATATTGTACTTATTCAACCTATAAGCATATTGTGTGTATTAATATAATAACTAAACTTTACATATTTGACAATACCGAAAACCAGATTAAACAAATATAAATTTAAACTTTTGTTTGCTGTTACACAAAGTTTTAATAGTAATATATTTTAACCGAAATTTACAGTATTTCTGAAGCCCAACTCGGTCTGTATATGTAGGTCAATAAACCGGCATTTAAATGAAATTTAATTGAACGTAAATTAATTTGTAATTAACTTTAGAGTAACTCTAAATGTTCGCCGAATGGCTGAATAGCTTTTGCCCGGACTCTCCCGTTAATTCCGAGTTTTTCCTCTACCTCATACGTTCTCCGAGGTCTAATTCCGAAACCCCTCCCTGTGAAATATCTTGTTACTTAAAATACGATCTTTGGGAGTTGCCTCTTGCGTTATTTATGTAAGAGTGAGAATCTTTAAGGTTAAAGGTTTGTTTTAATTGTGAAACCCTCGATGATTCTCTTAAAGTTGGGCGTTGCGGCTTAAAAGCTCTCCTATTGTACGTTTTAGCACCTTAGGATCTTAAGAAACAATTGTTTTTATATGAACTTAAATCGAAAATTACATAATTAAGTAATTCATTTCAATTTTCCAACACCCTAACTAGTCATACTTTTTTGAAGAAGATATAAAGGCACGCAATATAAGAAAAATAATAAGAAGTGAAAGATATACGATGTTTTCTTTGCCGAAGGTCAAAAAAGGGGGAAAATAAAAACGTCCATTAAAAGCGCCTTTCGGGATATAAACAATTTTCCATTAAAAGGAACATCAACAGCATACAAAGAAAGGAGAATATTACATTGGCCCGGAACTCCTCAGCACACAAAAAGACGTAATACAGGTTTTGCTTTTATTTCGTTATTGAGTTATGCGTTTGTTTCTTTACCAGTTTCTTGGGATATAAAACCAGACTTAAGATTCATACATTTTACATGACTTTAAAAAGAAGGAAAACAATATTATTGTATATACATTAGCAATTGAAAGACTATTTTATTTTTCAAACGTAAACGTTAATTTTTTGCTTTAAAAAAATAAAACACGGTAGTTCAATGTTGGTCACCACCAATGCTTGTCACCAAACAATGGCCGCACGCAACATGTGGGCTCAATCTAGTCGCGACATAATGGTGACTCCCCACGAGCTTTTTGCTTCGGTTTGATATTTATAGGGTTTATGCCAAAATTAAGGTTTATGCGTATGTTTGGGGTTATTGGATGGTTGGTAAGTTTCAAAACTCAAGAAGGCTTCCTACGTGTTTTGCGTCTGCATAGTGGATCTGTCCCCTAAAATCGTCCAATGGATTTATTCATGCATCGTTAAACCTCTTATCACTTCCAGTCTAGTGACTGCACGAAGAAAGTACAAATTCGAGTGCAACTGGATAGTCGTGCCTCACAGGAGCAATGCACAAGACCTTAACTAGATCCTTTGTAAATCTGTTGAACTTACCACCCCTGGAACCTAACTTGCATGTCCTTAGTGATCTAAGTGCTAGTGAGGAATGTAGAATTTGATCGCAGTAGTAGATTATTCTGATGGGTAGTAGCACTATAACGGCTACGTGGCCCATAAGACAGGAAGAGAGGAGTGGCAAGGCCCACAGTCTTGACACAGACGACTCCAAAATGAACCACAGAGCTGACGCAGGTTGTGTTGGTGATCCAAATACCAGCAAGCAGGGTAATTACGTTGGGGGAACACGCACTATTTAATTGTCGACACAGCAACTCAGTGCTTCCAATTTGTTTAGACATCAAAACTACCATTAAGGCTATTACGGATGAAAAGGTAAGCTCCAAGCTTTTAGTGAATTATAAAGGCCTTAGAGAAACTAGTGAAAAAAAGCTGCAGGGTTCAGCTGGGTTGGGTACATGGAATAAAAATTATCTACCCATCCCTGGTTGTATTTTTAACACTTGCTTATTGTGATGCTATCAGTGTATTCACGTGGAAAAAAAATTGACGTTATGTACTCTTTGGGTAGTTAACGAATCTTCTATGTGACTGATTTATGTGATTTTAAGGCCTTTAATTCCAAAGTATTTTATTCTAAGTAATACTCCTCAAATTAAAAGAAGGCATTACACTCAAGATATCTCTTGATTTGTTTTTTGAACTCATTAAAGTTAAGAGCTTTTCTAGCTGGTATGCGGTTAAAGAATTTCATTACTAAATATCTTGAGCCATTTCTGGATCTTTCCAGATGGCTAAAGTCATGTACAAGATTATGGTTGTTTCTTGTGTTGAGAGAGTTGTATAGATTGAGATTTGGTTTAACCTGCGACAAACACTGAATAATGTACACACAGGGTAAGGTTAAAATGAAATATTAAGATTTATGAAAGAATTTCGACAGTCTTCTCTATAGCCAAGACCGGAGATTATTTTCTTTATTGGGCAAATGCCTTATCAATAATACATAAATGACCTCAGGCAAAAATAGAATGGAAGTTTCTATAGTATGCCGTTAGAACTGTATCTCTAGAAGTGACCGAGACCAGGTGTCTGAATAAGAGTTGTCGAGACAGTTTTTTTGAGAGATTTACAAGGTGTTGCTCCCAGATTAATACAGCATCCAATTGTACGCCGAGAAATTTAGCTTCTATGATGTACAATCTCATTGTTCATTCTACAAGTGAACCTAATACTTTGCGATTTTGCGATCTATCGTCAGCAAATAACACGATGTTGGATTTCTTCTGGACACAATTGAATTCCTTTAACAAAATGCCTGCAACCTCACAGAGAGACTCTCAAATGTCATAACTTAAGCTCCCTCTGATAAAAAGACCTAATTCCCCATGACACTTCTGAAAAATCCAGAAGCCCCTAATGAGAACAGTGTCTAGCTCGCCTGGTACCAATCAGTGTTCATTCTCATCTTGACATCAACAATTTTTTGTTCTTCATTTATTACCAAATAGGAAAAGGGAGTTCCAGTGAAAATCGGTGTTGTTGCCTTATTACTTTTATCAAAAGAAAAATAAAAAAAGGGATTGCGCAAAAGCTAGATAACTAATTTACAGATCAATTTGATGGAACAAGTATATAAGAATATTAAATACTGTATAACATATATATGGTCTATTTATATAACGCATTAAGTCAGTTCCAATCAACAGGCTATGAAAAGGATTAAACTTGAATTAACCCCGAATGGAAGCCTGCAAAACTCAATTTAAACGGTTCCCGTAGGATTTCGATGGCACAGGCGATATAAACGGTTGATCTGGCCGAAACAATAGTTTCGCAGCTGCAATGAAACAAACAGGTCTCATATGGAATAGCGTTATTTCTATCTATAAATCGGAAATTACGCACGCCTACATTCACTTGCCTTATGACAGAATTGAAGTTTCCAAACGGAACAGAACTAGTATTTATTAAAAAACAATCAGTTTTTTCTGATGTCGTGGCATTATAATTTTTATTGATCTTAATATTATTTAAGAAACTATTGCATCATAGAAGTTCAGTGAGGAGTGAGATAAGAAAAAAAATTGTTAATGAATACTCTAAAAATCCAAGATAGAAAGAAGAGGAAGACTTGAATGAGTAGAATTAAGTAAAAAAATGAGTCCAGAGCACCTTAGTCTTATAAATTCTAATGCTGATTATAGATATAAACATTAACAAAACAGTTGATAAACTCACATCAGAGAAAAATACGAAACGCAACAAGACTAAGAAGAAAAAGATTTTTTATTTTATAGGATTCATTCATCTAACAATCAAATTCCGCAGCCTAAACTTCTGGCTATGGAAAATTTGGGTATAAAAGTTGATACGTTTACTGCATTTACTATAAATAAGTGGAAAAGTTCCTTTAGAAACTAACCCAACTAGTCCAAGCATTTCGATGGAAAATATGAAATTAATATTTTCCTGTAACCTGCTATAAGACCTCTTAAACTAGGTTCTGCTATTATCAAATAACCATATAAAATTTACATAATTAAAACTTTATTCACCAACGTAAAATCAACTTGACAGAAGTTACGTGGAGAGTTACACAATGTAGGTCTTTATTCGTTTTTACTAAGCCTTTTCGTCTGCCTGAAGTTGTATGTCTGTTTTAAAGTAACTGTTTACGTCATAAAATCCTTTATTGTTTGTAACTAAAATAAATTCTAGTGATTTGTATAAGGGTGTAATTTAAGTTCCAGAGCACTTCAGAGACTGATGAGGTCCTTGAAACTTGATGGAAGTTTTGGATTTTATCTACGAATCAATTAAGTATATTCGAACTTGAAAGTTTATCTGGTGTTGATGGGCATTTGGCATGATTAACACTACAGAGTTTCGAACTTTTGCTAGCTCTTATCAACTTAAAACTTTCATTAAATTGAGGTAAGGCATTGCTAATGGAGGCACGCCTGATTGGTTTCAATACTATGCGAACGTGGGTCATTGCACCTTCCTCGGTTCAATGACATAATGCACTTTCGACTTAGCCAATTCTCCATTTTTTTTCAATTAGTCCCCCAATATTTTTGTAAACTTAGGCATAGTGTATATTATGGATTTTTTAATTTTTCTAGTTTGCTGTTAACATAATTTCAAAAATCCCGCCATTCAAATATTTACAGCGTTGGAGGGCGTAGATGTGCCTAGTTTCCGGATCTCGGATATCTAATCCATTCCTGAGATTGGTTACTTTTCGAAAAAAAACCTTTAGTTTAAAATTATTTTTTGCTAGATTTTTTTGATTCTGTTTACGTCTCTTATTTTATTTGGTGATACATTAAAATTATAGTTGTGGTGCTTTGCAATATTGGGAATTCTCAACAGTTGTTCAAACTCATAGAGTAATTAAAAGTATAAGAGGGTTCAATCCCATAGTAACAAGTAGACACCATCTTTATCCTAAACTCGATTGCAGCATCACGGATGCGGTCTAACCGAACTAAAATAATTGACATTTGTCACAGTCGGTAAAATAGTCTACTGTAATACCGATCCGTCATATAAATGAAAGGCGTGCTATTCAAAATTTTAGAATGGCGCGAAATTTAAAATTATTGACCCATTAAATCAATTTTTAACAGCGTAAAGACTGTTAATCTCGATCACAAACTCTAAAAAATTATGAAGTAGTGCAAGTGTATTAACTTAATATTTAAAGAGGCTAAGAGTGATAATGTATGTAATTTAAGTTTATTTTTTACATTTTTTAATTGAATTCGTTAGTTTTTTGACATTAAATTCATCAATTTTGCTTTTAAGCTGTTAAGTTAATGCATTAATGCCTTTCAAAAAAATAAATTGTTAATAATGCAGCTTTTCATTGATTTTTAGAGAATGTGAAAGAGATTTTATAGCCCAATACGCTATCAAAAAAAGATTTATTGGGTCAATTATGTAAGACAATATTTTAGAGATTTAAGTATAATATATTAAATCCTATTTTGAGAATTAAATGCTCGATACTAACAATGTTAATTTCACTGTTATCAACAAATTAACAAGGGTAGCGGTAGAATTAAAGTCAACTGTAAAGTAAGTTTATAATTTATTGTCTTAAAAGGGATCCTGATACAATTTGTTTTTGTACTGCTTTAGCACAACACTGTCCATGATATGTATTTTGCTTTTTATACATTTTGAGGATATGATACAAAAATTACAATTTATCAAATTTATAAATTAATTATTTATAGACATAAGAACTATATTTCTTAAAAATATGCCCTTAAAATTTTACATTTACTACCTACTTTTTTACAGAGTACAGAGGGTACCAAAAAATGTTAGGGGAGTGGTACTATATAAAAACTAACCCTGTAATTAAAATATTCTTTATGGAGAGTATGTATGATATATTAAATACATATTAAGGAGAATCCCTGGATCTTACTCCCATCTTATCGAGGTGAGGTACCTCCATGAGTAGTGACCTGGTAGAATGGAAGTTGTTTTACTTATTGTGCTTTTGGTACTTCCTAGCAGCAAAGCACTGATAATACCTTTCGTCAGACCTAGTAAAAAGTGGCCTAGCATAATTATGTTCATTCTGAACATTATATTGAGATTGCTGGATTATGACAGCAGGTAATAATTAATATTCATTTCTCTATGTTCTGGCTTCCATCTTACTCCATGCTTAAACATGGTTGCCAAATATTAATACCGATAACACGTCTTAGCTTATTAAATTTACAGAAAACTATATTGAAAAGCAAAATATGAGGTCGGAACGGAATCGAATTAAACCAATTTTCAACTCATTCTGATGTAAGTTTTTCTTCTTATACTTTTCTGAAATACTGGAACCAGCCAATTACGAAAACGTATTAGACGTAGGATATCTGACAGCTAGGCCGTGGGACGACGCCCCTTTAAACAACATGTATAAATTGGGTGGGGATCGGTATCGTATGTCGGCCATCTTGCTTGGCAAATTGTCAGAGAGCTGACAGAAATGACGTTGACATTGACTGATGAATTCAATCATTTGTCATGTCATTTAAGTTTGTTTTTAATGATGCCATAGGTATGAAGGTCGAATATGGCGGGGCGGAATAGTCTGTTCACCCAAGATGATCGACTGATTCTTATTGGCAAATTTTTGTTGTACATCTAATATAACGTTAATAACATTTTAATTGTCGTATTTGACGTCTCAACTGTCTTTTTTTATATTCCATTTGGGTCGAAAACAAGCCAAGCCTTATGATTTTCTTCTCATTTAAAATTTTTAACTAATTTTATAGCTTTTTGTAGTTTTTCTGATTTTCGGTGTTATTTTATAAGCTTGGAAACATCCAATCTTTGCAGAAGAACACAGAGTAGAGGACAGGTAAATTCCTCTCAGGTCAGTTCTCAATTTTTACAATTCAATTCTAATTCCATATTCCACCGATGAAAATTTCCGGTATTTCCATTTCATTGTCTTCATTTAGGTTAAGATATTTGTGCAAATATTCTTTATGCACATCAGTAATTACCCAGACAGTCGTAAAAATCATAGATATTTTAAATTTTCATTAAATCCATCCTTCCCAACACTTTTCTGGTTCCAATTTGAACAACCCTGGTAATCCTGTGCAACTTATATGGGATGGTGTACCATGGTCACCACATAAAATTAAAATGCAAGTGAGCATTACTCAAAGGCCCTTAATGCAAAAAAAGTCCTATTTGCACCCCAGTCCACAGTGTGTTTGACGATGTATTCAATGATGTTGCTCAAATTGAGAGAGAACGTCTTTATCCAGTTAATAAAGAAGCTCTAAGTTCGTTTTCATAAAAAAATCTTCAAAAATAATGGTTGCAAATCTTACAAGTTCTAATTCACTAAACATTTTACTTGACAGACCTTGACACTGTGAATCAGGATAGTACGCCAATATCCTCCAACTCTGATTTCTCCGGTTTCAAAAAACTTATACAGGTCATGGTGCCAAAAACTTTTTTCTTCTTAAAAATTAAAGGGGCTACTTACTTGTTTCAACTTAATGAAGTTACTTTACTTACTGAAGACAACCCCACTGGCATGTGACATTTTTACCCTATTGTGGGTAAAAATTTCGAATTAACAACTTTAATAAAACGTGGGTATATCTAAACTAATAAACGTATTGTTAATTTTAAAATAAAATTCTTCTGCGAATGACTGTAAATTCAAATATCGCGCAATAGATCAGGCTTGAATTTCCCGCCACACGCTACCCAAGATGATCGCCCCCGTCCTTGTCATCAACGTCAATAGAGCTGTCAATGGAATTTCTGTCCGATTATTAGCCAACACGCATTTCTCTATATTTGTGTTCTGCGATGTATGCCGTAAGCGCAGATTGAGTGTTTTTAGGATGCTATTTTAAGAGATTTACTTTTTTTCCTAAAAAGTATCTCTGTCAACATCAGGAGTAATGTTTTAATTGATTTGCAACAATTCCAGATTTCCCGTAAGAAAATGTGACTTTATTTATTACTGTCATCTTTTTGTATTGTCAATCAAGAAGTTTCACTTTGTCTCATTTTCCTTTCCACCATTAAAAAATTTAATAAAATTTTCATGTAAAATATCCGTCATGTAGGAGTCTGTAGATTTTAAATGGTCTGATAAACATAGTTATAAAAGATTTTTTCACTGCCTTTTTATTTGCCTAGTTTTTTAAAATTTTATTTCATGCTGGGTACCTATTATATGAAATATCTTTATTTTGTCGTAAAATATTTGTAGGTTCTTCAATACAAGAACTATTAAAATAATTAGCTACTCCCTTGCCACTTAATAAACTATTATTCTCTATATTAAATAAAAAAACTTTTTGATTTTCTAATCTCATCTGTTAATAATATCCCTATTATACAGGGTGTTCCGCTGGTCATGTTACAAACTTCTGGGGCAGATAGAAAACGTCAAAAGAAAAACAAAAGTTCATATAAACATGGGTCCGGAAAAGCTTCCTCAGGGAGCTAGAGCTCTTTGAGAATAACCTTTAAAAACTAGTTTTTTTTTTAATAGCTCCGGAACTATGTACTTTAGCTACCACAACCAATTTTGGGAGGTAAATTATTGTTAGTACGTTTATTCTTTTAAACCTAAAAAAAAACCTAAATAAAAAAAATATTTACCAGGGGCTTCAGAATCAGGGGGGTATTTGGTAAATTTAGGCCCATTTCTTTAAGACTTTAATTTCTGCCCGTTTGGGCATTAGATTATGATGTTCCTATGCTTTTTACATAAAAAAAGGGTTTTTAGTAAAAGTCGGTAAATGGTAAATATCACCATTTTTGTGGAAATTGACGAAAAGCAAGTTATGAGATACAAAAATGAATTACCTATTGTTACCTACATATTTTTTTTTATTATTAGTAAACAATTAAAAAAAAAATCTGGCGTAAATAAAAAATAAATGTTAAAATGTTCTGATTCTGAAGCCCCTGGTAAATATTTTTTTTATTTAGTAGGTTCAAAAGAATAAACGTACTAACAATAATTTACCTCCCAAAATTGATTGCGGTAGCTAAAGTACATAGTTCCGGAGCTATTAAAAAAAACTAGTTTTTAAAGGTTATTTTCAAAGAGCTCTAGCTCCCTGAGGAAGCTTTTCCGAACCCATGTTTATATGAACTTTTGTTTTTCTTTTGACGTTTTCTATCTGCCCTAGAAGTTTGTAACATGATCAACGGAACACTCTGTATACCTCTTTTGCATGTTTTTTTGCATAGTATGAGCATTGTGCGGTTTGATAAGGGTGATTGTGTCCTAAATATTATAAAAAATAAGATTAAAAAGTATAGAGAACCCGATAAAATAAGTTATCTGTATTAAGAAATACCGCGGAGTCTTGCGTCAGATCACATCTCATTAATATGTCATTCGAAAACGGAATATTTCCAAATTCATAAAAAAATTGTAAAATTGTTCCTGCTTTTCAAAAACGGAACTCTAATTTGGTTGAGAACTGAAGAGCCAGTAGCTTCACCTTCCTATTTCTCCAAAATACTGGAATATGCATTCTTGACAGCTTATCTAATGAAAAACATTTTATCGTTTTTATCTGAGGTTAGCGATGCACTTGAGGCAGCTGAGAGCCCTTTGAGGATTTTTCGCGATCTAAGCAAGGCGTTCGAATGTGTCAGCCATGATGCTTTGTTGTGCAAGATGGAATCATACAGCATTAGGGGTGTCCTCTTAAGTTGCTTAACATCAAAGAATAAACTTTTATATAGGTAAAACTTTTTCTTGATACCGAGAAAAAATTACATGGTTTTTTCACCGAGAGGGGTTTTTTCCAGAATTTCAAATTGGTGCTCTGTAGTACACTATTGTTTACTGATTTTTGAAGTATAATAACTCGGTGAGATATTAAAACTAAAGGTAAAGAGTTTTATTTTATCCTGATCAATATCCTATGCTAATATCTAAATAAAAAGACCCAGTAACGTTTGCTTTGGATATTGCGATTAAATAACGAAATTATAACACTTCTTACAAAACGAAATTTGATTTTCCCGCCTTAATTTGGCTGCGCCTACCATTTTGGTTGGTCCAATTAGGCACGTCAAACTATCAAGTTAGTTACAACAGTTTCCGTTGAAAAGCGAGAGGACGCTTGCCAGACAAAGATAGGCCCGGATGGCGTGGGAGAGACGAGGACACAAGATAGTCAGTCAGCTGACACCGTGGTTTTGAAATTGTGAACGGGCCGGACGACATGCAGTGGCGTGCAATGAAATCAGGATGGAGATTATTGTTTCTTTCAGCTATTTTGGTTTTTAAATATTGTTAGACTTGTTTGCGTTGTTTAATATTATTTTCGTTATAATCTAAATTACAAAATTGGAAAGAATAAAAAATAAGTCCAGTCATTCACCAGTGGATAAAGATATAACTTTGTTAAGGTTACATCTTTCAAAAGAAATTGAAATTTTAGTGTTAAAGGTTATCAACTAATTTAAAATTTTTATTAAAAATTTTACATCTAAATAAAAATAAAAATTCATGGATAACATATGAAATTAGAAAATCAAAATAATAATAAAAAAAGTTTTTTTTTTAATTTAATATTGAGAATATTGGTTTGCGAATTACCATAGACATATTTAATTATTTTAATATTTCTTTTATTGAGTAACCTACAAATATCCTAAGCATTTTATGACAAAATAAAGATATTTTATCTAATAGGTAGGTACCCAAAATACCTCTTTTGCATAGTATGAGCATTGTGCTTTTCAGTGAGGGTGAAGTCCTAAATATTATAAAAAAATAACACTAAAAAGTCTGGCGGATCCGATGAAATGCCGTTATCTGTATTAAAAAATACCGCGAAGACCATTAATACATCTCATTAAAATGTCATTTGGAAAGGATATATTTCCAAATTCATTAAAAAATTGTAAAGTTATTCCTGCTTTTAAAAACCGGGATCCTAATTTGATTCAGAACTATAGGCCAATAGCTTTACCTTCCTGTTTTTTCAAAATACTGGAATATGCTTTTTTGAGAGCTTATCAAATAGAAAACAAAATATTTTCAAAAAGACAACATGGTTTAAATGTTGGATAGATCTACCTTGTCTGCGATTTTATCATTTTTATCTGAGGTTAGCATTAGGCAGGTGAGGGCCTTGTGGGGATTTTCCGCAATCTAAGCAAGGCGTTCGAATGTCACAGCCATAATATTTTGCTGTGCAAGATGAAATCATACGGCATTAGGGGTGTCCTCTTAAGTTGCTTAGCATTGCTTAGAATAAACTTTTATATAAAACTTCCTCTTAATACCGAGAAAAAATTACACGGTTTTTCACACAATTAGGTTTTTCCACAATTTCAAATTGGTGATATGTATTACACTACTATTAACTGATTGCAGTACATCAACTCGGTGAGAATTATATTATTAAGACTAAAGGTGAAGAGTTTTATTTTATTTTATCCTGATCAATATCTGATGCTAACACCTAAACAAAAAGGCCCTTTTTGATTAGGCGTTTGCTTTAGATATTGCGATTAAATAATGAAATTATAAGATTTCTTATAAAATAAAATTTGATTTTACCGCCTTAATTTGAGTACACTTTAATGTATTATTTGTCCAATTAGGCACGTCAAACTGTCAAGTCAGTTACAACCGTTTCCGCTGCCAAGCGAGAGTACGCTAACAGATTTGCCAGACAAAAATAGGCCCGGATGGTGTGGGAGAGACGAGGACAGAACATAGTCACCTGATACCCTGGTGTTGAATTGTAAACGGGCCGGTACGATTGGCCGGACGATAGGCAGTGGTGTGCAATAAAATCAGGATAGAGATTATTATTCCTTTTAGCTATTTTCACTTTTAGACTTATTTGGGTTTTTAGACTAATTTATCGTGTTTTCGTTATAACCTAGCTTAAAAAGTTGGAAAGAATAAGTCCGGTCCGTCACCACCAGATAGATAAAAAAATAACCTTTGAAATTCTAGTGTACAAGGTTAAATTAAACTAAGTAATTCATTTAAATTTGGCAGAAATAAGGATTAAATTAGGTTCATATTGTTCAAACAATGTTCACACTTACTTAGGAAGACCTGTGTCATTTAATGTATTGGTAAATTGATTTGTCACAGATTAAGTGCAAAGTCACGTTACATATATATTACGTTATACGACATATCTTTTGAAGTAATAGTAATTTCCGTAGATATATTTATTTCTGTTACAGATTGTATTTAATTAATCTAACTCCCTTGAAAGTTAACGAATTCCACACTCTGTATTATGTCAATTTTAGATAATAAAAATTTGAAATAAAGGTTACACATAAGTAAAATTTATTTTATTTTACTAACTGATTATGTATAACTAACAAACTCAAACGAGGATCTGCAATTTAAAAATACAAATTTTAACGAGAAACTAAACCTAAATCAATAAATTCAAATTAATATGCAATGTTTGAGCTTCTGCTGCTTAGCAAGGCGTTAAGGCATCTCGGTATTCCAATAATTAAATTCTTGATTTCTTCCTGCGGAATATTCATCAGTCTCTCGGGAAAGGCCGCAATAGGTTGGTATGAATTTGATGAATTATTTTTTTTAATGCTCTATGGGATTCAGACGGTCAACTACTGGCAAAGTGTTAATTTTCCAAAATGAAGATACAATATGCACCTATCATCATCCCAGTAAGTAAATTATAAAAATTCTTCTACCAAAAATTATAATTTTCCTAAAATACACCCAGTAAATAACTCTTTCAAGTCTATTCTGACTTGCCTCCAAACATTTAAAAGGTAAACATCGTTAGTGAGTCACCAACCAAAACAAGAGATCGATCTGATAATATCATACTTCTTTATCTGTTGAAAAACAATTTTGTTGTCAGAATGAAGAAAGAAAAAGAAGGGTGACGAGCATCAAAGCAAAAAGTCTTCTGGGCCATAATTCAGAACGTAAGTATTGCATACTAATTATCGCAAGCTTTGGTTCTATTTCAGGCACAATCTATCGGCATAATCACTATCACCTTGGGTTTGTTAATCATAATAATCTTGGTGAGATTTCTAGGAATCCATAGTTTGATAAGAACAGCAAGAGGTACATTTACCAAGATACGTAAATAACATACCCTATCTCTCCACATTTATATCAGAATAGGAATTATAAATGCTAAATATAATATATCTATGCCTTCCTATATGGGGCTTAAGCGTTGACCCATACCGAAAAGCTCATAGATGCATTTGACATGTCAACGTCTATCAAGTTGAGATGTGGTTCCACCGATACGGTATTGCAACGCATAGGTAGACAACTAGAATACATAACAAATGTCAAATGCAGAAAATCGGAACAATGTCATGCGGAATAAAAAGCACCACCTTCTTCAACTTATTTTTTAAGGGAAAATAGAGATCCGAAGGACGAATATCGTTACTGCGAAATTTACGAACGTGGTCCGGAATTGCATCATTAGCTCTATTCAGAGCGGCAGTAAATAAAGTAATTTGGACCAAGAAAAAATTAGTTCGGTAATTGCGGAATACGTACTGCAATCCTCTCGATAGCCTTGACCAGTTATAAATATCCTCTGCCGCCTAAACTTCTCATATGACAAGGGTTTCTTAGAATAATGTAAAAAAATTAAAAAACACTGTTTATCGAGCTACTACTCAGTGAAAAAAACAGCTAGCGAAGTAAACTCACTTAACCGAAGAGATACTACTATGTTGTAGTTTTTTTCTTGAACATCACATATTACAGATATGATGGTGATTTCAAAATAATCATTAATTTATTTTTTGAAATACTTCCTTGGACAGAATTGGCAAAAACGAAGTTGGACGTTATATATAAGCAAACACTTACCCTTGAAGATACAACTTTTGATGTGTTAAACACTAAGGAGTAAGTACCAGAGGTAATGGTTTACCAATTTTGTTGAAAGGAATATCATATTTTATTTCAGTTATTATCTGTTTAGTTATTCAGTTGCTGTGGTTTGTATAACCTTCCTTTCCTAGGCGATTGAACCATATGATAACATGGCTCTTAGTAAAACTTTGTACAGCCATAACTTAATTTTTCGCCTCAAGTAAACACATCCTGTATTTGTCTAAAGCAGTTTCTTGCCTTGAGGGTAGTCTGGCTGATGTGTGGTCTCCAGGTCATTTAAACATTGGAGAACGGTATTTGTGTTCCGTTTAATTACTGACTTAAGCCTTCATATTTGCATCACTTGTGAATTGTGTTCAGAACATCCTGTGTTCTTTCCGAAATACAGTTAATGCGTCTACGGGTGACTACTATCAACAAGTCATTCGCAAAGCCCAGGCAATGCATTTTTTCCCTTCTTATTAGTAGGTCCTCTAAGAAAACTCCACCGTATAATGGCGATAGAAGATCACTTCAGATTAAACTGATTGTCCTTTGTCTTATGCTAGCATCAATCAGTTACAGAGAGTGAATGGAATTCTCCTTTAAGCAAGTGAATTGAGGATTAACTTATTTGGGACCTAATTAAACGCTCCTTGACAGAATGTTATTCAGGTTAGTTAGGTTTATTTACTTAGTTTCTGGAGAATTTACTGCCTGATAGCAATCACTAAAGTACACTTACTTTGTAGTTTTTTAACCAATTGATAGGCTAATTTAGTGCTTCAGAAAAGAGACAACAATTTATCAACCGCTTTAAATGAAATCAATTTTAAAATAAGGAAATTCCTAATCCTAAATTCAAAACAAAAATGTAACTTGCTTTTCTGAGGAAAACTTAGCTCAACAGTGAATGCTAAGAAAATGATAAAAAATAAATATAGACATAAAAAAATTGTATGTCTCTCCATAAAATGTAATTCAACTCTGTGTTATGTTAGCTCTGGTGACAACAACTCCCTTGTTCTCTTCTAGAATTTCTTAAAGCTCCTAAATAATTTATACATAGCCGCTTCAGAAGTGTTAAAATATGATAACGCACTATACCCAAGAGGCCGGTAAAATAATACTAAATTGGACGTAAATATTTAAAAAGTTTGTATTTACACATAAATCTGTTTTTTATTCGCGCCTTGCTGTGGAAATTTATCATCAAAAGAGACGGTGACGCCAGAACATGCATCTCCGCCGGGGATGTTGAAGGTTTCAATTTTAGGAATTTATGGTCTAAGAAGACTTACTTATTAAATAAAACTATGTCCGGCTTCCACACTTTGTCTGGTGGTAACCTTAGAACTGCTATTCCTCCATAGTCCGCCTCGTCCCACTGTAATTGATAATCGTTCCACACCTAAAACAATATAGAAAGTTTAAATCAATTGGCCTGATTCAAATTTTTGTTAGTTTACTTACCAACCGCAGCCAGACGTTTGATTTTAAAATTTGATTTTTCTCGTTCTGAAAATAACAAAAATATTTGTTAGTAAAACTTATTGTAGACATTCGTACATATAAATGACAAATTGTGTTTTCTTCCATTAAACATTTTTAATGCTTGCGTCCATTTAAAATTATTATCTTAAATGCCAATCACTACTAAACCCAAATGTAAAAGCTCCAACAGAAATATATTAAAACAAAATAGATTATTTTTTTTAATAATAAATTATAAACCCCTTAAAGAGTTACGCCCATGACATATATGTCGGCATCTTGTAATGTATCGGCAACACTGCACAAATCATCCGCTATACTGCTAAATGAATTAAAATAGCTCCAAGGTTATATTAAGGGTGACCATACACGATTAGCGGAGTTGTTAGGCCTGTCTGGTGAAACATATCTGCTAATGATTCCTAATATATCACTAACTGATTTTATGAGTAAATTATTATTAATAGCAACAAATATGTTTTGAGATTTCCCTTCAGACTACTAGGTTATGAATATATAAATACTTTATAACTAAATTATATATAATGCTTTGCAAATGTAAAGGAAAGTTTCATAAATAAAAAAACTTGTACTCTAAGGAGTACAAGTTATCTGAACTCTAATATCTGGTGGTACCCATGCTAGGTTCCACTAAGTTAATTATCAGGGTATGGTCAAGTAAGCATTTAGTTAAAAGATCAGGTTAGGTTTAAACCACTTGGTTTGTCTGAATAACCCTTCAATTAGAATTAATGATTCCTAACATCTGATTTATGGTAGGTCCAACAAGTAAGACTTAATTGTACAGGGCATTGTTAAATGCAAATGTAGTGAGCCCTCAGTTAATAGATCTGGTTAGGTATTTGAGTCAAAAATCCAGAGCGTAGTCTGAAATAATTTCAGTCTATGATGAGGAAAACCTAATATAGAATGATCCAGAAGTGATTTATTAAAAGCTTTAGTTAATTCTACTAATTTTCTATCAAAACCTATTGCGATTTTCCCCTAGCAAATAGACTGTCTTCTACATAAGAGATTCAGATCAGAGGACTGATTAGTTCTAGCGCCACATCACTCTTGAGAGTCCCGTGTATACTCCCAGCAGAGCTGTTATATAGTGCGTTACCTTGTTTCCAGAGCTCGGTATGAATGCTATTGTTCTTTTATTATGGAAACGATTGTAAGCAATGCCTAGAACTTTTTTTTTCTTTTTCTCGGCATCCGATTTTGCAAGCCTCTTCATTCCTTTAAATTCTAGTGTGTCCTGTTATCCATATTAGGAAGATTTTGTTACTACACCTAGCATTTCTTCGTGCATGTGATAAATTATAACGCTTTCAGTTAGTATTGGAATCCATATTAATGTTTTAAAGTTCATTTACTGTTCTGCCTGAAATATTAGCCTATACTGTCCAAGGTCGAATGATTTTACATTTTCGACCGTAAGTTCCAGCTCCAGCTACTTAGTAAGTCTCATAGTTATCTGTTTAACTTTTTTAAGCGTAAAGTTCTCACATCTCCTCTGATGATGGACGGCATTCTCAGAGGAAAATTTGATCCAGTCTACTGATGTCTACCGGCTTACATGTTACTAGTATGTAAAGCTTAAGCCCCTTAGAGAGTTAACACATTCTATATCTCCATAGAGGCCGTCAGTATGGTTTTTAACTCACGTTTAATAATTATATAAGCGAGCATTTGAGCGTTTTGTTTAAACAAGTTGTTGAGTAGCTTTGTTTCACCACACCATACACTCCAAGCTATAATGGCTTCAAAACGCAATTGATATCCTGATTTTCTGAAGACTTTTATAAAATCCCTCATTGTTCGGAAATTAATATAAGAAAAAATGAAACTTATGATATACTCGATATAGTTAAGCCTCCAGGTAATAGGGTCCCGGGTATCGTGATCCGTGACGTATCCAATGCAATTTCACTCTTAGGCACATTTGTTATTTCGTTATATTTATGGATATTATTTTTTATGTTAAATATGCCAATATTTATTGTAAAACTGTATGTATTATACAAAATTGCTTAGGTCTGCAGTAGAATAGCAAAATCTAAAATAAATTAAATAGAATGCTTTATCTGTATCATTTACTGTTCCATAGTCCGAAATATTAAAATCCGTTTAAGTGCTATTGTTTCCTGTTTAAAAATCACAAATTTTATGGATGTTGCATTGTACGCTGAAAAACTAAAAAAGGTAAAATTTATGGAGGTACATTTTATCTATGGAGTTAATCTAAAAATGAAATGCATCGAAGTGAAAATTTATTAAAAAACCAAATTTATTGTTCTATATTTTTGCAATTATATTAGGGCTCTACGCTTCGTAAAATATCGAAAATGACAATAAATGGGAATACTCAAAAATAAAATTCAATTTTAAAAATAAAAATAGTTTTAAATTATACGCATAACTTTCGAAAAACAGTCTTCTACCTGGTTTTCTAAAACCTACTTCTTTATTTAAATCCTTATCTTAATGTAACAAGAGATCCCTGACGCCCTCAAGACTCTTAAAAAATTCTACAAAAGCCCCAAAAAATTTTAAGACTTTCATGAAAGGGCTCGAGATATATAGCTGAAGCAAAATAATAAGACTATAAGGTGTTCTTGTCGGGAATAAAATATTTTGCATGCATTCGCCTCAAAAGCCTCGGGCGTTTTCCCGGATTTTTACATCCAGCGCTCTGCGTCAATGAGATATGAGATTTTGCGGCTTTAACTATATCGAATAAGGTAAAATTTAAGAATAGATAAAATTACGGCCTGCCACATATTTTGGCAAAGCACCCGTGAATGTATGGATAAAATTCAACGGTTCAAGCTTACAAAACATGCTCGCTTATTGATTTTTTTATTACATTTTTAATAGTATTTCCGCATATCTCGAACTATAAAGCGGTAGGTTTATAATGCCCCTCTAGACAAAATTAGTTGTAAGCAAAATGAATCACAAACTACGTCTCGTCAGTGTCACAAAGTTCTCAGCTTCCACCTTCTTTGAACTAAAATCTGCGGCATCTGATAAATATGTGCTCGACCTTAATCAGATCGGTGGAGTAGATTACTCTTGTAGTTAAGCAGAGGGAACTGGAAGTATTTCAGAATTGCTCGCGCTGTAGCATCTCTAAGCAAGTTCAAGTAGCGAAATTTTCTGAACAAGGTGGTGTCTGCTACTTCTTATTTATCCGTTTGTTCCAATCTGCCACTCCGTCTTTAAAACATGTTGTTACATCATGTGTGACAACATTATCTGACATCAAACAGGTCAAAATGGAAATCAACTCACATCATACCGACCCGCCAGCAGACTGAGTCACCAACAGATGGCAACCACTAGTTGGGAACAGATCCATTATTACATCTTACAAACCGTGGTTACCATATATAGGAGCAGTCTTATATCCGCGACATAACTACCTTGACTAACGCTTGATCTGAACACGACTTTACTTACAAGCGAAATAAAAACTGGGCGCAACTAAATCCGGCCTTATCAGCATTTGTCTGACAAATACATGGTCACTTCAAGAGAAATTAACTCACATCACCCGATCCATAAGCATAGTTAATTACAACAGTCTCCTGTGACCAATGGGGAAAGTCGTAGAAAGACTAATAATCCTAAGGAACCTAGATGGCACTTTCTTTCTTTCAATGGCGCCGTCTAGCGCCATTGAAAGACTTCAGGATATCCCCTCCATGAAAACTTGCATTCCGGATGGAAAACTTTACTCAGTGGTTCGACCACAGAGTTCTTCAATGCACTGTAGTCTCAGTTGCTGACGTTTCGACGATCATTCGACCAGCATCTTTACGAGTTTACTATGAGTAGCAATCTAACATATGATAGTCCTGAAGTAGTTTATCAAAAACTTCAGTTACTTGTGAAAGTTAATAAAATCTATTTTGATTTCCCCCAGCAGATCGTCTCCTACAACGGAGATTCAGATCAGAGGGTTTCTTATTTATAGTACTAGTAATAATACATCTTAAGAGTCCAATGTACACTTCCAGCAGAGCTGTTATTTGGTGAGTTAACTTCTTTCAGAATTCGGTATGAATATTATTGTTCTGGTTTATTCTGGTAGTGATTGTAAGCAATGCCTAGAACTGTTTTATGTCTTTCTCGGCACCTGATTGGGCAAACCTCTGCTATCCTTTAAAGACCCTGGATATTAGGGGTTTAGTTATGCAAATGAGTGAGATTTTGGTACTACCCTATATAAAACCTAGCACTTCCTTATGCATGTGGTGGAGTAAAAGGCTTTCAATTACTATCCGAGTATATATTAGTGTTTAAGAGTTCATTTGCTGTTCAGCCATAAGCTTCTTCAAAACTTCAATGGTGTAAATTTAACCCTGCAATATTGGCCAGTCCAAGTTAAAATGATTCTATACTTTTGACCGTAAGTTTTAGCTTACTACTTTGTAACTTTCGTAGCGTATCATGTAAGATCCATAAAAATAGTTAATGACAACAGTCTCCTATGACCAATGGGGAAAGTCGTAGAAACACAGTAATAATCTTAAGGAACCTAGATGGCACCATTGAAAGACATCAGGTTATTCCGCCACGGAAGTTTGGATTCCGGAGGGAAAACTCTACGGTGCATCAAATTGTCTGTCAAATTGTCACATCTTGCAAACCGTGGTTACCATACAGGAGCAGTCTTGCTCAATGTATCCGATGCGTTCGATAAGATGCGGATTGAAACGTTTCCAGATATTAGTTAAGACTGGTTTTTTTCTTCTTGCAAAAACTTCCGCGTTTACGCTAACAAACAACTGTCCCAACTCCATCAAATCCTAGCATTAGTTATACAAGGCTTACCCTTTTGATTACTCCTCTTAAACATTTACATCTTTGATCTGACTATATAGGAGACGCACCAGACATTTCATTTTTTCAATGAGACAACTTTATTATAATATCCGCTTCATGAAAAAAGTGGCATCGCCCTCGCTATTTTCATCATCGTGCACATTCATCTTAACCAGTTAATGCAATAAATGAACTAATGGGGACTCTACGGAAGTTTACCAAGAGGGGCTTACTTTAAGCCAAATATGCAAATACCTGAGCGTCTATCTTGACGAAAATAGGTACAATATGCACACAGACAAGCGGCGAAGCCAAATACCCAACTTCATCAATGCTATATTACACACTCCGTCTAACACATAACATACTTTCACTTAGGACTAGGTTCAGGACTTATACAGTATATTTGGAACCAATCCTAACGTATGCTTTTACTTTCTGACATACACAAACGATACTTCACAAGATTTAAGACTTGTCAAGAATAGAACCTTCCGTATTATCACAGCAGCCTTTTGGTTTGTCAAGAACATTACTTTATGCAGGGACTCATCACAAATGAACAGCCAGTGAATACTCAACCGACACTCACATTTGACTGGAGGTCACCTAGAGATGTACGAGATATCATGGAGTTAGTTGCAAATAGTGTCATGATCTGCCTTAACAAAATATGTTTCAAGGAAAAGAAACGACCATGAAACAGGAGCTAAGTCTGGATGATATGACCAATAGTTTTGCTTTAAGACATCAGTCAATTGAAACATCACTGAGTCAAGCGTAAGTAATAAATGAAGGCAATTATTGATTACACCAATTGAATTACACCAATCTCTCAACCAATAGAGACTGTCAACAGTAATTCGACTTGTGGAATGGTAAAAGAGCTAGCAGAGCTCTTCATAAGGTCCCCTATTGGTGGTAGTGAATCCCCATGAGTGTTCACTACCACCAATGTCCTTGAGTGACTTAAATGTTAAGAATAAAATCAATTCAAGAACTCTCAGATTTAGTTTACTGAATTATGAAAAGGCGTTTGATATGGTTCCACTTTTATAGAAAACCTACTGAAGCCACTAAAACTAGTAAACTTCAAAACCATGGCTTTACAAAAGTTGAAAAAACCACAACATGCAACTCTAAGAGAACACAGGCATATGGGAGAACTAATTGAAATCTTTGAGATAATTTACAGCCACTATAAAAGCAACACATTTTCCATCGGAATCAGATATCAACTAGGACACGATGAATTTTTGGACAAAATAAAATCAAATGGCAGAAAGAACAAGTAAAAAGTACAAAAAATCCATAACTGGCAATCATTTTATTGATTGATAGAAATTATTAGAAAAACCATAGTTCGTTAACCAAACTTCGATGATAAAGTTATTGAAAATTAAATAATGAAAATATCGATATTCAATATTAATACTATAAACATCAATAATTGTATCCTACTCTTGCTTTTTTATTTCACTAACCCAGAATAAACCCACTTGAATCTTTTAAAATGCACCTACATGAAAATCCAATCTAAAATATAAAAATTATTATATATTTAACGTGTGTAACCTCCTTTAGTGGAATACGCGAATTGGTTTACTGCGCACACTGTTGCTAGGCAGATGAATAGTTTCCTTTAGGCGGTTTACTTTAAAAAAATTGTCTATTTTAATAAATATGTGCATCTATTTTTTTTAGAATAATGTACCTTTTAAAAATAACATGATTCCTCTTTAAGTGAGTGATTGAAATAAGTGAAATCAAATGTAATAATTTTTTACCTAAAAAAACCCTAGCATGAAAAACGCTAACATTGGCAACACTGTTGCCAAACGTTTAGTTTGCCGGGATCGACCGTTTGATCTTTCTTATTGACCGGCAACCCTCTAGGTGATGTATGCGTTTGCGCTTTTCTGCCATGTTTTCTTGCCGGTTCTTTTAAAAAGCTTTTCCGGGTTAGCGCGTGGAAAAATATTTACCGCAACGTTTAGCCAGAACTTTTTTCTGTACGAAAATCGAATAAAATCCGCAAAAAGATCGTTAAAGACAATGATGTTCCTGGATTTGTTTTTATGGTCTCGGGGTGGATGGTCAGAATGGCGGCCGGCCGTTCCAGGCCTGGTATCAAAAATAAGGTAAATTTAAATGTGGTGATGTATTTTTCAGGAATTATTAATAAAATCGTCTATTTCTGGGTCGTAAAATGGTAAATGGTATATTTTACGGGCTAATAATACAAACCGACGCCGACGCCATGTTTGCGTGGCTACACCTAACCGGCTACATCCCCTTTCCTTACAGTTATTTCATCCTTAATCTTATTCATCTAATCTATCATTGACTAAATTATTTTTTTTATAAACCTTTGGTACTAAATTAATGTTTTACTTCGGTGCCCCGGTTTTAACATAAAATATTTTTTTCTAACATGTACTCTGCCTATTAAATTTGAGATTGAAAAGATTTATTAATTTCAATGCAAATACTTTTTTTGCAATAAATATTTTAATACAAATGAATAGTTTTTGCAACTTTTAATACCTTCAAGGGTCCCAAACTCCTTTCCCTAGGTTTTTTACTAAAGAAATTTGAAAGGCTGTAAATATGAAAAATATTAATTAGTTTCTAATCACAGCTTTTAAACCAAAGCGAAAATTTACATGATTAGAGTGAACATGGATATTTTATTTTTTACGTGTATATTGAGTAATAAAATATTAAAAAAAAAATGTTTTCTGGTGATTTTTTTTATACATAAATAAATAATTAAGTAATTGTTAGCTATTAATTAAATTATATTACTTTATATTAAAAATATTAATTAATTTCTAATCAGTTTTTTACCAAATGAAAAATTTACATCACATGAGTGAACATGGATATTTTATTTTTTACCTATACATATATTGAGTAATAAAATATTTTTAACGAATAGTTTTCTGGTAATTATTTTTTAAATAATCATTACCTAATAAATAATTTATATTATTTGATATTAAAAAGATTTCTTATTTTTTATGCAAATATTTTTTTTTAATGGATATTTTCATATGAATGAATAATTTTTGCAACCTATAATACTTTCAAGGGTCCCAAGTTCTTTTTATTAGATTTTTTACTAAAGGAATTTTAAAGGATGTAAGTGTTAAAATAATTAATAATTTCTAATTACAGTTCTTAAACCAAATAAAAAATTTACATGATACCTATGACTCAACATGGTTATTTAATTTTTTACATGTATATTGATTATTGAGTAACAAAATATTTTTAACAAAGATTTCTGGTCATGATTTTTTTATACATGAATAAATAATTACTCTTTTTAAGCACTATTAGCCTAATTGTATATTTTCAAAAATCTTTTATGATAGGCTATATTTTATTTTTTGTGTCAATTTAATTTTATTTAAAAAATAAAATAAAATTTGTATTTTTACACATACATGCATTTCAAGCTTCTCTTGAGTCTTTAGCACTATGCTTTTTTAAAAGAATATTTATTATGCTTTAGATGTTAAACATTATTTAATTTTCCTTCATGGGTTTTTACAGATATATTTTGGTTAAGCCAATTTATATCATTAAAATGGATTGATACATTTGAATCAAATATTTGGTCTTTCCTGGTGTTACGCTTTATTTTATTTTTTTATATTTTTAATAGGCTGTACATGTTTAAAAAAAATATTTTCTGTATTAGCAGCAATATTTTTTTCTTTAATTAAATTTACATTAATGAAAATGAATTTGTTTTTTTTTTTTACTTTTTTCATATGAACAAATATTGACAATTTTAACCATTTTTAATATTACTTTGCTTTCTCATTAGTTTTTTTAATAATAATTTATAGGATTTACATAATGGAAAGATTAATTTCTATTAATGGTTCTTTTTTTAAGAATTGTTTTCAATTCATTGTTTTAAATTTGTTGGCGTACATATTTTTTAGTGGCTTTGGTTCTTGGCAAATATTTTGTTTTTAATATTTTTTTTAGACATAATTTTCTAGACCAGAAAATTTAAAATTATACAGGGTGTAAATGTATTTCAAGGAAATGATACTTTCGATGCAATTAATTTGAAGATTTTATGTTAAAACATTTTTTAAATATTATGTTTGACATGTTTAAAAAATATTTTATTTTCATTTATAGAAATTTACATATTTGTTTAAACAATTTACATTAATTTAATGGATAGCACATTATCTTAATCTCCATGCATATATTTAGTGCTTTGTTACTATATTTTTTTGAAAAAGATATTTCATAGGCTCTACATATTCAAAAAAATATTTTCTGTATTAATATTAATATTTTTTTCTGTAATTAAATTTACAATAATATATTTAATAGACTGTACATGAAAAGAAAATTATTTAATTGACATTAATTGTTTTTTTTTTGTAGGTTTTTCATATTTTCATATTCAACAGATATTGACAATTATAACCATTTTTGTTATGCTTACTTTGCTTTTGTCATTGAATTTTGTAACAATAGGAGTTACATGATAAAAAAATAACATATATTTTTATAGTAATTGTTTTTCAATATTTTTTGCTAATTTGTTGCCGTACATATTTTTTACTGTTTTCAGTTTTTGGTAAATATTTTTTTTTTAGATACATTTTTATAAACTAGAAAATTTTAAATTATACAGCGTGTATATGTAATTCAAGTGAATGAAACTGAATTATTTTATTTTAAATATTTTTCAATAATTCTTAATATTTACTATTTTAGAGGTTTTTAGATTCAATATTTTTTTATATTAATAGTTATATTTTTTTCTATAATTAAATGTATCTATATTCACATATTTCATATGCTGTACGTGAAAAGAAAAATATTTAATTGACATTTAATTTTTTTTTGTATGTACTTTTTTCATATGAATAGATATTAAGGGTGTAAGTGTAATTTAAAAAAATGAAACTTAATATGAGTAATTTGATGATTTAATTTAAAATATTTTTTTTTTATAATTTATAAAGAGACTAGCTTTAAAATTAATTAATTTGTTTAACCTTATGTAAATTTTAATAGAATAAAAAATTCACTGATATTTATTAGTAGGGAATATGCTTATAAAAAATTGTAATCAAATTTGGATTCTTTGAATGCACATTAATATTTAAACTCAATTATATTTTTACAGGCTTACAAAAATAAAAAAAAAATATTTTAATTTCAGTTTAATAAATAAAATAAAATAAAAATATTTTATTTTTAGTTTTTCTGTTTCAATTTCAATTAATAGTATTTTTTTACACTTAATGCTATACCTATTGTTTTTTTTTTATTTTTTTTTTTTGATACATTTTTTTTTCGTCTATATATAAAAATTAAAATAATACAGATTTAAATATTAATAAAGGAAATAAAACCTTAAATGAGAATTTATTCAATAAATAATTTTTAATTTTTTATCCTTAAATGGAACCGAGGTTAGACTCCGCTTAGAGTAACGTTAAATCTGATTAAACTTTCATCTGAATTAGGTATTCACCATTTTAGCAATTTTTGAACAATCCAGTGCCCCTCCTATCAATTTTTTTAATAATGATGTGTAACAGACTTCACACGATAAAAATTATTTTCATTTCTAGTAATAGATACTATATATTAATAATAATAGTAATATTTTCTATACATTTTTTATAATTATAATTGAATATTTTTTTGTATTTGATGCTATCGATACATTTAAACATCGTAAGTTTTTTGGGTTTTTGCTGAAAATATTGTTTCTATAATTTTTTTTTTAAATACAATTTTCTTTTCAGAACAAAATTTAAATATAATATTGTATATAGAATATTGTAACGTTGTATTGTATTGGAATATGCAATTTAAAAGGTGTAATATAAAACATGGAAAAGAATAATTTTTATTCTTTCATTTAAAAAAAAAATGATTTTCAAGGAGTAATTTTTTTAACATTTGTAATGTAATTAAATTAACTAAATGAATAAAACCCATGTATACAACAAAAAATATTTTTGAGATAATCCAAACTTTAGTTTACTTGATCTAATTTTCACTCTGTATAATTCTCCATATACAGGGTGTCCCAGAAAAGAGTGTCAAGGGGTGGCGCAGAGGTAGAGCACTCCTCGGGGCATCCGAATCACACCGTATCTTTTTTGTTTTGTTTAGGAGTTATGATTTTGTTGTGATTTTTCAGTATTTTCATCTTCTTAGCTAATTTTCTATAATCATGGTAAATAATGCCTGATTTTTTATTTAAATATTTAGTTAAAACTTGGGCGGAAAACGACTCCACCAATCAAAATCATGCGCTCAAAAATAAAAATAAATTGCTTTAAAAAACAAGAGGGAAAAAGTCCAATAAATTTAAAGGCATTTTTCATTAAAAAAAGGATCATATACAGGGGGTGATTCGGATTCCCGAGGGATGCTGTACCTCTCCGCCACTCGTTGACACTCTTTTCTGCGACACCCTGTATAAGAAATAGGTGCATTTAAATTTTCTTTTATCAAATCGATTACAAACTACTATAGTTACTGAGAACATCCAGGTTTTGATTTTTTTTATTCTAAATTTTGTTGTTAATATTAAATTTGTATAATTATTTTTGTGTATGGTAAAACATTTACAAAACAATTTGTTTTATTAATTTGGTAATCGTATGTAAATAAATCACTCATTGGTGTTGCTTACCAATACGAGGTATGTATTTGATTTCATATATTATGATGGCATATATTACATTATATATATTCAAATTATATACTACGTACGCAATCAGCTGTGAAATATACCCTCTAATTCACAATATACAGGGCGTTAAAGTTTGACATTTATTACTTTTTGTTGATATATTTGGTAAGTTTTTACACAAAACTTGATATCTGGGATTTATTACAGTTTGAGGAGTTTTAAATATTGGTAGAAATTGCAGAATAGATAATGTTAAAAATACAATAAAACTGCTTGTATAACACGATTCAATGTTGACCCTATATAATGCTCCATAATAAATACTGAATAAATAAAGGCAATGTTAAAATCGTTCGCTTTAAACTTGAAACAATGCTTAAGCAAGAAAGTACAATTATTAAGCTCTCTTTTACTAAATCAATTATAAACTTTGCTACTGACGTAGACGGGACAAGGTTTTCAATTTCTATATAACTAAATTAACACTTCCATAAAGAAAATATACCAAGGCAAAATGCCCTGTCATTATTGCTAAAATATTTCCAGGAGAGAATTAACATTTAACTTTAGATTGCTCTCTGGATAAGTACTGCCGGTCTTGTAGAAAGACAAATTTTCCGCTAAAATATTCAAAATTTGATTTTAACTTTCTCGACAAAGTAAATCTAAATTGGCTTCAGAAATCTAGAACAGATGTAGCGAGATATATAGATAAAGGATTTCATTAAAATCCTCGTTAAGTTTTACCCTCGGTTTTACCATTCCATGTTTTGAATTAGATTAAAGGAGCTTTTAGTATTTTGTAAACGCGATTTTATTGTCAGCATACAATAATAACGAGTTTTCCAATTAAGATTTTCTTATACACTTTTCAGAGCAGTAAAATTTTATTTGACTCTAACAGAAAAACGTAAAATAAAATTTGCCTTAAGGAAGGTAAAACGAGGGGTGTGTATAAAATTGAAAAGGTGTCAAAAAAGTATGAGAACGAATGACAAATTGCTTTTTTACTTTCCGTGTACGAATAGCAGTAATGCTAAGTCATCCCTGAATTTTTTTTTTAATTTCATCAAATATGTAATTGAACTTTCTGTTGTTTATTATAATTAAATATACATTTTATAATCACGTTATATAAAATTGGTCAATTTGACAAGTTTCTCGCGCTTCTGGATAAACTGGATAAAGTTTCCTTTTTGTTTTAACGAATATTTCCAAGATAATAAAAAGTTTGTAGGTCTGCCTACATAATATGCAATGTATGTTTTTTTAAATTTAGGTTGAAAACTATATGCAAAAAACATTTAAAGAGAGATGTGAAATAAAATGCATAAAACATAAAACACATTGTAATTGAAATACGGAGGTCCACAATCAATGGCCCATTAGCATAGAAATGTTTAAAAAATTTTATACGTAGTTGATAATTTTCTATTTTATTTGAGGAGTTCTGGCAACGCTGCCTAATTGCAAAAGTTTACCGATGGTCACTGATGGTTTTGCCCCTTCTATAACATCGTTATTTTAAATTGAGCACCATTTTTTTTCTTGAAAAACTTGATCTGTTTTCTCAATTATTTGTATGTGTACCTGAGATTTTTTATTTTATTTAGGGATTTCTAGAAATGCTTCCTGTTTCTAAGCTTTACTGGTGCTGTTTTTCCACTTCTATATAGAACCCGTTATCTTAAATTTAGTACCATTTTTTTTTCTTGGAAAACTTGATCTGAATCCTCATATATTTGGATGTGTCCTTGATATTCATTATTTTATTTTGGGGATTTTTGGCAATGCTTCCTATTTCTAAGATATTTTTATTGATGCAGTGTTTCCGCTTCTTTAGACCACACTATTTTAAATTAGGCACCATTTTAAGTTTCTTGTAAAACTTGATCTGGTTCCTCATATATTTGTATGTGTACTTGATATTCTGTATTTTATTTAGGGAATTTTTTGGCAATGCTGCCTATTTCTGAGATATTTTTACTGATGCTGTGTTTGCGTTTTTATAGACCTCGTTATTTTAGCCTCATTTTTTTTCCTGTAATACTTGATCTCAATCCTCATATATTTGGATGTGTAATTGATATTATTCATTTTATTTAGAAATTTCTGGCAATGCTTCCTGTTTCTAAGATATTTTTACTGATGTTGTTTTCTGCTTCTCATTATCTTAAATTGAGTACCATTTTTTTTCCTCTAAAACTTGATCTGAATCCTCATATATTTGGATATGTCCTTGATATTCTTTATTTTATTTTGGGGATTTTTGGCAATGCTTCCTGACACTTAGATATTCTTCCTGATGCTGTGTTTCCGCTTCTATATACCTCGTTATTTTAAATTAAGCCTCATTTTTTTCCTGTAAAACTTGATCTGAATGCTCATATATTTGGATGTGTCCTTAATATTCTTTATTTTATTTTGGGGATTTTTGACAATGCTTCCTGACACTTAGATATTCTTCCTGATGCTGTGTTTCCGCTTCTATAGACTTTGTTATTTTAAATTTAGCACCATTTTTTGTTTCTTGTAAAGATCTGAATCCTCATGTATTTGGATGCGTACTTGATATTCTTTATTTTTTTTGGGGTTTTTGGGCAATGCTTCCTATTTCTAAGATATTTTTATTGATGCTGTGTTTCTGCTTCCATAGAACTCGTTATTTTAAATTGAGCACAATTTTTTGTCTCCTGTAAAACTTGATCTAGATCCTCATATTTGTATGTGTACTTGATATTTTTTATTTTATTGAGTGATTTCTGCCAATGCTTCCTTTTTCCAAATTACTTTTACTCATGCTGTGTTTCTATTTCTGTAGATCTCGTTATTTTAAATTGAGCATCATTATTTTTTCTTGTAAAACATGATCTGATTTCTCACATATTTTTATGTGTGCCTAATATCAATTTGTTTTCCTCGTTTTATTTTTGTTCTAATCTTATATGCTCTTAGAGCCATATAAAAAGCGTTTAAAAAATTAAATACGGTTAAATTGAAGACGGTCGGCTCTTGTGTGAACCTTGACGTAAATTAGTATCATAGCGCTATATACTAATAACCTTAATTTGGGTAACTGGAACAAAATTAGAGAAAGCGAGTTACATTTTAAATAATACATGTTGATCAGCAATAAATTTAAAACAAAATCCGAGCCGAATTCGCAATCCAAATGAATAATAGAGACAAAAGACTAATACTATACAAAAGAATAAAAATATATTTAATTGTTTTGGATTGGATTAAAAAAATTAATTCAATCATTTGTTGATATAACCTTCGATGTAATAAAACCTTGATCCTGAAAATTCATTTTCATTAAATAAAACAAATAGGCTGAATCCCACCGATCAAATCTGGAACGCTCGTTTCGCGCTCGCAAAATACTTTGAAATCACAATTTGACCGTCAAAATTAAGCTCCGTATGTGTATTTCAATTTAGAATACCACGTTTTGCTTTATATCTCATCTGTGTTATCATATATTCCGCTCGTTTTTACATAAAAAGATAATCGTTGTTTGGCATAATTATTCATTTAAAACATTTTGCAAATTCATTTTAAAGAAATATCTTTTTAGACAAAGAGATTCTTTTGTTTTACAGCACAAACCCATAGAAGTGACTTAAGTCCCTCTCATAAAAAGTTTTCAGTTTTCCTGCTTGCTCTTACTGGATCATCTGGATATATTTCAGTTCTGGCTGAGTTTTGGATATGATCTGCTAATAACTAAATTGCTTTGCTAGATATAGCCACTAAAGTATTAGTTTTTATTTATCCAATGAGCCTTCGCACTACACACAGAAAAATCCCGATGGATTTTTTCACATTTTGTTGTGTAAAGAAAAATGTTTAATTTTAATACACAATTGTTAGATAATATCTCATAGTCCTGTATAAAAATCCTCAGGCATTTTGTATATGTTTTAATGTGTATATTTTATACAATTATTGCATATTAAATTAATACAATATAAGTGGATATTAATTATTAAGATAATGTGTATAAATATTACACATTTTTTTTTTTTAATCCAATGCAGTTTGGTAAAAAATCTAATAACCAAGTATATTTTTACTACAATTTTTAATTATTTTTTTATTCTGGCTTGTTTTGATTTTATTCACAATTGTGTAGAATAAAAAAGATTCTTGCTAATAGCCCTTCACAATTATAGAATTTTAAACTATGTATTGTGTAGTTATAATACACAATTGTGTATAAAGGAGGACGCGCCCGACGCCCTTGCCTTTGCCGCTAGAACTTCGTTGTTAGCGTCAATGTTGCCAGATTCAATATTAAACAGTTGTAAAGATATGCATCAAAATTTGCAGTCGATATAACGTTGTTAATTGAAAATAATTTAATAGGATATTTAAAAATAAGCCCAATCATCATAAGTTCTAATTTTATTTATTTAAATAATATCGTGATAATAACACGCGTCGGGAAAAAGGAAACGTAACTTTTTTAATTGGCGGTGTAATCTTTAAGATACATTTGATGGCAGCATTGCTATAATTCCCAGTGCCACAGGTGTTCAACTGTTCATTTTTCAGCCCTTCAATTAATCGGCCCGCATTAATTTGTTTTAAGGTTTTTTCGTTTTGTTAAGTGTTAAAATTGCATAAGAAAAAAAAATGAATATATTCGTTGAAGATAAACTTAAGGAGTGGGGTTTATTGGACCAACTCCAGGAGCAGTTTGTAGGTAGGTAATTAGGTAAGCACCATATTTTTTTTTGCATTTATTGTATACTTTGGAATTTACTGGATATTTTGATGTTTAGACAGGTAGCTGTTCAGTGATAACTGATAACTTTACTTATAGAATATCCAATTTTCATGTAGAGGTCGGTTAAATTTGTAACCTTTATTGCATTTGTATTTCAATTTGTATTACAAAATGGTATCTACTTAATCATAGCACTGTCTGACAGTATACCTACTCACTGTGGGCAGCCACTAGCTCTCACACTCTCTATGGTAACTAAACTATTATCAACAAACTAAAAACCTTTTAAAATTAAATTTTAAAAATTTCCTAAAATTTACCTAGGCTATTAATATTAAAACAAATATTTAAGATTTTTTTTATTGGATAGGAAGGAAGGCTCCTGTAGAAATATCGTGTCCACCAAGATCCCCTAAACTTTCATGGAGCTATAAAGGAGACAGTGTAAAATATCTATGGAAAAAACTTAGGTTTGAAACGATTGAAGAAAAGATTTAATACATTGCTCTAATGTATTAATGGTGGAATTTTCGAAAATATTTCATACAATTAAATAAATTGTTAAAATAAAAAAACAGCTTTTTTTTTATCCTGTTTTTCCCAGGCGCACTAGAATTTATTATTACACAGATTTATGACGAAATTCTCTAAAATGTATTTTAAATTTTTAAACAATTTGTTTATTTTTTTTATACAAATATATTGATTATTTTTAAATTTTTATGAATATAAATACAAAACATTGTAATAAAAAACTCCAGTTCTTATGTTAATTTGATATACAAACCTAAAATAAGTAACCTACACTATATTTAAATTTATAAAACAATATATAGTATTATTATACACAATTTGTAATAAAATTTAATAGTTGAAATGAAAGAAAATAAAATATATTGTTAAAACAAACTACACTAACGTGTGTATTTAAAATGTACAAATTGTGCTTTTTTACTGAACAATTATATTAAATAAATATAAAATATTGTCGAATTTAAGTACACAAATAGTGTACTATACATACAATAAAATAAATCAAATTGATACACAATTTGTGGATTATAGAACCACAGTTGTTTAAACACAATAGCATAGAGAAATTCTACACAAATTGATTCTGTACCATTTCCAGAATCAAATTGTTTGTAAAATCTATACAATTGTTGAATTTTTATTCACCTATTTTTAAGAGTGTATCCTTTCGTAAAATATTTCTATTTTTTTCGATCAGCGTGGATTATATATATTTCTAACCCGGATTCCCGTAATTAAACGTTGCAAGACTTAACGAGCGTGAAGCTGCTAAATAAGTAGTTTTAATAAAATCCGATTACACGTTCCTTAAGAATTTAACCCTTAAAAATTTAAAAAGCAAAATATACCACTTGACATAACCACCCGAATTTCCAAGCGAGCGACTTTTAAAGATTTCTTTCGCTCCAGTTTCCGTCTCTGTTCGTCACTTTTTATTCCACGATGAAATTATAAGTCAGTCTCTAACTTTTCTGAATCTCAAGTTAAAGTAAACATCTTGTTATAAAGTATAAAGATGGAAGGAAAAGTTACTATGATGGCTAAAAAAGTCGGGTAACTCCTGCTGCAGAAAATCATGAACAATACACTTCACAACTTGACGGAGTTCTATTGGTCTAATGGGATGGATAGTTGGCGTTTAGAAACATGACGTTATTATTTGGCATAGTATTCAAAAATATATTTTTCATTCTATAATAATTTTAAACGTTTTGACTTTTGAAAAAGTTAATAACTTATCCTTTCCGTCCGAAAGGATAAGTTGTTAACTTTTTCCTTTCGGACGCGTGATGTTTCCTCCTTTGCGTTCATTTGATCCAATCAATACCACGTGTAATTTGCAATAACATTTAAATAATAATTATATCTATGAGAAAATGCCTTAGCTGTGACCCTTTAAAGCTTCCTATTTGAAGAGCTTTTGCATTTAATATATATGATATATAAGGAATTAACCTTGGCCCTACCTAATGTCTCTAGCAACACTTTAATCTTTGCTTGGGGCTTTAACCAAGGCAAAGCCAATGAATATAAATGAATATCACTGTGAATAATAATTACAGGATTATTCGTCTATTTGGTAATTATTCACGAACCTAAACAAAGATTTAAAGGGTCACCTTATAATTAAGCTCAAGTTTTTTCTTTTAAATTTTGTATTTTTTTATTTTGATGATTTTTTCTAATTAGCTTTAACAAAAAAATTTATCAACCAAGAAAACCTAATTAAAACATTTTTCCATTATCTAAGTTTTATCCTGCTATAGCGGGGCTAAAAAATGAAACGAAAATTATACTTTGTTTGAAAGAATTTGAATTCTTTTACGATGCCTCCTTTGACCTAATTTGGTAAATTTAAAAATATTACCCTCCAGAAGGTCGGTTCCGTATATTGTTAATTGCAGTCATAAAAGTCATACTCTCGTAAAAGTTCAAAATTTAAGAGATAATTTTCCTTTAAAAATGTAATTAAAAAGGCGAGCAATTTTTTTTTTAGGGAAATCAATTTTTTATTGGGGGTTGACTAGTCCCCCAATAAAGTTATATTTAGGAAATTACGTATTTTTCAACGATACAGTAATTTTTAAAATTATTTATAATATTTGAACATTTTTGCGCTTAAATTATCCATTTAAGTTATGCACAGGCATAACCTAAATGGATACGAATTTCCCGATACAAATCTTTTTGTTTTACTTTAACTGAAACCTGAGAGAAATAATAAACCAACAGTACTCCAACCTAAATTTGTAGTCCACATATTACAAAAATATAAAATACAAGGCTATTTAGCAGCTGCTGATCCCCTATTATTTGTTAATGGCGTGCCTGGCGAGTCTTTTCTATCATATCTGAAGGAATCATGGAAACCTTGAGAGAAGTAAAAACTATAGGTTCTTTAGGTTTTAACGGCATCTCAATAGGAGTTTAAGCAAATTTTCCTGCAACAGCACATTTGCTGCTTCAGCAAATGTTGACATTTGCTGAATGCATTATTAATGTCTCTTTTTTGGATGGTGACGTTCCAGCTCTGTTAAAGCAAGCTATAGTAATTCCATTTTTAAGAAAAGGAAAGACTACTCCCGCTAATTTCAGACTTACCTCTCTACTTCCTACACCCTCAGAAATTGTGGAAAAGCTGCTTAAAAATAGGATGAATGTATTCTAAGGAAACAATCTCTTTAATGTGGCTCAATTTGGTTTTCAGTATGCCACGAATACAAGTGATGCTGTTTTTCTTATCTCTTGAAGCAGCTTTATCTGAGCCTTAATAATGGGAATGCAGCCGCAGTAATGTTTTGCGATTTCGCAAAGGCCTTGAACGGCGTGACACATAAAATATGCCGCAAAAATTGTAAATGTATGGCTACAGAGGTCCGATTTTTGTCTGGTATATGTCAAAGGGTTCATTTTGCTGGATCTGAATCAGAGAAGTTAAGTGTGCCAGCAGGGCTCTGTTCTTGGTACGCTACTATTTTTAATGTAACGGACTTCCCTAGTAAAGCATGGACTAATGGGCTGATGATACTACTACTGTTCTTTGGCATTTAGATGCTTCTTTGTGTTCACAAACCGTTACTAGTAATAATTTTAATAAAATTTTAGGTTTACTTATTGACAGTAGATTAAAATTTAAAAATCACATTGAGCGGCTTTGTTCTAGGTTGGCATCTGGCTGTTATGCTCTACGGATAATCATTTAGAATCTCACTTCTGCTATGGGATTTGTTTTTGAGGCCACACATCTGCAATTTCATTTATCTCTGGGTTCATGCTGAAAAAGGTGTGCTCTAAGACATTTATGTCTTCTCAAGCATCTTGAGTCTTGCAATCCGCACTTTATAATCCAGAAAATTTTGACTCTTCGATCTTTATTTATACTGGAGACTGTTTGCTTGATGGACAGGAAGTATCCTTAAGTTATCCAATCAGAAAACGTAAATAATACTTGGTCGTCATAATATAAATGTATCAATCCCTACATCTTCTTTAACCAAAAGCTTATTTTTTTCACGAGAGTAAAAAAATACTTAACGATCTTCCACTTACTTTTTGTAATCCTGTTTCTTATAAGTTATTTAGGAGAGAGGGAAAAACGATAGTTGTGAGAAACTACTACACTGTAGAGGAATACTTGGACCATTTTTAATTTAAATTTTTCTTTCTGGCTTATACGTGTAATTGCTATTACAGCTGCAGGGATTAATTAATGTAACCCAGATATTATACCAAGTGAATTTATATGTTTGTAATATTTCTTTGTCTATAAATCAATTTGTTTATCTCTATTGGTTGTAAATTTAATATTAGTACGTTAGTTTACGTAGTTTTATTTTTTATAATAGCTTTGTTAACACACATCTTGGTGTTTAAACAATAAAGCTTTATTTGACTTTGACTTGGTTAATATAGCATATCTACTGAATTTACTTCTAGAAGCTGAATTGGGAGTAAAATGTGTGAAAAATAATAGTAAAGTATAGTTCCATGAAACACTGAAAAATATAGTTGATTTATGGTCACAAAAATGAAAAATAGTCACGCGATTCATATTTCACACTAAAAAATGGCAAATCCTTAAAAACCGAACGCTGAGACTTTCTAGTTCATTCATGTTCATTCATAAATGCTCCTAAAATTGCGATAAAAATGGTGAAAGTAATAGTAAACTAGTGTAGTTCAATAGAACACGGGAGAATAGTCCCGCGATTCAAGTTTCTCACTAAAAATAGTGAATACATGGAAAAACGAAAACTGGAGACTTTTCATTCTTTCATAAATGCTCCTAAAATTGGAATTAAAATATGTGAGAAATAATAGTGAACCAGTGTAGTTCAATAGAACACGGGAGACTTATATAGTCGATTTATGGTCACAAAAATTAAAAATAGTCACGCGACTCATGTTTCACACAAACAGTGGCGAATACTTGAAAAAACGAACACTGGAAACTTTTTGTTCTTACATAAATGCTCTTGAAATTGGGATTAAAACATGTGAAAAATAATAGTGCAGTTCAATACAACATGAGAGACTGGTGAAATGAAAAATAGTCACGTGGTTCATGTTGCGTACTAAAAAAATTAAGACTTTTTGTTCTTTCAAAAATGCTCCTGACATATTTAAGAATTCTAGAACGACAATGGAACATCTTCAGTTGAGTCTGACAAATCAACAAGGAGGATTAAAGTGCATATGAATAAACTCATTTTAAATATCATTTTAAATCAAAATTCTAGTGCTGCAAACTAGAAAATAATTTTTAATTCTTACTCTAATAAATATTTTAAGATTTTGATGTACACAGCTTAATTGGATACTAAAACTGTATTCCTACTAAATACACAAACAATTTTAATACCCTTGCAATCTTCCAGGCGAATAAATGATCTCCAAACAATTTTATGATTTCAGTAATTCTTTAGTGGAAAATTAAATTTCATGAAGGAAGAAGTATTAAGGGAGCAAGACATTAAATCTAAATTACTTCTAAATCTAAATATAGCATCCAGAAGATTAATTCAGTATAAAATTGCAACAAGTATTTTGTTTCCTACTAATTCAAAGCCATTGGATCCCAATTAGGGCAATTCGTTTTATCAGAATTCTCCATGACATAAACACACCCTTTTTGGTTTATAGGTTAACTGGGTCTTGCACTAAGGGCTTTTATTAACGAAAATTGATCCTAAAGTTTTCTTTTGCTTAGGTTCTTAGGCTTAACTTAATAGAATTTGAGGGTGTGTTAGGGCGTGACAAGAAAATAAATAGATGAAAATACTTACAACATTGATAAGTTGAACGAAAGCCAAACCAAATCGCACGTCCAATTTTTCAGTCATATTCTGAACCGGGCGTATCAATTTATTGTATCCTCTAAACAGATCCCGCACTAGCCGCTCCTCATCCTCTGAGCAGTTACCTAAAAATTAAGTAATTGGCCTTAAGCACTACCGAAAGAATTTCTTTGTTTGTATGAAGGGGAGGGGCTTTGTTTACACCTTAAACTTAATAAAAAAAAACGCATGTGGGTGTGCCTGTACTTACCAAAATGAGTGGTGTGTAGAAAGAGTAGCACCCAAGGGAACACCTGACTTTTAAATGTTGTCCACATGACTGTTTCTCTATCAAGTTTACTAAAAATATTCTAATTATCATCGATACAAAAAACAACCGGCTTTGGCTCCCTCCATCCTGGCACGGATAAAAGCCGAAATTTTTTAGAAACTAAATCGAAAAATTTTGATAACCCGCGCGACTCACTCCCGGCGAAACTCGAATTCTATCTCTATGTAGCCCGTACATGTTTCGTCGTCGGACAAAACATCGTCGAAATATGATACACGCTGAACAAAATTCGCCGAGTATCAGAGAGGAACGTTTTCGACTGGGCGGATTTTACCCTCTTTTGCCTCTATCCCCCCTTCATTCCGTTATGTGCTCGAGTTTCGGCAGATGGCGTCCTGAAGGGCGGCTGAAGTGCGAAATATTCAATTTAGTCAATCCTTCTGCGCCGTTTTACTGAATCGATGTAACTTCAACTTTGGATTTCCTATATCTTTCACTTTAATTCCAACTAATTTCTTCAACCAAAACACCCTTGCATCCACTTCAAATCATTATTATTATTATATAATACATGATCAGTACCATTGAAGCTTTCCCCCGCCCTAATAAGTTTATTCGGAGAAGTTCGCGCGCTTTTTTTTTAAATGTTCAAAGTGTGTTTTTTTTTGTTTAAATTTAAGGCATCATTTAAGGTTTTTTTTTTAGTATTTCAAGACGGCAAAACATTAGAAATTTGAATTTCCGTAAATGTTATGCCTTCTGTTGCTGCGGTATTTTTTTGAAAATGTGGGCGGGAATAATTCCCGTCCGTTGACCTTGACACATATATTCAAATGATCGCACATTCGGCGCGACGATAAGGAAAGGGAGGAGTTTCTAAAATATAGTTTCTCTGACTAGTATTTTGTTATTGAAACTTTAACGGGAACAAAGGATTTTATGTACCATATATTTCATGTTTTTAACAGTTACTTTAACATCTTAGAAATATGGGTGTGTCATATCCTACTGCTAAAGGATATAGACGAAGAGAGAAACTCTTAAAGGGAGCTTATTTCGAACATGTTTGATTTACATATCCATAAAAGGATGTAGGTTAGGGTGACCATTTTTCTTTGGAGCAAGGGCTGTAAGGACCGTAGGGACTGGAATGGGGGAAGCGGTGGTAAAAACACATCGACATTTTTATCTAAATTGAACATGTTATAAAGATAGACATTTCAGGAATGTCATGCCTAAATATAACCACAACATCTCCAAGAATGTATTGGGTATTAAAATTGTTTAATAGCTATCCAGTTTTAGTATCCAACTAAGCTGTGTGCACCAAAATCTTAAAATATATATTGGTGTAAGAATTAAAAATGATTTTCTAGTTAGCCGCACTAGAGTTTGGGTTTAAAATGCTACCTTAAATTGTTGTTTTAAATAAGATACACTTTGATTTGACAGAATCAACTGAAGATGTTCCATTACAATTCTAGAATTTCAAATATTTCAGGAGCATTTTTGGAGGATCAAAAAATCTCAATTTTTAAATGCGAAACATGAACCGCGTAAGCAGTTTTTATTTTTATGGCCATAACACGAGTATATGTATAAGTCTTCCGAGTTCTATTGAGATTCTATTTCACGAGCGTTTATGAAAAAATGAGAAGTCTACAGTATTCACCATTTGTAGTGTGAACATGAATCGCGAACTATTTTTCATTTTTGTGACCATAAATCGACAATGTAAGTTTCCTGTGTTCTATTGAACTACACTGATTTACTATTATTTTTCACACATTTTAATCCCATTTTCAGAAGCATTTATAAAAGAACAAATTATCCAGTTTTAGTGTCAAACGTGAATCGCGTAAGTATTTTTCCATAAATCGACTGTATTCTCCCATGTTCAATTGAACTACACAGGTTTAACTATTATAATTCACACATTTTAATTCCAAGTTCAGGAGAATTTATGAATAAACGGAAAGTTTCCAGTCTTCGTTTTTTCGAGGAATCCATTTTTCTTCGAAGAAAGGGCGTAAGAAACCTAGCAATGTTATAAACACATCGAAGTTTTGATTTAAATTGAATATGAAAAAAATGGGGTTTTAATATATTTTGCTTTTTAAAAGATAATGAAGTAAAATTTTTAATTTATGATAAACCACTAAATTCCGCCAATTTAGAAATTTTAAGAAATGTAAGTAATTTTTTAGACAATCTGTTATTGCAAGATTTTCGTACTTGTTGGTTTCAACTTGATTGAGTCCCGTTACTTTTGCGTATAACTAAGAAAGTATTTTTTAGTATTAATGATTTTTTTATCCATTGGTTGTAAATCTAGACACAATGTGTTACATTTTCTTAAAAATTAGGGTTTTGCTTTAAAAATAGACATTTTCGGAATGTCTTGCCGATATATAACCACATCTCCCACGATCCTTTACTATTTTAACAAAAGGCTTAACATGATAAAATATTTATTTATTTCGCACTTGGCTAAGTGTGTTTAAATTGTATCTATTGTACAGGGTGATTGCTCACCCTAATAAGCGAGGTAAGCGACTGTATTTCAGGACCTGAACATCTGGCAACAAAAGGATCTTTTGTATTATTATAACAGTGGTCATGAGAAAATCATGGAAATAATTCGTATTTCACCGCTAGAGGGCGTAACTAAAAATACGGATAAGCAGACGTTTTTCTTATTTAATTTTTAGTTTCGCCTTCTAGCGGTGAGATACGAAACTTGAAAATAATTTCCAGAAATTTCTCATCGCCACTTTTATATAATAAAAAAAATTCCATTGTTGTCAGATGTACAGATCCTGAGATATAGCCGCTTACCTCGCTTATTTGCCCACCCTGTAAAATAAATTTGACAGGCAATTTTTTGAGTAATTCTAGAATCAAAAGTTCAAATAAACATGTGTTTGCAACGGCTTCATTGATAAGATCCAGGATGTTAGACTTGGTTGGTGTTGATTTAGCCGTAGTTTAATTATTATTTAATTTTTTAAGTTCAGTGGCGTCCCGAGCAATACCTAAACCAATAGTTTTGACTAAAAAAATGTATGCCACTGACTTTTGAGGAATTTGTACTCTCTTTGGGTAAATAAGTCAAAATCAAAGTACAACTTTTTTTTTTCTTAAATGTTTTTTGTATCTTGCGTAGTTTTCGAGAAGAAAAATTAAATCCATATAAGTTTGTTTTTAAATCATTGGAAATAATTTTTCTTATAATTGTTTGGCGTATTTTTTATTATGTCTACTCCCACTTTCAATGGGAACTTTCTATAGCAACGCTTCAAAGTCTCCCTAGAAAAAATAATCTAAAGGATTCAAGTCGGGCGAGCGAGGGGGCCACAGTCGCGAGACTATCTTCCCAAACCAGCGATTACGATATATTGCATCCAAAAATTGCCGTGCCACTATATTAAGGTTTGGTGGAACCTCGACGTGCATGAACGATATTCGAAATGTTTCTATGACTGAAAGTTCTTCTTAAAGTTTTCCATTAAGTCTAAGAGGAAAAAAATGTGACACCATAAGATAGTCCTAACTAGGTTATTTTTGGCCCATATGTGATCGTTGTCAAAATTGGTAATGGAATTTCTAGATAAACAAGGTGTATCTATAAGCATCTGGACTTTCTCTTACTTTACTTCGTATCAATCAATCAAAAAAAAAAAAGCTCGTACATACGTTGCATATGTTAGAATAGCTACTGGTCTCTTAAAATCTGCACACAGTGACATGTAAATATTCAATTAACTCAAGATTAGCTTTAATTTACTTTAAAATAGCTTTTTCAATTTGAACTTTACGTACGTCATTGAGGTGGTTGGAAACAGGGTAATAATGGTATAGGAGTTAATCAATAATGAGTCTTAAAATTAACGAGGACAAAACGAAATACATGTATATAGGTAAAAGAACGAGAAGAAATAGGATAAGGGAAAAGGTTACAATGGGATAATTCAATTTCGAGAGAGAACAAGTCAGCATGCTCTAGAAGTTATTAACAGAAGAAATCTTTCCCGAAGATAAAATATATATAGAACAGTAATACGACCAGTGGTCATGTACATGAGACAGGCTTGGACCCTTATCAAGGAAAACGAGCGCAAGTTGAAGTGTTTCAAACTGCGCAAGATCTTTGGACCGTGCAAAGACCCCAGAATAGAGCAGTTTCGTCCAAGAATAAACAAAGTTTGAACTGACTGAGCTCTATGAAGCACCAGACATTATCAAAGTAATTAAGGTTGAGATGGGCAGGACATGTACACTGACAATCAGATTCTCGAGTGAGCAAAATCCGAAATGGCGGATATCTATGGGGATACCGCGTATGAGAGAATATTGTTGCAGATTTGAGAGCGATTGCAATAGAATACGATCCTGAATCAAGGAAGAGAAAGATGGAGAATGATCGTGCAGCCAGCTGCAAGACCTGCCAAGAGTTATAGAGTAGTACAGTCGTGCTGTATGAGAATGGATGCAAAAATTAGATAGAGGAAGAAATTTTGACAGTAAGTTGTATGGGTTTTAGAGATTGCAAAAACCAAAAATGTTAACAAAAATTCCGAGTGGTTTTTTTTTTTAGGGGATGATTGGGGATGGTCTTGGATTGGCGCTACCCCTTTGCACTTACAACTTTGACTCCATAAGATAAATTGTTCAGAAAAATCAGAGCTACCTTTTCTTCCACAGAGCCGAATTCATCCGAGTTGATTTAGAGGGTGTAAAAAGGGGGTGAATTTTTGAAAAATTGGTTTTAAATTAATAACGTTCTTTTATTAAAAAAATCCTTCGGTATAGAATTCCCGGGTAAGAATTTTTCAACTTTCAAAAAATTCTTACCCGAAGAGATAACTCGAAAAAACTGGTTTCTAATATGCACCCCTTAATTTTACAGCTCTTAAAATGCAATTTATCACTTCTTTGCTGTGGAACAGATAGCTTAGACTTTTTGCTTCAATTTGTTGCGTAGAAGCAACACCGTACAGTCGATAGTTTCGCCAAAAAAGGTTTTCAAAATTTTCACCCCCCATAAGGGTGGTTTACGTACGGAGTTGAGGGTTGCTTTTACTATCAAATAGAGAGTAAAATTTTTCTCCACCTTCTGTACATCCAACACTTTTTTCTTTGATGTTTTCGAGTTATTTCAAAATAGTCGATATATATATATCAATGTACGCGTCTTTTTGAGAGCCATAACTTTGCTATTTGAACAAAATTCGTGGGAGTTTTTCCAAGAAAGTTATTAATTTAAAACCAATTTTTCAAACCTTCACCCTCTAAATCAACTCGGATGAATTCGGCTCTGTGGAAGAAAAGGTAGCTCTGATTTTTCTGAACAATTTATCTCCTGGAGTCAAAGTTGTAAGTGCAAAGGGGTGGCGCCAATCCAAGACCATCCCCAAACAACCCCTAAAAAAAACCCCCTTTGAATTTTTGTTAAAAGTTCTGGTTTTTGCGCTTTCTCAACCCATACAATTTATTGTCAAAATTTCATCCTTTATCTAATTTTTGCATCCATTCGACCATTCCTAATGACAGCACGACTGTACTAAGCTGCAAATGATGATGAAGATTTTTTATCTATGTTTTAGGAATAAATTATATTACTACAATTCGATAATTGTATTACATCTGGCAACACAGGGTGCAGCATAAGATTAATAAATAGTGCTGCTGGAACAAGTACTTTTGAAGAAGCCAATAAACAGACACATGTGTTCTACCAAGTATTATCTATACTTTTTCTGCTTGTTTTCATCTCTTCTTTTTCCTCTCAAATTGCAGTACTAAATAGAGGTATTGATATTGTGTAACTCTGAGAGTCTCGCTTCTTGAAGTCAAGTTATATTTATCTCCCAAATTGGGGTACCATATAGAACTGATAATATAAGTAGTTCTGAAGAAGCCAATAAACAGAAATATGTATTTCACTCAGTTCTATCTATTTTTTTCTGCTTCCTTAACTGGTTTCGGAACTCCGAGAGCCTCGCTTCTTAAACTCAGTTCTAATTTCTTCCCAAATTGCAGATACTAAATAGAGCTGCTGATACAACCGGTTCTGAAGAAGCCATTAAACGGAAATACATATTCCATCAAGGACTATTTATACTTTAACTTCCCTAACTTGCTGAAGTATCTCTGTTTCAATGCATTTTCTTATTAATTTAAGATGTTGAGGATTAGGAAAATTATTTCGGAAAATAATTTTCCTAATCGGTCTGTTCGGAACTTAATCGTCTAAACAAAACAAACTTTAAGCTGAGCTTCTCGTGAATATTATGTACAGAGCAAATTTAAGTGTCTAAACTTAACCTGGTGGACTTATTGTTGAAAGTTTTGTGTTTGGGGACTTTTCTTTGTAAACGTTTTAAAGGCTTTTAAACCTTTGTCTAATAATGTTTAATTATTAAGTATATTGCTTCAGGAGATTACTTTGTGCATCTTGTTTCTGTGTTGTTGATCTTGGCACAACAGATTATTTTCATGTTTTTTAGATAAATAAACGTACCAAAAGAAATTAATTTTAAAACTTCTTAAACGGTGTTTTGCTTAATATTGGTTCAGTGACTTAAAACCTTAATAATCTCAAATAAACGCGACTTATGACTTTACATTGATTGACGTTGAGTGTTCGTAACGAAGTCTGCGGCAATTTAAGAGATTTGTACGCGATATCGATTTAGGCATGCGCTATTTTCGCGTGGGGTGAACGTTTTGTCTATAGTTTTTCTGGTCCAAGATGGATCAGCTGGGATCTTTTTAGATAGACCTTAAGCCCTTACCCTATCAATTTTTCCAATTCTATTTTAAAAGTCCAGTTCTCGAAAGCAATTCGCCGAAATATATGTTGGAAGGGTTTAGATTTGAAATTGGACGTTTGAGATGTATAGACTATTTGTTTTTTTTTTTATAATAATTTTTAAAGATCTGGTACTAACAAAAAGAAATTATGCATAGAGCTCTTGTACAAAAGGTATAATTTATAAACGAGCTTAATGCCATTTACCCTTAGAAAGTCTTTTTGTTGGTAGGCAACCCATCTTTCCCGATTAATGAACCAATCCTACATGTTGCTTACTAAAAAAAATCAATCGTCATGCCCTTTCGCCCGCGAATTCGCCATTTTATCAACACAAAAGCGCTTTTAAACCTTTAGGAGCCTTGTGATTATATGGCGAAGGCACAGAAAATTCAGAATATTTTACAAAGATTCACTAAAGCCTGAAAATTACCCTCTATATATGACCATTACAAATTAAGTTAAGATATTTACTGTAGAAAGCCTCTTACATGGGAGAAATTCACCAGTCAACATCATGCATTTTCACTTTGAAGTAAAATCTAATTCTTTTTTCTAAGAAGATCCTTACAGTTCCAGTTAATTGGAAGGCTTTATCCCAATTGAAATAAAAGTGTATTGCATGATAACATTTAATTATTGTTATATGAAATGCTTCTAGTTAAAATACCTTTTCAGCGAAATTATAAATTATGCAGATTTGCTGCGATGCTAATGAGAATTCCATTTATTGGGTACGTAACTGGGTGGCCATAAGTAAATCAACCCTCAAAGTAAATAATTCAATTCGATGTTAAAACCAATAGCTCTCTAATGGAGTACAGCTACATATATTGATCCTATATCAAACTAATATAATTTTAAATTTAAGTCTAATATGCTAAAATTTCGCCGCTTTATTTGGTTCTTTTAGCCGTAGCAAGCAGGGTTTTATGTAATTTTTAAGAATATTATGCAGAGCATCCAAATACGGACCGTATCTTTTTAAGCATAGGCTCAGGGTTTTTCAAATATAAAATGTATAAAAAAAAACATAAAAAAAAATATGGGGCTTTAAGAAGTGGACATCATTTTTCTAATGCAAATTTAGATTTCTTTTTTGCCATAAAGTTGGTTAAAACATTTTTGAAGCAAAAAAATGCTAAGCATTCTCTTAGAATACTGGGAACTAATTGATGAGCATATCCCTAATAGCAGGGAATGTTCAGGGACACACTACAAAAGTATATAGTACGCGGATTCTCCAAGTTTGAAGCATTAAAACGCATATAACAATATCAACATTTTTGTTTATTTACAAAGAATCTTTTCAAGGGATACTAAGAATATTTTCATCATTTTTTATTTACTCAAAAATAGAGAGATTCCTGAAGGGTGTAATCTGATTGGTGGTAAAAACGTGAAATTTTTTTTGTTAAATCAACAAAGTCTTCATCAGATGGCGAAACTATTAACTTGCAAATGCTCAAAAAGTATTTTTCAGATAATGGTGTAATTAGCAATTTTTAAACAATTTCATATTTGTCAATCAGCAATTAAGAGGTCTTAACATATAACAGACAGCATTGGAGGCGAGTGTTGTCTTGAGACTTTTTCAAGGCGTTTGACAGTGAGTCACAAGATTTTGTTAGCGCTGCTTGGAGTGAGCTTCAGATAAAGATTTAGGGTCTGTTAATTGCAAAGGGTGAATCCGGTTGACAGAATTCCACGTCTTAGGTCACTGGCTAGCTGGTTTTCCGTCTTCAGTCTCCGGTGTATGCTAGTCTCTCTTGGTATATTCTGTCTACCCCAATATCTTCTTCTTTTCCTCCCCCATCTCTACTATATCCTTCACCTGACATGCCTCTCTTATGTCGCTATTTCGCCTGCCTCTCAGATCTCTGCGATGGTTCCTAAGGGTTTCATCTCAGCTATTTCTGAGGATGCTCTTTGGATTCGTGCTAGCTCTAGTCTTGACACCATAGGTTAGCACCGGTCTAATACAGGACATATATATCCGCACTTTACTATCAATATTCATGAAGTTCTTTTTCCAGATGATATCTCTTAGATATCCTGAAATTGTTGCGGCATTGTTGATTTGTGATTTTATATCATTTATCTGGTTTTTGCTGCTTGATGTGTCCACTCCTAGGAAATGGAAGCTCATTACTTATCATCCACATATCACACCACGCTGATTGATTTGTTGTTAAATCCATATCTTCTGTCCATTGTTATCACACTGTATAATCTCAAAGGAATGGCCTAAAGCTATTACCATATCTTGTCCTGTTAGTTTTTCTCAATATGCCCAGGATATCGGACAGCTGTACTTTATCGAGGGCTTTGGTTAGATCAATACAACACACATAAGCAGAGTAGCTGGAATCGATCGCCTTCTCTTTTACCTCTCACAGTAAATAGGGCATAAGTGGTCGATCTGTTCTTTCGAAATCTTTGTTGTTTATCTTTGTTTTCGATAACATGTTCCAGGATGCTGGTGATAATGCTGGTAAGCAGTTTCATAGGGATGCAAACCAGGGTTATGCATGCCTCTGTAGTTCTCCGGATTAATTTTTGTCCCTTTTTGAAAATTGGTATGGTAATAATTTTGAGCGACTCTGTTGGTATGTTCCGTTAATTTTCTTTCTTGCTCTTTACCTCCATAATTTATTAGTTCATTAGAGATATTCACTCCCGAAGCTTGTTTAGTTTCAGGTTTTGAATCTTCACACTAACTTCCTCCTCTATAAGCATTAATCCATTCGGGATCTCTTTCTCAGTTTGCTGTGAATGAGGTTCTCTATATTGTCAGGGTTGTAATACAGGTTGCTTAAATATGTTTCACACTCCTTCAGAGGAACCCTTTTGATCTGAATGTATTCGTTTACGGGTTTCTTTCTGTTTTTGCCAAAAGCATCTTCCAAACTTCCTCTGAGCTCCATAAAGATGGTATTCCTCGTTTGCTTCCAGTATGCTCTTTCAATTCTTTTGATTGTCGCGTCCGCTCTATTTCTTGTTTTTTTATAGTTATTGCAGTTTTCGTTACGTTGTAAGGAACTTCAGTCAGCCTTTTTACCTCCTATGTTATTCTCGTTATCCAACGATTCTATTTTGTATATTTATTTGTGAATATATAATCGATGGATGATTTCTGGCCTTGTGTTGCAGAAAGAGTATTTATGTTGTTGTTTGTGAGGAAAATAGATGCTGCTTATCGGCAGTTGGTTTCTTGCAAGTTGTTTAGTTGGTCTTAGTTTTCATTTAATACTTGTTTTTTTTTACTTGTTCATCGCCAAGAGTATTTTATGATCTTTTCCCTTCCTTGAGGTAACACTCCAGTAGGCTATTGTAGTAGTTTTCCGTTTTTGCTTTGAACTTATTTATTATTTTATTTTCTAAGAGAAAAACTTTTGCAGTTACCTCATTAATTTATGCACAGTATGCGTTTTTCAGTCTGGTAGATCGAGAGAGCTCAATTTATTAACCTACACTGAATTCTTATGAGATAACTCAGTGGTGGAGAACTTGAATCACAAGATTTTGTTGGGGCTGGCTGAAGTGGGCGTCCGATAAAGATTTAGGTCTTATAAAGTTCTCTTTTCTTTAATTTAATATCTTTATTACTAGATTTGCTTCCAGTTTTCCTTCTTTAATTTGCATATGATCTAAATTTCTTCCAAGCGCTGCTTTTTCCATTAACGATTGTACTTGCAGTTAGATTTATCCAGATGAAGGATGGTGTAAGAGAAATGATATAGAGCTAAATACATTAGAATGTCATAGCATTGGTTTTTCTAAGACCTCAGGTAATTGGTGAGGTTTTTTAAAAACCGCAACCTGAGATTGTTGCTTTTAAAGCAGGAATAAATCCTCCAAGTGGGAAATATTGCCAGTGATAAGTTTAAAGTTGCGATGCAATAATATATAATATTTATTTGAGGTTATACTGTATTTCCTAGATTAATTTATTACGTACTGCTATGTAAGGCTCTTGAATAAATAAATTAATTAATTAAAACCTCCTAAGAATTTTAAGCTAACAAAATTAACCAATGTTTTATGGATCATATCCATTTTGATTATGCATTCAATTCTGCTTTTTTCTTTGAAGTTTGATGTCCTAAATCCCACAAATAAGCACCCCCAAAGTTTGTGTAGGTACTGACCTAATACTCTGTATAACTTGATATAGTTTCTAAGAAGGATATGGGATAAGGGAACAATAAAAAACAAAATAACACATAATTTTTCAAAGTTTAATTGAAATCTTTTAACAAACTTACAATCCATTGTAGTAAAATTGTACAACAGCTTGGGATACGATACAAAACGGCGCTACTAAAATGTTGCTTTGGAATATGGCGGTCATTTTATATGTAAATTGTAAAGTAAACGCCATACTTCAAACGTTAGAATGCTAACTTTTACTATCAATGACAAAACAGATTGTCAGTTTTTTTTACATGTATATTATGGAATTAATATTCTTAATGATGGAAAAGTGTTTATGTTACATAACAATCGAACAAGATAGTCTTTTTCCTATATTATTATTTTTTATTTAAGATTAGATCTTAAACTTATACACACTTTCAGCTTGTAATCACATAAGTTAAGAGAAACCACATCACGTGGGTTTGACATGTAATACTTAAATACTATTTCCTATTCTAATATTTGCTTAGATGGTTAGTTTAGTTTTTTTTATGATAAATGTTAGTAGGTATACACTGATGCAAATAATTTTATATGCCAACATTATTAGGGTGAAAACGAGTATTAAAATGCCAAAAAAAGTTGCTTTGTTCTTCTGTATATGTACACTAGCGAAATCTGCTACACCAGCTAAAACACCAAATTATATTCTAAAATACAACTTACATATTCCTGCTATAACATATGCTGACAATATTTTGTATGCAGGACGGTCCCATAACTGCAGAAACTTTGAAGGGCTTATATAAAGGGAATTTTTGTCTAAAAATACTGAATTCTTTTGGAATAAACTCGGTTCGAAGTAGATTTACCCAGGTTCAAATCAAACATTTTACCTTATAAAAGTGTGAGTTACAGTTCAAGTATAACATATAATACAGGGTGTTTCAGAACTATGGGATCAAACTTCTAGGGGTTGTTCAGTGCAACAGTAGAATCCATTTGAGTATAGGAACCCATTTCTGGAAATGTGTCACTACGCCACTACGGCCCTAAGACGAGTTTAAATTTAGAAAAAATATTAATTACCTAAATAGGATCTGATGCATTTATCTTTACCTTTTGTATATGATACCATCACAACAATTGTTCAAAATGTCTTCTTCCAACCTCAATACACCGATTTAAACGCCGCACATGATTTCGGCGGACTACACTAAAAAGTTGATCATCGTTTTGAATTACTTCAAATGCTGCTGTTATTGGTTCAATTAAGTCTAGGTCTGATTCTACTGGAGTTTCGTAGACTAAAGACTTTACATGTCCCCACAAGAAAAAATCGAGCGACGTTAAATCGGGTGACCTAGGAGGCCAAGAATCTGCTCCACCTCTGGCAATCCAACGGTGCCCAAACCGCTGAACCAAATACTCGCGTACTTGCACAGCAAAGTGAGCCGGCCCTCCAGCATGCTGACACCACATTTGCTGTCTAACGTTTAGTGGAACATTTTCAAGGAGTTCTGGGAGAACTTCCTCCAAGAAACGCAGATAAATAGGCCCTGTTAACCGTTCCGGAAGAAGGTATGGCCTAATTAAATAATCATCAAGAATGCCTGCCCATACGTCGACAGACCAACGATTCTGATGTTTTCTTGGAAAAAATTGCATAAGGATTTTCTTCGTCCCAAACATGGCTATTCCTACTATTAAAAATACCGTCTCTTGTGAAAGAGGCTTTATCGGTCCACAAAACATATCGTAAAAAATTTGGTTGTGCAATGATGTGATCCAGAAGCTATCGACAAAATTGAACTCTAGGATGATAATCGGCTGCAGTTATACCTTGAACTTTCTGGAAGTGGTAAGGATGGAGTTGTTTCTCGTGTAGTACCCGCCAGACAGAAGCGTTACTCGTATTCATATTATTAGCAACGTCACGTGTGCTATTTGATGGTTCATCGGCAACTCGCTGAAGCACCTCTTCTTCAAATTCGACCGTTTTTACGGTTCGAGCAACACCAGTATCCATGCATCTTGATCTTAAACATGCCTGCAATAAACTTTTTGTATCCAGGATGCTGTCGTTCGGGATAACGTTCATGATACAACCGTGATGCTGCTCGTGCATTGCAGTTTGTTGCTCCGTATGCCAAATTCATATCCGCCAATTCTTGATTGGTAAAGTTTTCCATTAGCAATAAATGTTTAAAAATTGTAAGCTATAAAATTTTTAAACATGACATTGCGAATTGACATTGATAAGCGTTGATTTTAAACAATTGTTGTTATGGTATCATGTACAAAAGGTAAAAATAAATGCAGCAGATCCTATTTAGGTAATTAATGTTTTTTTATAAATTTTAACGCGTCTTAGGGCCGTAGTGGCATGGTGACGCATTTCCGGCCATGGGTTCCTATACTCAAATGGATTCTTCTGTTGCACTGAACAACCCCCAGAAGTTTGATCCCATAGTTCTGAAACACCCTATATAATGTTAAGTTACTTAGGTGAGCTACTGTTGTTTATTTAATATACTATGGTAAAATTTATTTAGGCAACATTAAATCTAAAGGTACTCCTAAATTTCTCCTGCGGCTTCTTTAGAGTCTCTCTTTTTAGAAACTCATACCTTAAAAGCTTAATTAACTTTCAGTAGTTTTTGAAACCCTTGATAACCCTTTCAGTCTCTCTTAATTTTTTGGTGGAAGGATGGATCAATACAGAGACCTCAGTTCATTTAGCTATCAATTCAACTTAGCAGTTTCCCTTTTGGGAAAGAAGTAAGTCTCTAGATGTCTTTTATTTGTAATTTTCCCTAAGAATATTTACTGAAACTCTGAGCTCTCTTTAGGTTCAGAACAGAACCCTTACCTGAAGATGAAGAGGGATAAGAAGCTTGGCCTTAGGTAGCTCTCGATTGCAAGATTACGCCCCTTATCTTTTTTTATTTTTAGAAATTCTTCTAGATTTGTTGCTTATTAAAGGGGGATCAAAAAAAGATACCTGTTTAGGTTCTTTAATTTTTCTTTTATATTAATAACTGAAAAATATTTATTTTCTGAAGATATGAAGAGAATAAAATATTGGTTATGTATTTCAGTAATAATTTCTTTTCCAGAATACTTAGTGCCACTTAGAATTACTTTATTAACTGAAGATGAGGAAACTGAAGGGCGTGTTTTATGGTGTTTCCTTATTTTTGGTAAATCATGCTTTGCAATTCGTCGCAGTTTCAAGACGGATCAAGAACAAGTGATCTAGAGATTCTTTTATACTTGAAATAATTAATTTCTTTTTTAGAATACTAGATAATGTGTCATTGTCTAGAAATGAAGGAAGAAGAGAATCCCGATGAAAGGCAGTTTTGAATTCTTCTTCGGGTTTCTCTTCTTCTTTTATTTTTGGAAAACATGCTGCTATATTCGTTAAATCGCTATGAGAGTTAATTTTTACGCCACATTGAGAAGTTATGTATTCTATGCCACGTTCAATTTATTTCGAGGAATCCATAACAGTAATAACTAGTAAACTGAAAAGGTGGTTCCTGTGGCAAACAACTCTTTCCCTATGAGAGTTTCTTGCAAAAGACGGTGAGTTTTTATATTTATTTCACCTATAATTTTCTTTCAGAATATTTCCTCAATCTCAGAGCTCTTTAAAAAGTTCAGATCCGAACAACTACCTGAAGATGAGGAGAGATAAGAAGCTTAATCTCAGGTAGTTTTAGATTCCTGATTAACGCTTTTTATCTCTCTTTATTTTTAGAAACTCTTCTGGACTCGTCGCTTAATAAAGAGTAATCAATACAAGGATACCGGTATAGTATTTTTGAACAAGAATAATATTTTTCTTTCAGATTATTAACTGCAAAATATGTATTCTCTAAAGATATGAAGAGATAAAAATCTTGCTCAAGGGTAGTTTAGAATTTCCTTTGTGCGTTTTTTGTTTCTTTTTATTTTTGGATAACCAAACATCATAACTCATTGCAAATGCAAGAGTGACTGAAATAGCTCAAAGTAAATCGGTTATTTGAGTGGATGCATTAACTCTCGATTATTCTGAGACTTCACCATTGGGTTTTAATTACGTAATTATTCAAAAGTGTGTCTCTAATATTATATAGTAGTTCCAGTTAGCAATTATTAAGTTAGCATAGGAGGGATGCCGTAGAAAGAAGGAACTTATGACATAAAACCCCTCTGCTACTCAGTTTACTAGAAAGAGCGTGAGTATTTATTTGTATTTAAATAAAAATTTCTTTCCAGAATACTTAATTGCACTCGAACCCCTACCTGAAGATGAGGAAAGATAAGAAGCCTTTACTTTAGGTAGTTCTAGATTCCTAAGTGAGGCTTTTTATTTTTCTTTATTTTCAGAAGCTCTTCTGGACTCGTCGCTTAATGAAGAGTGATCAATACAAGGATACCGGTATAGTCTTTTTGAACAAGAATAATATTTTTAAGATTATTAATTGGAAAATGTATTTTCTAAAGATATGAAGAGATAAATATATTGGTTATGTATTTCAATAATAATTTCTTTCCAGAATTTTTTAAATTTCCTTTCAGGATATTTGTTGAAACTCTTTAGGTCCAGATCAGAATTTCTACCTAAAGACGAGGAGAGATAAGAAGCTTGAATTCAGGTATTTTAGATTCCTAATTCACGCTACTTATCTCTCTTTATTTTTAGAAATCTTCTAGACTCGCCGGTGAATGAAGGGGGATCAATACAAGAATACCGGTATAGTGTTTTTGAAACTGGAAAATATCTAAGATATGAAGAGGTAAAAATCTCGCTCAAAGGTAGTTCAGAATTTCCTTTGTGAGTTTTTTGCTTCTTCTTATTTTTGGATAACAACATCATATCAACTTATTGGAGAGACAACAGTAGCTGAAAGTATATCGGTGTAATGGACGCATTCATTCCCGATTATTCTGATCTCACCATTTATTTTACAGGATTGAAATTAGCATAGTTTGTAATACCTCTACTCTTCAATTTACTAGAAAATACATAAGTTTTTATTTGTATTTCAATAATAATTCCTTTCCAGTATGCTTGGAGGCGCTTAGAAGCCCCCTACCTGAAGATGAGGAGAGGTGAGGAGCTTGATCTCGGGTAGCTTTAAATTTCTGAGTTCACCCCCCATCTCTCTTTATTTTCAGAAAGTCTTCTAGACCCGTCGGTGAACGAAGGGGGATCAATACAAGGATACCGGTAGAGTATTTTTGACAAAGGGTATCATTTTCTATCCTAGACTTTGTGTAATGAAGGGGGATGAATATGCTTTTAGATTATTAACTGGAAACTATTGGTTATTTGTATTTCAATAATAATTTCTTTTAAGAGTACAGATGGCAGTCAGAGCTGAAGATGAGGAGAGGTAAGAAGCATGCTTTATGGTAGCTTAGAATTCCTAAGCCACGCCTCATACCTCTCCTTATTTTTGGAAATGAGTGATCTGAGTACTCTTTTATGAAATAAACAACTAATTTTTTTTTAGAATTTTTACTCGAAAGTATTTTATTGTCTAAAGATAAAGAGAGATAAGAAGATTGATCTAAGGTAGCTCTAACTTTCTTTTCGGCCTTTTTTTTATTTTTAGGAACTATACTTCGACGTTTGTTGGAAGATAATCAATACTACTAAATATTTCTTTTCTAATGGAATGGAGATGCAAAAATCGCGTTTATTGGCAATTTAGACATTCGCGGTTTTGGGAACCACATCAGGACTCCTTGCAAATTTAAGAATTGTCAAAACATCTTAAAGAGATTATGATGGAACCTATGGTGATCTTAAAATCCTCGGGGTTTTATTACGTGACTGATTTCCTGGCATTATCAAATTTTGACTCGTATACTTGGATTTGTGACGACTGTGGATCACTTTTTGCAGTCTAATAAAAAAGGTACTTTATGAAAGGTTTATTGGTGTACCAACTGAACTTAGCACATTTTATTTTAAGGAATCTGAAGCAGCAAATATCAGTGAAACAGAAATGCAAACTGTAAGATAGAAAGTTAGAGCTTATTGCGTAGAACCTCTACTATGAAAGTTTACTGGAAAGTAGGTGAGTTTCTGTAATTACTTTTGAAATAATTGCATTTCAGAATATTTACTGGAAAATATTTCCTACCTTATGATGAAGAGAGATAAGAAGCGTGTTTTTGGTAGTTTTGAATTCCTATAAGGCGCCTTTTGTCTCTCTTTATTGTGAGGAAAATTCTTTCGAGGAATCCTATGTGAATCTTTCCCCATTACTGGAAAATATTTCATACCTGATGATGAAGAGAGATAAGAAGCGTCTTTTTGGTAGTTTTGAATTCCTACAATACGCCTTTTGTTTCTCTTTATTGTCAGGAAAACTCTTTTGAGAAATTGTTGCTGGAACTGTAAGACAGAAAGTTGGAGGTGGAGCCTTGAACTTCTGCTATGAAAGTTTACTGAAAAGTAGGTGAGTTTTTTGTATTTACCTTTGAAATAATTGTCTTTCAGAATAATTTTCCTACCTGATGATGAAGAGAGATAAGAAGCGTCTTTTTGGTAGTTTTGAATTCCTACAATACGCCTTTTGTTTCTCTTTATTGTCAGGCAAACTCTTTTGAGGATTTGTTGCTGGTTGATTAAAACATAAAACAGGAAGGAGGTGCTAACTCAAGTCACATTCATTTGATTGTAGTAAGAGTATAGATTAAACGTTCTTTTAATAGTTTATCACTACCACTTATTACAATTAGATGATTTGTGAAGCTACACTGTTCCTTGCGATGGAGATGAAGGGTAATTATGGTTTCAGAGTGGTTTATAAAATATTTTCTTAGCAAGAAAACAAAATTACTATTAGGTTGTTAAGGTGAATCAGATAGAGATTTTGAATTATTATTCTCTTATTTCTCTCTTTATTGATAGGAACCATACTTCTAGATTCGTTGGAAGAATATCAAGGTGAACATGTTTTTTTCTAGTGGGATAGAAATACAAAAATCATGTTCAATGACAGTTTAGACTTTCGTGGTTTTTGAGAGTACGTCAGGACTTGTTGCAGAGTCAAGAAATGCCGAAACATCTTAATGGTGATCCTTAAATATTATCACCCGATTATTCTCAGATTTTGTTACGTGACTGATTTCCTGGCATTATCAAATTTTGACTCGTATAGTTGGGTTTGTGACGACTTTGCACCAATTTTTGCAGCCCAATAGAAAAAGGTACCTTATGAAAAGTTTATTGGTGTACCAACTGAACTTACCACATTTTATTTTAAGGAATGTGTAGCAGTGAAAATCAGGAAAACAGAAATGCAAACTGTAAAACAGAAAGTTGGAGGTTGAGCCTAGAACTTCTGCTATGAAAGTTTACTGGAAAGTAGGTGAGTTTTCTGTATTTATTTTTTAAATAATTTCAAAATACTTTTCCTACCTGATGATGAGGAGAGATAAGAAGCGTCTTTTTGGTAGTTTTAAATTCCTACAATACGCCTTTTGTTTCTCTTTATTGTCAGGCAAACTCTTTTGTGAATCATTGCTGGTTGATTAAAATATAAAACAGGAAAGAGATACTAACTCAAGTCACTTACATTCATTTGATTGTAGTAAGGGTATAGATTAAACGTTTTTTTAATAGTTTATCACTACCACTTATTACAATTAGATGATTTGTAAAGCTACACTGTTCCTTGTGATGGAGATGAAGGGTAATTATCATTTCAGAGTGGGTCATAAAATATTTTCTTAGCAAGAAAACAAAATTACTATTAGGTTGTTAAGGTGAATCAGATAGAGATTTTGAATTATATCTGGCTTACCTTCACATCTAGTAATTATTATGAGCCTATTTGCTCTAGCGTAGCTCTGATTCCAATTTCTTTTCAGGCTTTTTTTCTCTATTTTTAGGAACCATACTTCTAGATTCGTTGGAAGAATATCAAGGAGAAAATATTTTTTTTCTGATGGGATGGAGATACAAAAATCATGTTCAATGACAGTTTCGACTTTCGTGGTTTTGGATCAGGACTTGTTGCTGAGTCAAGAAGTGCCGAAACATCTTAATGGTGATCCTTAAATTTTACCACCCGATTATTCTGTGATCTTATCATCTGGATTTTGTTGCATTATCAAATTTTGACTCGTATAGTTGGGTTTGTGACGCCTGTGGACCACTTATTGCAGCCCAATAGAAAAAGGTACCTTATGAAAAGTTTATTGGTGTACCAACTGAACTTAGCATATTTTATTTTAAGGAATTTGTAGCAGTGAGAATCAGGAAAACAAATGCAAACTGTAAGACAGAAAGTTGGAGGTTGAGCCTAGAACTTCTGCTATGAAAGTTTACTGGAAAGTAGGTGAGTTTTCTGTATTTATTTTTGAAATAATTTCAAAATACTTTTCCTACCTGATGATGAGGAGAAATAAAAAGCGTCTTTTTGGTAGTTTTGAATTCCTACAATACGCCTTTTGTTTCTCTTTATTGTCAGGAAAACTCTTTTGAAGAATTGTTGCTGGTTGATTAAAACATAAAACAGGAAGGAGATACTAACCCAAGTCACTTACATTCATTTTATTGTAATAAAGGTATAGATTAAACGTTTTTTTAATAGTTTATCACTACCGCTTATTACAATTAGATGATTTGTGAAGCTACACTGTTTCTTGCCATGTAGATGGATGGTAATTATAATCTCAAAATGGTTTATACAATATTTTCTTACCAAGAAAACAAAACTACTATTAGATTGGTAAGGTGCGTCAGAGACTTTGAATTATGTTTGGCTTACCTTGACAACTGATAATTATGTTGAGACATCGTCCCTGGGATTTCCTTAAATAATATTTTGAAGTGGATTCGTTAACAACTGAAATCTTTAGGAACAATTTTAATCCAAAGTGGACTGAACAATAGCCAAATTGATGACCGAGAATTTAGAATTTCGGCGCGTCTTATTTCCCTTTATTATTAGGAAAAAAAAATTTTTTGAAAAAAGAAAAAAAATTAATTTATTGTATAATTTTTATTTTCCTAACAATAAAGGAAAATAAGCTAAAACTTATAAATAATGCTCTCAGAGAGGTTTATAGATAATAATATTCTCGTGATTTGTTCCAGATTTGTTTCAATCCTGTCTACCTCTAAATGTTTATTAATAAATTGTTCTTAACCAATTTTTTTTTTTGCATGCTGCTCTGGCAACGAGTTTACGCTTTGAGGAATTAGGAGCACGGCTCTTGTGAGGACCAAAACAGATGAGGACGAAAAGAGGGGACAAGGGTTCAGGCATCCTGAATTTGCTGCGTAGTCAGTGTACTAAACGATGCTGCTGAGAGACTGGAGTAGTTGCATTAGGTACGCAAATGTTATGCACTAAAGGTAACTCCTTAAGTAATTTTATTAATAATTGATGCTTCCATATCTGAAAGTCATGATTGTGGATAAACAAGATATATATATATATATATTTTTTAAACAAAAAAGTGATTACGAGCACAATATTAAAATAGAAAAGCGGGATCAAAAACAAAAAGAGAAAATGTACGTTTCCATGGCAAATCCTTTAAATCCGAAAGAATTAAACGGCTCCATATAAAATATCACCCAACCTGAATTTGTAATTCATTTTCAACATAAAAATATTTTATCCGCAAAACCACCATTTTACTGAAACAGTTTGACTATGAACATCATATTTTATGAGCTTTTGTTTTTAATGGTACGATTTATCTGACTAAACTTGATCTGAATTCTCCGCGTTCTGGATAAATCAAAACGCTTTGGCAGGGTTAAAAGCACGGAATAAACAATAATTTAATTGGATTTTTAACGTCGCTGCGGATTTTATGTTTCTGCACTATTTGGGGAAGCAATTATACGCTTCGGGAAGCGATTTGTAGTATATAAAACCCTACTTAATACCTTTAATAGAAAATCCTTTTTTTTCCATAAAACCATGCTCGAAAACGTGTAAAATCGCATTAGTCGTTGGTGAGCTTTAAGTCCTTACAACTTAAAATATTACAGCACATTTTATAAGATTATAAAATAAAATAATTTAGTTAAATTAATAAATAAAAACTGCATGAATTTTTTGGCATGTTGATAATAGATTGTAGCAGTTTAGTTATTATTTGCATCAGGCTCATAAGATTTAAAACAGATACGATTATTGCTAAACTATTTACAGTATAAATTAAATTGTTTCATCAGACTCTTTCACAAAAAAAAATATTGAGCAACAGTCTGGTAAAATCTAACTTAAGTAAGTCCGTGCAATAAGAAACCAGAAAATAAAGTTTTCGCTATAAATAATCGTTTTTTCAAAAAAAAATTGCAGTGCACCAAACCCTTAGTTCTTACTTTTTTTTTTGTTCATTAAAATAAAGATCTCGTCATTAGGACTTAGTTAAGTAATTATTGAAAAGTGTCAAATTGTCTCTTTTGATATTGACAAAGGTATTTAGCACATATAAAGGAGCAACTGAACCACCTTTCAAGGAATCTGTGGCAGCAAAATCAGCTAATCAGAATAAAAGTCCACTGGAAAACAAGTGAGTGTCTATATTTACTTTATTAATAATTTTCTTTCAGAAATGTTCTTCTGACCTGATGACGAAGAGGGATAATAAGCATTTTGATGGTATTTCTGAACTCCTGCAATGTGTTTTTTATCTCTCTTTGTTGTTAGAAAAAGAGTTTGAGGAATCATAGCAGATTCGGGATTGAAAATCAAACATGAGAACATGCTTACTAATAAACAGAACCAAAACTACTATATGGTTCTAAAAAATTATATATGGACTAGTTATTTTGAGACATCATCCCTGGAAATTCATTAAATAGTTATTTACAACTTATTAGTTAAAAACTTCTTTAGGAACATGTTTGATAGAAAGTCGACTGAGCAAAATCCAATTTTAAGAACAGAACCACGTTCTAAGATTGAAATCTCTACATCGGGATTTAGTTCAAATTCCGTCATATCAAAAAGTAATGATTCTTTGGCAGATTTTTATTAAATGGATGAAGGATCTGGACTATATGAATTAGGGGAAAAATAATCTATCTCAAGTATTGAGTCTCACAAGGATCGGTTTTGGAGCCAATCTGGTTTTTGATATATATAAAAGACCTTGTTGAGCTATATATCTCTGGAGAATTCATCCCGTTTGCGGACGATACATCGATGGATGCTATGACCAGACCAGACGGAGGAGGAGTTGCAGCTTGCTCCAGTTTTTGGGCATTCTAAACTTGGGCTGTTTTTGGACAGCCATCTACCAACCTTAACTTGAAAGATTTTATCAGAATGTTTTGCTGTAAGGGTGATAAAGGAGGAATTGGGACATCAGCTGGCATGAACAGTCAATTTTTCATTATTTGTGTGGCACCTTACTGACAACCTAAGGTACGTTATGTAAGATTCATTACCAACTGAATTTAGTCCATTTCATTTTAAGGAATCTGTAGCAGCAAAAGTGAACAGAAACAGTAGGCCTGGACGACAGGACGTTGGCTCATACCCTTCTACTAGAAAGGTTTGCTGGAAAATAAGTGAGTTTCTATATTTATGCTTACAATTATTTTCTGGAATTTTTACGATGATGAGAGAACACTGATGTTGATTACTCTGGATCAGTATTCTCACTTTTATAAAAGTGTGCATGATTTTTGATAATTTTTAATTCAACTTAAAATTAGGAAGAAAAAGACATGAGCAGTACCAGAAATTTCTATATCAACAATTTTGTAAATACTCAAAGGCCAATTTACATTCTTCATAACGCAACTGATTTCGCCGTTTCAAGTGCTACATCATCATGGTGGAATTTACTGAAAATACAGTGAAATTTTAAAACGAGTTGCCTTATTATTAATTATTTGGCTTAATTTTTTATTGGGTAATTGGTAAACTGCAATTTCCTTTAAATACGCATTTGCTTGACTATGTCTTAAAAAATAACATCCTCAACATATAGGAAAAAATAGTTAAATAATTTTTTTAAATTATAATTAGTTGCCACCTTAAAAGAATTCTTGAGCACATTAACGCAGGTATGTTTGCATTTTGAAACCATTTTTCCTTTCTGTATCGACCAATAAAACTGAAAGGCACTATATTGAGTTTTATTCTTACCAACATTATCACACACATTTTATCATTCTATCTGTTAGTTATCACACGTATTTCAGGGTATTAACATCTGTAATATCCTTAACCTTATTGCCTTTTATGATTTGCTAATTACCCTTACGTGAATTTTGGTTGACATTTTAATATGCCAAAAGTGCTTACCTACCTACCTTAACTTTTATATACTCGAACAATTCTTATACTTTCAGTATTATCTTTGCGAATCTGTTAAATTATAAAACAAAACATTCTACCATAAATACCAACAATTCTATAAAATGCTTCTATCTAACCCTCTAGGGTTTTAAATATATTTATAATAAAGTTAACAATTTTTTATGAAAGATCATATATTTGTAAACCCACTTTATATAACTACAAATAATGTTAAGAGTTCAACACGTATAAGAGAATCCAATATTGCTTACTTTTACAAGTTCGGATACAAAATGTTTTCTTATTTGCCTAACTCTATTAACTCAACAAGGTAAGCGCGTAAAAAAATGCTAAAAGCTTTAAAAAAACACCTTGTACCGTACATCTAGATGTATATTCATACAATATATGATAAGTAAGTTCAAGTTTAAGTGAAGATATTCTTAATAAATATATCATAACAACTTTTAGTAGTATTATTACAGTACTTATAATCTTCACTTTTACTTGAAAGTTAAAAAGTTTGGTGATTAAAACGTGTACAGCAGCAGTATCATAAAAACTTTTACCTCCTATGATGTTAAAACTTGATTTCTTTATGCTATGATCATATAACGTATATTTTTGCCTTGTACACTAAACTTCTTATGCAGACTCGCGTTGTCTAGTTTTAAAATTGCTAACCTCTCTATTAAACAGTATTTTAAATTTAAAAGCAATTTCTTCTATGATTCTAACAGATTATCATTCAGGCAATAGTACTGTGAACAGAATTGATGATGGTTCTCAAAAACTGAAACGTTGCCAAAAATTTGATGAATGCTTTTTATGTATATAATACAAGGTATTTTCAAAAATGCATCTTTGGTTTTTGACAAAAGAGATATTAATACTTTTAACCTATATCCTGATCAACCAAAACATTTGACTTCATCAACATGGTTTCTGTCACTCTTAAGATTGTAAATACGTTAAATAATGACCACCCAGTATACATATATATGTTATAAGCCTTTATTGAAACAAATCTCGTTCAATACAAAGATATATGTGCAAACCGAGCAAGTTAGTTGCAACGTATCTATATATATCTATGTATCGGAACAGAACAAGGAATGCTCGAGATAAATCACGCGTATTATACGAGAATTCTGTCGATACATTGCTTACATACTTGAGAACAATATTTGAATTTGTCATATTGTCATCGCCTGAGGGGCCATGGATTTTGTGGATGTTTTAAAACCGCAATATTTGCGAGCTCTATATGTATTGCATTCGATAGAAAATACGCGTTTCAAATTATTTGATTCCTTAAAATTGATCTCCTAAAAATTGTAGAATAACTAGGATAAGTCTTCAATTGTCTGCCTTTAAACAAATTAACCTTGCACTTAAAGATTATCGGAATTCGTATTGTCATTATGATCACATGCTACTATTTTCTACAGGGTGTCCCGTAATTAATTGGATATGTTAATGTAGGATAACTGTCATGAAAATAAACCGTTTGAGCTCAATATCGCTTAGCAAAATGTTATTGGTTTTCGTTCTACAGGGTGTTAAAACTAATTTTTAATTAAACATTTATTGAAATATTTTGGAATCCACTGGACAGATTAACCTAAAATTTGGCGTACTCTTATTATTTGCGCTGAGGAACACGAATATGATACCTATTGTCCCATTACCACTAGATGGCGCCACAAACAACAACATTGAGTGATTAAAATGGTCATAACTTTTTTGACCTACCTGTACGCACATTTGCGAGTGAAAATAATAAAACAGCATTTAATTCTAGTCAAAAAAGGTATGCTTCTTTGATCTCCAAAAAATAGACCGTTTTCGAAATAAACGCATTTTTGTATTAGGTTGCGTATGAACAAATTATTATCGGTGTTTTACAAAGTAGTTACATAACTACGACCTGTCAAGGTGAATTATTAATAAGTAAGTCTTTAATTTGGCTAAAGCTCGTGTTCTTGTTGTGTTATTTTCCCTTTAAAATGCTGCGTCACAATGCTTTTTCTAATGCTCAGATGCGGGATATGGTATGTGTATATGCTCAAGAAAATTTTCGTAGTCGAAGAGCAGCGCAGCGTTATTTAGATCTGTATCCGGATAGAAGGCAGCTAAATCATCAAACATTTAAAGCGTTGTACGATAGATTAGGCGAAACCGGCTCATTTCGTTCAAAAAACGTAAATGCGGGAAGACCAAGGATAATTGGAGCAGATATGGAAGATGAAATGTTGGTTCGTGTTATCGAAAATCCTGAAACCAGCACAAGACGTATTGAGGCAGCCACTGGTGTAAGGAAATCTTCGGTGTCCAAAATTATACGCCAAGAAAAACTGTATCCGTACCATTTCGCTCCAGTTCAAAATCTTCTTCCTCAAGACTCCAATTCAGTCAATTTTTAAGAGAGCGCCAATTGAATAATCCATTTTTTTGTAATAAAATTTTATTTACGGATGAAGCCACGTTCACAAGGAGAGGTGTTTTTAATTGGTGTAACAATCATATCTATTCGATGGAAAATCCTCATGCTTTCCAAGAACACCATTTTCAACATGAGTTTTCAATAAATATTTGGTGTGGTATCTTTGGGGATTCTATTATGGGATCGTTTTAATTGCCAGCTAAGCTTAATGGAGACCGTTATCTAAATTTTTTGGGGAATGATCTTGATTCATCTAGAAGATGTGCTCCTAAATTTAAGACGTGACAGTTGGTATATGCACGATGGTGCACCGCCACATTATTCACTGCAAGTCAAAAATTACTTGGACGAAATTTATCTTCTTAAATGGATTGGTAGAGGTAGTGAATATCCGTGGCCTGCGCGTAGTCCCGATCTTAATCCCTTAGATTTTTATTTCTGGGGCTACTTGAAATCACTTGTGTATAAAAATAAAATAAATAACCGTCAGGAATTGTGGCAAAAGATTGTGGAAGGAGTCAATACCATCAGGGCCCAAGAAGAATCATTGTTTGGAGTCAGGCAAAATTTAAATAAAAGAATTAGACAATGTGTCCTAGTGGATGGTGAACATTTTGAACAATTATTATAATCAACAGCCTTTTCTAATTTTATCGTTGTTACGCAACCTAATAAAAAAATGCGTTTATTTCGAAAGCGGTCTACTTTTTGGAGATCAAAGAATTATACCTTTTTTGACTAGAATTAAATGCTGTTTTATTATTTTCACGGGCAAATGTACGTACAGGGAGGTCAAAAAAGTTATGACCTTTTTAATCACTCAATGTTGTTGTATGTGGCGCCATCTAGTGGCAATGGCAAAATAGATATCATATTCGTGTTCCTCATCCCAAATAATAAGAGTACGGCAAATTTTAGGTTAATCTGTCCAGTGCATTCCAAAATAATTCAATAAATGTTTGGTAAAAAAATAGTTTTAACACCCTGTAGAACGAAAACCAATAACATTTTGCTAAGCGATATTGAGCTCAAACGGTTTATCCTAAAAGGTATCCTAACATTAACCTATGTCCAATTAATTACGGGACACCCTGTAGAAAAAACATTTTTCATAACTGAATTTTGTAACTGTTAAAGCTAATTATAATAAAAAACCTGTAAGAAAGCACGAATAAAATTAATATATCTCTACTCGATTCGTAATCTAATATGTAGTATAGAAGTAGGGAAATTTTAAGATAAGTTTGCAGGTCTAGCAATGATTATTTGATAGCAAGGTAATTTTTTTAATGTTTGTTCTATGCAACACTAGAAGTATCACTGTGGATGGTTGCAGTTTTTTTCCAATATAAGGATTTAGGATGTGTCAAGGACCTCAATCCTTGGAACACACACTACTGATGTGGCAAAAATGTGGCCAAAACTTAATCTTCTGAAATGAAACGCTGAGGAGAGTATTAAGAAACGTTGGGTTTTCAAAATGATCAACTAATCTTCTTGTTTCGTTACAAATACTAGTGGAATGATACCTACTGCCATAAAATATCAGCCAGCTAATCAACTGACAGAGTCTTGTTGTGGTAGTTGTGTAGTAATAACGGATTTTGATAGTTTTTCTGTGCCCCTAACTACGATGAACAAATCTGCTTTAACAAGGCGAACTTCGTCATCAACCTTTGGAATATCAACAAGAACAACATGAACAAAATCTTCATCATCTTAAATGAAAAGTTAAGAAAAGTTTTACAAAACTTCGGTTTTCAAAGTGATAAACTGAAAATTTTTATTCATTGCAGATATCAAGGGACACAGGCCTGTAAGGTCCTCAACAAATTTCCTCCGTGACAGAGAGAGAGGGAATTTGAAGAATTAATTCAAGAGAGAAATAAATTAGTTGCGTAGTGGAAAAAGTACACCTAGACGTATTACTACTGTTATAGCTTCTCTGCTATGTGATTAGTTACCCAGTCTTCTCAGAACATCTTAGTCCAAAAAAGTGTGAACGTAAGTATTTGAGTTACATTCCCTCTTGGATATAGAATAGACAATAAATAGATCATCGGCCAATACTTTTTTTATTTTAAAAATTAGAGGTAGTTGTTTATTTTTATTTTTAATAATAGGCATTATAAGAAGCTTTGTCCTTCAGAAAAAACCCGTTTTTCCAATTGTAATGTTGTAATGTCATAAAACTCTTAAAGGAATAAGTCACCAGTAATTTTACACGAGGAAAAAAAGAGTAGTGGAAAAAGTACACCTAGATGCATTACATGCATATAGTTTTGTCATAAGTGCACCTTAACCACTATGTGATTTGTTTCATCAACTTCGCAAAGCATCTTATTCAACAGTAAATTATCTGAATATAGTACAGTACGAGAATTGAATCAGCCAGTCAAGCAGTTGACAAGAGAGTCATGAATTAGTCGCCTAGTGAGAAAAGTGTACATAAACGTATTTTTACACGTATGCTACACCTTTTCTTCTATGTGATTAGTTTTATCAACTTCGTATTTGGAGATAGCTACAGTATGAGAATTGAATCAGAGATAACGCCAGTCATTTTAAAAGAAATAAATTAGTCGCGTAGTGAGAAAAGTGCACATATACGTATTTCTAAATGTACATGCCACCTTTCCTGCTATGTGACTAGTTTTCTTATCTTCGCAGAACAGATTCCTTGCAAGAAACTGGATTTATAATCAGGTAAGATAAAAATAATTTTTTTTTTATTAAGTTGCAGCTAATTTTATTGTGTATGGTTTGTTACATATATTTCCAAAGTTTCGGGTTTTCAGAAGTGTTAGGGACTTCGTTCTTTTGAAATAGAGTGATATTCAAATTTATTCCAGGAATAGAAAATTGTAGATATTAGTTATGTCTGTAAAGGTATGAAAAAATCTCCAACTTGGAAAGGGGAGTATTAACAAGATTTGACTTTTCAGAGTAGAGTCTTTTTTTCTTGAGTGATACTAAGGATGCACACCACGAGTTCAATAAACAACATGGAATGGTGGCCAGTCAATCGTCATTCTACAAGACAATTAGTTACATTAATTAGCATAGTAGGAAAAGTTCCGACAGACGTATTTAAACTGTTTGTTGGAACGTCTCGTATCATGTGATTAGTTTTATTATCTTCGCAGAACATAATAATTGCAAGTATCCTTTTGAGTCAGAACCTGGAATAACAAATAAATAATAAGCGTTTTAATTCAAATAGTCATATATTAGTTGCAGTAACAAAAAACTGATGCAATGTTGCAAAATAATGGTCATACCTCAAAATGACTAAGTTGTTATGGGGCGGAAACTAGTAATTGAGAAATCTATTTTTCACTTCTTGACAACTTAAGTTGTTTTAGAGATTGTCATCGATAATTTGTGTCAGCATTAACCTCAATCATTTCAACAAATCTTAAAGCAGTAGCACCCTTAGGAGGGTCGATATCATTGTCGAGACTGAGATACATCTAACAAAAAATGCCACCAAATTTTCATCCTTTGAAATAAAAACTAATTAGGTAACAACTAACTGACTCTTCAGACTGGTCAAACTAATCTTCTTTTTTTGGTGCAGATACTAGAAGAAGGATGCTCGTAATGTCCTCAAATTACATTCCTGGAAGAACATTGAATAATGGATGACCAGTCACCCCTTTGATTGAAATCGTCTTGTGGCATTTGCAGTCACAAAAAACTGTTGCAACGGTTGCATACTAATGGTCATACTTCAAAATGACTAAGTTGTTATGGGGCAAAAACTAGTATTTAAGAAATCTATTTTTGTCCTCCTAACAACGTAAGTTTTTTCAGAGATTGTCATCGATATTTGTTTCAACTTTAACCTTTGGCATTTCACCAACTCTCAACGCACCATGTTCCTTAGGAGGGCGAGTATCTTGTTGGATCTGAGAAAGGCAGATACTAGTGATCTGGACAAAAATGCCATTAATTTCTATGATTTGGAACAAAAGCTAAGGAGAGTACTACAAAACTATATTTTCAGAATGATAAACTAATATTGTTTTTTCTTTACAGTTACTTAAGGAAGAATGGCCGGCACGTGTGTTATAAATCAAATTCCTGAGACAGCATCGAATGAGTTCATCCTACAAGACAAAAAATTAATTAGTTGCATAGTAGGAAAAGTTCCCACAGACATATTTAAACTGTTTGTTGGATCCTCTCCTATTATGTGATTAGTTTTATTATCTTCGCAGAACAGATTCCTTACAAGTCTACTTTTCTTGCTTTCTTAGGATTAGAAACTGGATTAATAATCAGGTAAGTTAAAAATAATTCTTTTTTATTTATCTCTATCTAGTCTTGGGTATTGGTTGTTACATATATTCTCAAAGTTTCAGGATTTCAGAAGGGTGATATTCAGATTAATTCCAGGAATATAAAATTGTAGATACTAGTAATAATACTTGTGTGTTAAAATACTTTCATAGTGATAAACTAAAATTTTTATTCATTGCAAATACTAAAGCAGGCCTGTAAACGTCCATTAAACAAGAGATAAACGATTTTGTCGCCTACCTGAAAAAATACACACCTAGACGTAGTACTACTGTATAGTGTTGCCTTTACCACTATGTCATTAGTACCCTAGTCTTAGAACTTCTAATTCCAAGAAAGTTTGAAGTTTTGGAATCAGAGTCGCTCTTGAAAATAGAAAACGTTATTAAATATATTTTTAATGTCTCATCAATGAGCAATTCTAATAGAAGGAAAGAAGTTAGTCGGGTACTGGAAAAGGTGTACACAGGCGAACTACTACTGTTTGAGTATACCTGTACCACTATGTAATTAGTTTTCTCATCATCGCATAGCATTTTATTGAATAGTAAATCATATGGATATAGTACAGTACGAAAATTGAATCAGACAACGCCAGTCAAACATTTTACAAGAGAGACATGAATTAGTCGCGTAGTGAGAAAAGTGTACATATACGTATATTTACACGTACATTACACCTTTTCTTCTATGTGATTGGTTTTCTTATCTTCGTAGACTAGATTCTTCGCAAGTTTACATTTGTTTCTCTTATTATTAGAAACAGGATTATTAATCAGGTATGATAAAAATAATTAAATATTTTTTTTATTTTTCTCCACGTAATTTCACCCTATATGGATTGCCTACATTTTAATTACCAAAGTACCAAGAAACAGAGAATGTTAGATACTAGTGATGTGGACAAAATTATGGCAAAATTAATATTTTCCGGAAATAAAAGGCTTAGGATAGTATTAGGAAACTTTGGCATTTCACAGCGATAAAAAAATCTTTTCACATTGCTGATCTATTGAATGTCCGCAAGGTGCTTAATAAATTCTATTCTTTAAAGAACCTTAATTGATGGATTAATAGAAACTATTGCAATGAAATAGTCTTGTTGTGATAGTTAAACAATACATTAAATTAATGGTCACACTTCAAAATCACTAAGTTGTTTTGCGGAGTAAAGTAGTTATTGAGAAATCTATCTTACTTCTCTTAATGACTCAAGTTATTTGAGAGATTATCATCGAACTTTTGCTTTGACGCTAATCTTCGGCAATTAAATAGAGATTTTAACGAGACCGACCATTTTTATAGCAGAACGCAAGAAACGAGCTTTACTAACCATTATAATCTTAAACTGTTTTTCTGTTGAAATGTTTAAATCTCTTCGTACAGGCTGCCAAACTTGCATTTTAAGAAATAGAAGAAGGTTCTCGATCATGCAATAGTTCTTTACAAAATGCTGCACTCGCTTAGTCTTCAAGACCCGGATCACTACTGACTACTACAGACTAGATGATTGGAAAAGGCTGAAATACCATTGTACTGGGAAAAAGTAAGTAACATAAAGGCTTCTTAAATATACAGCAAATAAACTCAGTTCTCTTTTGTTCTGGATATGTACTTCCTAACTAGAGCTCTATGCGACAGTTTCAACGGAGGTTTATGAGTTAGTAATGTCCAGGTGTACAAGAGGAGAGGGTTGGAGTTGTGCTGGGACAAAAAATGAACATTATTGAAAGTTAAGTGTTAAGTTTTTAGCAGTTACAGGTAGAATAAGTATGTCAAAAATTAAATGCAATGGATGAGATTTTAAATTTTCAGACTGATAGGTTTATATCCTTTTGCTTTATAGATATTAAAGAAGGGAGGATCCGTAACGGCCAGAAGAAGATATATTTGGAAGGACATGACTAAAAGGCATTTTAATTGAAATAGTCTTGTTGTAGTAGTGGTGGACTTATAACGGATTTTAACAGTTTAAGTTCGCCATAACTATAATGAGTTTATTTTTATTAGCTACAATGAACAAACCTCCATTAACGAGGTGAACTCCGAATGAATTTAATTTAACCAATGAAAGGCTCAGGAGGGTATTGAAAAAGGTCGATATTTGTTTCAACGTTAACCTTTGGCATTTCACCAACGATCAACGTACCATGTTCCTTAGGAGGTCCAGTATATTGTTGAGACTAAGATGCTAGTAATCTTGACAAAAATGCCACCAATTTCCATGCTTTTAAACAACTTCTAAGGAGAGTGCGAAAAATCTCTGTTTTCAGACTGATATTCTAATATTCTCTTTTCGTTATAGATACTAAAGAAAGAATGGTCGCCACGTGCTCTACAAATCAAACTCCTGGAAGAACATCTAATGATCGTCAGTTCATCGTCATTCTGCAAGACAAGAAATTAATTAGTTGCATAGTAAGAGAAGTTCTGACAGACGTATTTAAACTGTTTGTTGGAACGTCTCTTACTATGTGATTAGTTTTATTATCATCGCAGAAAAGATTCCTTGCAAGTCCATTTTTGCTACTCCTATGATTAGAAACTCGATTAATAATCAGGTAAGATAAAAATAATTAATTCTTTTTTTTTAATTTCAGCCTGTATGGATTAGCTACAGTTGAATTACCAAAGTTTTGGGATTTCGGAAGGTACTTTTACTCTCTTTCCATTCAAATCTTTTAAATCTCTTCGTATAAGCAGCCAAACTTGTATTTTAAGAAGTAGAAGAATTGGTTCTCCATCATGCAAGAAGTTCTTTGCAAAGGAGAATGTTATGAGATTTTACATTTTTAGACTGATAAGTTTATATTCTTTTTGCTTTACAGATCTTAAAGAAGGGAGGATGCGTAACGAGCAAAAGAAGATATATTTAGAAGGAAATGAGAAGAAAAACATTTTAATTGAAATAGTCTTGTTGTAGTAGTGGTGGACTTATAACGGATTTTAACAGTTCAAGTTCGCCATAACTATAATGAGTTTATTTTTATTAGCTACAATGAACAATCTCCATCGATATTCGCAAAATTGTCATCAAATCTGTATTTTCTGAACTGAAAGTTTTACTTGATGAATTTAAATTATAATACTAGTGAGCATGTTTGTTATTCATTTTTATTAAGGATAATTAGGCAGTTATTTATTTATTTATTTAATAATGTATTGTATTAAAGAAATAGGTAACTTTATTAAAGTTTTTTTAATAATTAAAATTTTTTTTCCTAGGCATACCTCGTCAGTGAGCCATTCTATAAGGGAAAAAGAAATTAGTCGTGTAGTGGAAATGGTGTACTCAGACGTATTACTACTGTTTGACTATACCTGCACCACTATGTGATTAGTTTTATTAACTTCGCAGACCATCTTATTCAACAGCAATCTATTCGGAGATAGTTACAGTACGAGAATTTAATCAGACATAACGCCAGTCAATATGAATTAGTCGTATAGTGAGAAAAGTGTACATATACGTATTTTTAAACGTACATCGCACCTTTTCTTCTATGTGATTGGTTTTCTTATCTTCGTAGACCAGATGCCTCGCAAGTCCACATTTGTTCCTCTTATCATTAGAAACTTGATTAATAAGGTAAGATAAAATTAGTTATTTTTTAAAATTAACCTAATGTACCTAATTCTACTATGTATGATTTGTTACACACGTTTCCAAAGTTTCGGGATTTCAGAAGGGTTAGGGACTTCGTCCTTTTGTAATAGAGTCATATTCATAATTATTCCAGGAATAAATTATAAGTAGGTACTCGTAATACTTTGACCGAATTATGGCAATATCTTAATCTTCTGAAGTCTAAGGAGAATATTAGGAAACCTAATTCTTGGAACAACATGGAATGGTGACCAGTCAATCGTCATTCTACAAGTCAAGAAAGTAATTAGTTGCATAGTAGGAAAAGTTCCGACAGACGTAATTAAACTGTTTTTCGGAACCTCTCCTATCATGGGATTAGTTTTATTATCTTTGCAAAACATACTAATTGCAAGTATCCTTTTGAATCAGAACCTGGAATAATAACAAATAATGAGCGTTTTAATTGAAATAGTCATGTAGTAGTTGCAGTAACAAAAAACTGTTGCAATGTTGCAAAATAATGGTCATACATCAAAATGACTAAGTTGTTATGGGGCGGAAACTAGTATTTAAGAAATCTATTTTTCGCTTCTTGACGACTTAAGTTGTTTTAGAGATTGTCATCAGTAATTTGTGTCAGCGTTAATCTCAAGCATTTCTAGAGGACTTAAAGCAATAGCACTCTTAGGAGAATCGATATTATTGTCGGGACTGAGATACATCTGACCAAAAATGCCACCAAATTTTCATCCTTTGAAATAAAAACTAATTAGGTAACAACTAACTGACTCTTGAGACTGGTAAACTAATGTTCTTTTTTTGGTGCAGATACTAGAAGAAGGATGCTCGTAATGTCCTCAAATTACATTCCTGGAAGAACATTGAATAATGGATGACCCGTCACCCCTTTGATTGAAATCGTCTTGTGGCATTTGCAGTTACAAAAAACTGTTGCAACAGTTGCATACTAATGGTCATACTTCAAAATGACTAAGTTGTTATGGGGCGAAAACTAGTAATTAAGAAATCTATTTTTGTCCTTCTAACAACTTAAGTTATTTGAAAGATAGTCATCGAAGATTTCTTTTAACATTAATTTCGGGAATGTCATCAAGGTTAATGCAGTAGCATGTGCTAGATAGTAGTGACATGAACAAAATATTTGTTTTCGGAAATAAAAGGTTCAGGAGAGTATTGAAAAAGGTCGCGTTATCAGAGTGATAAATTCATCTTCTTTTTTCGTTGCATATAGAACTATCAATGTACCATGTTCCTAAGGCGGTCCAGTATATTGTTGAGACTAAGAAAGGCAGATGCTAGTGATCTTGACAAAAATGCGACCAATTTCCATGCTTTTAAACAACTTCTAAGGAGAGTGCTAAAAATCTCTGTTTTCAGACTGATATTCTAATAAATATTCTCTTTTCGTTATAGATACTAAAGAAAAAATGGCCACCACGTGTTCTACAAATCAAATTCCTGGGACAATATCTCAATGATGGTCAGTTCATCGTCATTCTACAAGACAAGAAATTAATTAGTTGCATAGTAGGAGAAGTTCTGACAGACGTATTTAAACTGTTTGTTGGAACGTCTCTTACTATGTGATTAGTTTTCTCATCATCGCAGACCATCTTATTGAATACTACATTATCCGGAGATAGTTGCAATACGAGAATTGAATCAGATACGTCAAGTCAAGCATTTTATAAGAGAAACATGAATTAGTCGTGTAGTGAGAAAAGTGCATATATACGTATTTTTAAACGTATATAACACCTTTTCTTCTATGTGATTAGTTTTCTTATCTCCGCAGAACAGATTCCTTGCAAGTCATCTTTTGGTGCTCTTATGATGAGGAACTATTATTAATCAGGTAAGATAAAAATAATTAATTCTTTTTGATTTTTCTTCACGTGATCTCACAGTATATAGTTTACCGAAGTTTTGAGATTTCGTAAGAGACAGGGACCTTTTACTTTTGTAATACAATGATATTCAAATTTATGCCAGAAACAGAGAATATTAGATACTGATGTGATGTGGACAAAATTCCGGCAAAATCGGTATTCTGTAAATTTTGGCATTTCAGAGCAACAAAAAATTAGCTTATAGCCTCTGCAAAAACGAAGGTTGTTCTGAAAAAATTATATTGGCTTATGAAATTTTGAATTGAAAAAACCTTGTTATGGTAGTGGTAAAGAAATGATAGATTTAAAAAGTTATCTTTACCATTAGTACAATGAGTTAAATACCTCATTTTATTCAAGTCAAACTAAACCATATTTTCATTAAAAACATTATTTATTTAGGAGAATCCGTTAGAGACAATCGCTGGTGTCTAAAGTATTCATGTTTAATGTTGCTTGTATAAAACTTTTAAGCATTTCAACATCAGCTAATCAACAAGAGGAAAACAAAGTAGTCATGTAGTGGAAAAGGTATACCCAGGCGTATTTTTACTGTTTGAGTACATCTGTACCACTATGTGATTAGTTTTATCAACTTCGTAGGCCATCTTATTCAAGAGTAAATTATTCGGAGATAGTTACAGTACGAGAATGGAATCAGACAACGCCAGTGATGCATTTTACAAGAGAAACATGAATTAGTCGCGTAGTGAGAAAAGTGTGAATATATACGTATTTTTACGCGTGTGTAACACCTTTTCTTCTATTTGATTAGTTTCTTATCTTCGCAGAACAGATTTGTTGCAAGCCTCTTATGATGAGAAACTGGAATAATAATTAGGTAAGATGAAAATAATTAATTCTATTCAAATAACTTCGCATAATTTCACTCATGGATAGTTACAATTATTTCCAAAGTTTTGGGATTTTGAAAACGTCAGGGACCTTTATAATACAGTGTTTATGTTATGAGTAAAGAATGGATAGGAGTGTCTTTAAGAAACAAAGTCATTTATAATTTCTAGGACAGTAAATATACCGGTTTCTAATAGTCAAAATTAAGCAATTATTGGCTATTGGGATTCTTTAGAGTCTCTTCCAAAAAAAAAAAACGATATAATCCCTATAATAGGATAATACTAGTGGTGTGGACAAAATTATCACAAAATCCAGATTTTCTGAAATAAATGAAAGAGTATTAGGAAAAGTTGGCATATTAGATCGAGAAAAAATTTTTACGTTGCTAATACTAAAGGATGCCCTGTGCTTAACAAATTCCATTTTTGGAATAACCTTGAATGATAGATGAGCAGAAAGCCATTTCAATTAAAATCGCCTTGTTCTGGTAACAGATTTTAATAGTAATCATTATTATTATTACAATGAGTCTATTTTTGGTACCTACGTTGAGTAATATATGTTGCTGTAACATAACCTTATCTCAAAAGTACTAAGTTATTTCGTGCGGGGAATAGTAATTAAGAAATCTATTATCCTCCCCTTAATAACTTAGATTTTTTGAGAGATTTGTCAACAGAGACTAACCAATTATTTTGATAGCAGAAATAAGAAATAAACTTTACTAACCATTATATTCCTAAATTGGTTTTCTCCTTAGATGTTTTAAATTTCCTCCTATAAGCTGCCACATTTGTATTTTAAGAAGAATTAGTTCTCGATGACTACTATGAACTAGATGATTCGAAGAAGCAGACAAGAGAAACATAAATTAGTCGCATAGTGAGAAAAGTGCACATATACGTATTTTTAAACGTACATTGCACCTTTTCTTCTATGTGGTTAGTTTTCTTATCTTCAAGAGTCCACATTTATTGCCCTTATGATTAGAAACTGGATTAGTAATCAGGTAAGATAAAAATTATTATTTATTTTGATTAATTTCTACCTAATTTTACTGTATAAGGTTTGTTACATATGTTTCCAAAGTTTCGGGATTTCAGAAGGGTTAGGGACGTCGTCCTTTTGTAATATGCATATTTATTCCAGGAATAAAAAATTATAGACACCAGTAATGCTTTGACTCAAGTACGACAAAATCTTGATCTACCAAAATATAAGGAGAGTATGAGGAAAGAGTAAGGTTTTTTTAGACTGATACTCAAATCGCCTTTTTTTCTTGAATGATACTAAGGATGCGCGCCACGTGTTCAATTAATGAAATTACTGGAACAATATTGAATGATGGCCAGTTAATCGTCATTCTACAAGACAAGAAATTAATTAGTTGCATAGTAGGAAAAGTTCCAACAGACATATTTGAACTGTTTGTTGGATCCTCTCCTATTATGTGATCTCCTATTAATTTTATTATCTTCGCAGAAAATTTATTAGTAAGTCTACTTTTGAACCTGGAATAACAAAGAATTATGGACATGTCAATTAAAATAGTGTTATAGCAGTTGTGCCTTAACGGATTTTTAAAGTTTTTTCTATACCACTGTTACAATGTGCTTATTGCTGTTAACTGCGATAAACAAATCTCCATTAACGAGGCGAACTTCGGATGAATTTAAATTGTAGTACTAATAGTTTGCATGTTATTCAATAAGAGTTACTGTGAAATGCCTATATGATAATTAGATTTAATTTTTATATTATATTTAATGGTCATATCTTAAAATAACTAACTTCAATTTATTTCGACATGAACCTCTGGAATATCATTAAGACTACTGCAGCCGAAACTATTAAAATGAGCAAAATCAATAGACATTATCTATTGAACAAGAGAAAAATGAATTAGTCGCGTACTTGGAAAAATAACCACCTAGACGTAGTACTACTGTCTAGTGTTGCCTTTACCACTATGTCATTAGTACTCTAGTCTTAAAACATCCAAGTTCAAAAAAGTTTGTGCGTAAGTTTTGGAATCAGGGTCCATACTTTTCTTCATTTTATTAATATCATTTTTAACCCATTACCTATTTCAGTAGATCAGAGGTAGCAATTTATTTCTTCCATAATATGCTTTATTAAAAAAAAATGATAACTTTATTAAATATATTTTTTCCTAGCCTTTTCCTGTACCTTTTATAGCTCATCAATTTTACTAGAAGAGAAGAAATTAGTTGTGTAGTGGAAAAAGTGCAACTAGACGTATTACTACTGTTTCACTGCGCTTTAACCACTATGTGATTAGTTTTCTCATCATCGCGGATCAGATTCCTTGCAGGTCCACTTTAGTTGTTAAATATGGTTAGAAAATGGATTAATAATCAGGTAAGATAAAAATCAATAATCATTTTTTTTCCACATAATTTCACTCTATGTGGTTTAGTTATAATTAGTTCCAAAGTTTTGGGATTTTGAAAGGGGCAGGGACCTTCAGTGATATCTACATTTATGCCAGGAATAGAAAATCTTAGATACCAGTTATGTGGATAAAATGATCGCAAAATCTTTAATTTCCGGAAATGAAAGGCTAAGGATAGTATTAGGAAACTTTGGCATTTCAGAGCGATAAAAAAATCTTCTTTTCACATTATAGACTTCCATTTTTGGAAGAATCTTGAATGATAGATGAATAGAAAGCCAATAACAATAACAACGACCAAACAAGTTAAGTCAATCACTTATTTCCTTAATAATTTGCAATATAAGAATCCTTCCCCAAAAATATCCCATCAAAAAATATACATTAGAAATATTCAAGTTTAATTTTGATAACATAACATTTAAAAGCATTTTGTTTTTCCTAGGATTAAATTATCAGGGAGCCAAGGAAAAAAAATTAGTCGTGTAGTGGAAAAAGTGCAACGAGACGTATTACTACTGTTTCATTGCACTTTGACCACTTCGTGATTAGTTTTCTCATCATCGCAGACCATCTTATTCAATACTATATTACCGGAGATAGTTACGGTACTAGAACCGATTCAGACACAACGCCAGTCAAGCAATTTCCAAGAGAGACATGAAGTAGTCGCGTTGTGAGAAAAGTGTGCAATTACGTATTTTTAAACGTATATAACACCTTTTCTTCTATGTGATTAGTTTTCTTATCTTCGCAGAAAAGATTCCTTGCAAGTCCACTTTTGCTACTCCTATGAGTAGAAACTCGGTTAATAATCAGGTAAGATAAAAATAATTAATCCTTTTTTATTTTTCTTCACCTAATTTCACCCTGATGCTACAGTTGAAATACCAAAGTTTTGGGATTTCGGAAGTAGAAGAATTGGTTCCCGATCCAAAGGGTGCAATCGCTTAGTCTTCAAGACCCTAGGATAACCATTGACTACTATGCACTAGATGATTAGAAGAACCTGGAATACCATTGTACTGGGAAAATGTAAGTAACATAATGGCTTCTTAAATATACAGCAAATAAACTCAGTTCTCTTTTGTTCTGGATATGTACTTTCTAACTAGAGGTCTATGCGACAGTTTCAACGGAGGTTTCTGAGCTAGTAATGTCCAGGTGTACAAGAAGGGAGGGTTGGAGTTGTGCTGGGACGTAAAATGAACATTATTGAAACTTTAGTGTTAAGTATGTTTTTAGCAGTTACAGGAGAATTAAAAAGTTAAATGTCAGAATTTAAATGCAAAGGAGAGTGTTATGAGATTTTACATTTTTAGACCTGATAAGTTTATATTCTTTTTGCTTTACAGATATTTGAAAAGGGAGGATCCGTAACGGCCAGAAGAAGATATATTTGGAAGGACATGACTAAACGGCATTTTAAATTGAAATAGTCTTGTTGTAGTTGTGGTGGACTTATAACGGATTTTAACAGTTCAAGTTCGCCATAACTATAATGAGTTTATTTTTATTAGCTTCAATGAACAATCTCCATTGATATTCGAAAAATTGTCATCAAATCTTTATTAATGAGGTGAACTTCGAATGAATTTACTTTATATTTTACTAGTGTGCATGTTATTCATTTCTATTTAGGATAATTGGAGGTAGTTATTTATTTCTTTAATAATATGTTTTATTAAAGAAATAGATAACTTTATTAAATATATTTTTTCTCCTAGGAATACCGCACCACTGAGCCATTCTATAAGGGGAAAAAATTAGTTGTGTAGTGAAAATGGTGTACTCAGACGTATTACTACTGTTTGAGTATACCTTTATCACTATGTGATTAGTTTTCTCATCATCTCAGACCATCTTATTCAATACTAAATTATCCGGAGCTAGTTACAATACGAGAATTGAATCAGACACAACGCCAGTCAAGCAATTTCCAAGAGAGACATGAACTAGTCGCGTATTGAGAAAAGTGCATATATACGTATTTTTAAACGTACATAGTACCTTTTCTTCTATGTGATTAGTTTTTTTATCTTCGCAGAACAATTTCTTGTAAGTCCACTTTTGTTGATCATTTATGATGCGAAACTGGATTAATAATCAAGTAAGATAAAAATAAATAAGTCTTTTTTATTTATCCACATTTATACCAAATTTGTCATATCAGATCGAGAAAAAATCTTTTTATATTACAGATATTAAAGATGCCCGCAACGTGCTTAATAAATTCCATTCTTGGAAGAACTTTGAATCATGAATGAGTAGAAAGCCATTGCAATTAAAATAGTCTAGTTGTGGTAGTTACAATACATCAGATAATGGTCACACCTCAAAATCACTAAGTTGTTTTGAGGAGTAATGTAGTTATTGAGAAATCTATATTATCCCTCTTAATGACTTAAGTTATTTGAGAGATTCTTATCAATTTTGATTTATGATTCATTTGGGTGTTAAGAAAGATTAATTAATAGTCTTTTAAGGATGCTTAAAAAAATTACATTCTTCAAAGAACATTGGCGATTGGAGATTTCAAATGAAATAGCCTTATTACGAGTATGGTAGTGGTAAAGTAATAACAGATTTTAATATAATTTAATTAAATGATTTATAGGCAGAACGTAAGAAATAAACTTTACTAGCTATTATATTCTTAAATAGGTTTTCTCTTTAGATTTTTTAAATCTTCTTCTATAGGCTGTCACACCTGTATTTCAAGAAGTACAAGAATTGGTTCTCGACCATGCAATAGTTCTTTACAAAAGGCTGTAATCGCTTAGTCTTCAAGACCCTAGGATCACCACTGACTACTATAGACTAGATGATTGGAAGAAGCTGAAACACCAGTGTAATGCCAAGAAGTAAGTAGCATGAAGGCTTCTTAAAATTACAGAAAATAAACTCAGTTCTCTTTTGTTCCAGAGGTTTGGTTCCTAACCAATACTTTATAAGACAGTCTCAACCGAGGTTTCTGAGCTAGCAATGTCCAGGGAAGATTAGAGTAGCGCTTGGAAGAAAAATGAACATTAATATAAGTATAATGTTTTATAGTTTTTAGTAGTTACATGTAAAATTAAAATAATATCATAAAATCAGAAAATATGCCTATTTTTAGACCTTCTCCTTTGCCTTATTATATCAGATAGGCTTTACGGCTAAATATAATTATAATTTTTTCACAATAAAAAAATTAGCGACAGCATAAAAAAAAACTCAAAATTTCATAATATTCTGGTCCTGTCTTCTTCAAAAACTAGGCAGGTGTGGCATTTTATATTAAAATCCATGGTATATTTATCTTATAGGAAATTTAATATATTTTCTCACAAGAAAAATTGTTCGACGTCGCCTGCATTTTTAAATAAAAAAAAAGAGGAGTACATTTCAGAATATTGAATTAATTTCCCTTAAAACCGTAAAGTAAGTTCAAAAATGCTTAAGGATCTTTTAATGGATCCAACACATGTGTGTCTTTAAAAATGGATCAAGGTTCATTTTTAGATAATACCCCAGGCAATTTCTCAACGTCTGAACCATTTGTCACTGAACACTGACAAAAGGTATCACCTTCTTTTGAAGTAAATTCTAATATCTAATCTTTTAGAGAAATGGATTAGCCACCATCAATATGAATAGCTTTATCATTACGGGCGAGTCGGCAAAGCAAAATTTAATTTTGCGACCTTACCGAAAGGGAGTTAAGGTTGGAAAGCTTTTAGCATTTTAATGAAAATTTTTATAAGGGGATGTGATCATAATGTCATACTATCAAAATTTAATCTTATGTTATCTCTTAGTTTTAATTTAAGGGATTTTCCTGTATTATTTAACTGAATATTCTAGTCACCACAAAAATTTAAAATTGATATTTAAGAAACTGGGCGATTTAGAAATGTGAAGTTAGTGCAGAAGCAGTTCGACCCCTTCCAATAGAAAAGAAAATATGGAAACATGCCAGTTATTCGACCTAGAGATAAAAACTTCATAACTCGCAGGCTGATATGAAAAAGTAAAAATCTTGGAAGCCCTTTAACCATATTCTTTAATTAACATTTCAATTTCTAAATATGAAAATGCAATTCAAAGTATGGGAAACTAAGTATAAACCAAACTATGCTCATTTGTAATTTGAATTTTTAGCCGATTAGTCATTGAAACATAGGAAATTTAATTTCTCCTGTTTTGGCAACATAGGACTATAGTGGCTCTAGTTTTTTGAGCTTTATATTTCGTCGTACGACAGACATAGGAGTAGGCCATTGTTTAAAAAATATTTTTTCGTGAAATACTTATGAATGAATTCCAAAAGTTAAACATGCTCACTTAGAGAAAGATATTTCAACGTCTGCAGGTAGTTACACATCTGAATTAAATACCAGTGAGGTTGCTGTAATTCTTTTATTTCTATCTTGTTCCTAGCGCTACAGAACTGATTATAGATGATCATCAAAAACTGGTCAAAAACTGGCGGATTCGGATTTTTCCATCACAAGTTGCAGGCTGACATGAAAAATTAAAAATCTGAATGTCCTCTCGATTAAATATTAGATTTTTAATATTTAAAGTATGGGAAACTTATAACCAAATTTGGTTTGGTCAAATGGTTGCTACAATCTAGAAATTTGCATAAGCTTGATATGCTGAATAAGCAAAATATATAGTTATTGTTTTAATTCTAATTTGTTGAAAATGGGAAATTTGAAATGCATAACTTAAAAGGATATAATTCCAGTTTCAACGACACCTTTAGATACATATAAAGAAACCTTTATCATTTTTATATTTTATTATTAAGCAAGGTAGGACTGGACCTCATCCTAACAATTCTCATAAATATATTGGAAAGACGTTCAGGATTATTTTCTTTACAGATATCTTATTTGCTGTAATATTCGTGAACTTTATTGTTCTTAAAAGGTTCAGAAGTGACATAAAAAATTTAAACCTCAAACCTTCATAGTATGTATTTCTTAATATGGTAGATTTGTATTTTTAAGTGACTTATTGTTTGCAGAATAGCTTTGAGTTTCACTGCTCTACCTAAGTTTAGAACAGATTATATCACAAAGCATATTCCAGGGTTGTCAAGCATCACATCTTGTATTCAAAAGGTATTTTAAATATGCATCCATATGAAGAAATCTTCTTCGTGTGCTGAATTGGTTTTCAAACGCCTAGTAGTAGACTAGAAATAACAGTAGATTCCAAAGTCAAGGAGTCTCATGATTTTCTTGGAGTTTGTGTCGAGATTTCTTCATAGAAAAGTGCAGATCCATAAATGATGTCCTTATAAATATGAAATTTATCAACGGGGCATTTATGTATCAACATCTGGTACATGAATGAAAATAGAGGTATGAGTGGCAAATAATCCATGGATCATAGTAGTATTAAGCGAGTTCTTTGACACCATTAACCAACAAAAAATGCTAGAAGCGCTGACAGAATACTGACGTTATGTTTCATTGTTAAGAGTGGCATTAAAAATAAATATATCAAAAACTCAAGAATTGACAAATCTTATTACTAGTGGAAACATACATATATAACGTAAGAACAACAGCCATAGACCAGGTAAGAACAAATATCTGAGCCACGAGAAGAGACAATCAAACCACCGAACATCAAAGTCATGTAAGGCTGACTTGGATAGCTTTTGATAAATTGAGTTATGTTTTCAAATCTAACTTCCCAATATGCCTGAAGAAAAATACAATTAATAGAAGAAATAAGTATAATGGGTTTAGGTCATATGTTTATAAAGCATATAGTGGTGCTCCTCAGGGTAGCAATCTTGCTCCTTTTTTGTTTTTAATTTTTATCAATGACATATCTGTTAACATTTTAAGCAATAGTCTTCTGTTTGCTGACGACCTAAAGATATTTCTCATTGTAACTAATTGAAATGACTGTTTGCTTCTGCAAAATTATATTAGTTCAATCTACAACTGGTGCAACATTAATAGGCTTCCTCTCAATATTGAAAAATGTAAAAAGATGTCCATTTCTTTGCTAAAAAATGAAATTAGCTTCGACTATACATTAAATGGTACAATTCTTTCTAACTGTGATTATGTTTGTGATTTGGGTGTCAATATTGACAAGAAGCTTAATTTTTGCAATCATATTAATAATATCATAAAGTCATCTTTAAAATCTCTTGATTTTATTATAAGAGCAGACTTCACTAGTATCAAGTAGAATCATCATATTTAATTCCCTAATAAAATCGCGATTACTTTATGCGGCTTCACTCTGGTATCCAAACTATACTGTTCACATTGTTAGACTTGAATTTGTTCAACGTAAATTTCCGAAACATATCGCATTTAAAACTGATGGAATTTATCCGGAACAAGAATACGATGAGCACTTGTTACTCAGCAGATTCAATATCCTTTCCCTTCATCAGGAAACCATTTGTGGAGGTTTGCTGTTTCTGTTCAAATTGTGTAATGGTCGCATTAACTGCCTGGAATTGCTAGCAGCTCTACACTTTGTTGTGCCTTACATTAATACTAGAAAACAAAACATTTTTTACTTACAAACACATAGCACAAATTTAGCAAAGAAAGAGCCTTTATACAGAGCTCTTGGTTTAACTTGGTCCATTTGAGTCTGGATGTCGATCTCTTTAATATGTCTTTTCGTCATTAAAAAAAAATATCGTCAAATAATATCATAAACCTCTTAGGCCACATCGGTGGCGACCAATGGACGAAGGATATTAAAATAGGAAAACCCACCAACACAATGGATTGATGATATAAAGCGCTGCCAAACAAATTGGATGCGGGCGGCTCAGGAAATTCAAAATTGACATTTCAGTCGATTAGTCATTGGAATTCAAGAAATTTTATTTCTCCTGGTTTGGCAACATTGTACGTATGGCTCAATCTCTGGACCTTTATATTTCGTTAATGTCGCAATAGTCATACTAAAAATACCTAAATTTTTAATGACTTTTTTTACTTTTATTATATAAGTAATATTTATTACGTAATAAGTGATTTTTATTATATAAGCAAAATTTTACAAATAAAAATAACTGTTATAACAAAAAACACGCAAACTTGGCATATACCGGTATGAAAAAGTCGGCCTCTAGCTTGATTGAACACTGTTGAATAATTTACGAAGAAATTGAGTATTTTATAATACAAAGTGTTTCTCTGTGTGAAATGTGACAATGATTTCGTGAAATGTGATATTTTGGCAAACCCTGTCAAATAGGAACAATCAACACTGCATTTATAACCGCTTGTTAAAATTAATTTAATATCAAATGATAAAACCATATTGACAAAAAATATCAAGTGAAGTAAGAGCTGCCATAGTAGCTGGACATCAATTTCAGTCTGATTCTTATGTGGAAACCATGCTAGACCTAGAGTAAATGTAACTTTATTTAAAGTTTTCATACTCATTTCTTTTAAGCTTTTCTTCTAAAGACAGCAGTAGTTATTAAAGATTCTTGCATCAAAGTTGACATGCGAACGGGACTTTATTCGGTAAAAATTGTTTTCGTCTTAAATAATAACCTAACAGTTGCTTTAAGGTTTATTCTCTCTATACTCATTAAGATGTTACATAAAAAAAAAAATCATACAATGCCCTTAAAAAAAGCAACATTTATCCAGCTTAAAAGAAGTGTTGAACTTCTTTGTGGAAAAGTGTAATATATATGTACGCTGTTCGAATTCACGTACAGTGCTGAGACATGTCTGGAAACGAAATCCACTTTATTTGTCTTGTGTGTTGATATTTCAGACATGAACTGCATATTTCTCAATATCGTTTAAGTCCTTTTATTGCCCTACTCTGAAAAGCAATAATGTGCGCCAGCCTCTATTTTGTCTATCAAAGGCAATGCTTAGTAGCGGAGGAAAAACTGATGGTAATACAAACAGGAGGCAGAAGAGAAAACAGGTCAGTGGTCAGTGTACTCGATTGAGTGTAAAAAGCGAACATTTCATACTTTCATTCCCTCTCTGTCTGGTTTGCCAATCGAGCGACTTTACTTTTAGAACACGGATATTAGGGAATACGAAAACTAAAACCAATTTAAAACTAATTGTTTTTATTCGGGTTGTGGCAGATATTGAAAATTTCCTTTTGATGTCCTTAAAGCGCTTTTCTTGAACGGTTTTTAACCAGCTTCTAAAATGAATATCGTAAAATAAAAGAGGTAACAGTTGGATTTCAGGAAATAATTACATGAGGTTTAATAAATAATGAATTTATTAAAGAAACTTGAATCATTAATATTGTTCTTAGAGCTTATGATTATACTGAGGATGGAGTAAATTATTAATACAGTTTATTTCCATTAATTAATCTTCATTAAACAGTTTGGTTTCCTCCACTGCGTTTTTACTGGATTTTATATGGATCCAGGTATTTTCCTAGCCAAGAGTAGCCTTTCTTGTTTTCTAATAGTAATCATACTGATCCATGCCTCAAACTATACAGGACCACAAAAATCACTATTGTATTGTATATCTTCAGTTTCTTTTCTTGGTAAATTTCGAGGTCGAAGCAAACTCTGATTCCGCTATGTATTCGATGCTGTATTTCCCTTCTAACATCATTTGTTTCGCTTCTCTTAAAGCCCAGGTATTCTTCTTGTTCAAGTATCATGTTCTTTTCGATAGTTGGCTATCATCAGCTCTATTTGCTCCTTAACCACTGCTTTTTTTGAAAAGCGACGTTGTACTAACTTTAAACCATTGTCTGAGATTTTTGAGCCATGAAGCAGGTACACCTACGACCTGGGCCTCTTTTGTCTTCTCTTCCATTACACGCTTTAAAAGTTCATATTTTTCGTTTTCTCAAAATGTGGCCAAAATACTCAAGTTGACGTTTTTTTTTAATATTGCATAAAAATTCAAGTTCTTTCTAAATTCTAATTAGAACGTCTGTATTCCGTATTCTGTCCATCCAATATATCCTAAGCATTCTAGGATTTTCTATTAACGTAGAGTCTTTCAGCTCCTTTTTTGTGTTGCACATGATTCCCAAATAGTCCGTGAATGCTAATGCCTTACACATCAATATCACATATTCTAGAGCAAGTAATGGTGAGAGCGAGTCACCCTATCGGAGCCCACTTCTAATATTGAAGGGTTTTGACATTGTCCCCTCAACTTTACCTTGGGCCCTGAATTCTAAGATCTTCGTCAGATTAAAATATAAGTTTTTCATGATCACTTTTCTTTAACGGAGTCTTGCAACAGGCAGTAGTAAGATGCCTCTGTAGTTTTGATACACCTTTTTTGAGCCCTTCTCTTTTTGAGGAATCCCACGTGTGGCGAAGTACGGAAAATGACTAGACAGTCGTGGATCACTGGCAAAATAAGATCCCGAAGGCGGAAATACAATATAGAGAAAGATTCCAATATCATGGAAATACGAAATTGGGAAGAAGTAGCAAGAGCTGGGACTAGATGGAGAGCGGTGGTCGAGGAGGTTAAAACGCTTAAGTGTTGTTTAGCCACGTTAATTAAGTAAGTAGTAATTTGGCAAAGAAATTTGATATACAACTTTGGAGCAATAAAATAAAAACCATGTTAATCAATTTCTTTCTCTGCAGTGATAATTAAAGAATTATATTCATGTTGAACAGTCATTTCATTTCATGTGACAGTCTGTCTCAATACCTGAAGGGATCTATTGATTAAATAAACAAAATTTCGGTTAATATTGATATATTTAAGGTGTTGTAAGAACAAGTGTATGAAAATACAAGCACGAATAATGTTGCAACAATTGTGCTTCCGAAAGCAAATAACTCTGTTATTGTATATACCATGCAGCGGATGACAGAATCATTCATGTCAAAATTCAAGCTTCCACAACAACTGTGCATTTTATATAAATCTATGCACCAACATCGACATCCCAAGAAGCAGACATAGATGCATTATATGGTCATCTTGAAGAAATCCTACTATTTATCCTGCAGGATTTTAATGCCAGATAAACAAATGAACAAACTATGGGACAGTTTGAACTGAGCTAGAGAAATGAGAGGAGAGATCGCCTTGTAGAATTTGCATACAACAGAAACTTCTAGCTACTAACACTCTCTTTAAAGACTAAAGTAGTACCTCGAAAACAAATTAAGAGAACCATAATACCGCATCCATTAAAAATACAGGATTTTCAGGCGGATATGAGGAATAAGCTCAGCCCGGATTAAATAGGAAATGATTCTTAAAAAAAAGTTGGAAGTATTTAAAGGACATAATGATGAAATCTTAAAAACTGAAACATCTGCAACTAACGCAAAGCATAAACCATGAATTACTGATCACAATCCTATAGAAGTTTGTTAAAAGAAGTCCAAAGACAAGGAGAAATATATCGCCAATATATGTAAAGAAATAGAAGAAAATGGAAACAGAAATGAGCCTATGCTAACAAGAGAATTTCAACCATAGAAGTGGTCTGTTTGCGACAACAGACAGGGTATTGATGACATCTTAAAAACATGGAGGATCTACTGAACAGGAACAAACAGACTCCACCAGAGAAGTTATGGCCAAGTAGTTAGTCCAGAGAACTAGGGCTACTACTTTCCCAAGTAAAGGAAGCGATTCACTCGTTAAAGAAAAACATCGCTGGCAGAACTTTTTCAAATATTGGGAACACAAATTTTTTACTCTATCTGTGCGGCCATATAGAACACAGGAAAATGGTCCAATAACTGATGTACTTACGTTCCATTACGCAAAGAAGGAGCTATTACAAGGTACCGAACAGTATCTCAAATATATCACGTCAGCAAAGTTCGCCAATTAGCTCAAAAACAGACATGCTCTTTACAAGGAAAAGGAACTAGGGAACAATTATTAAATCTAAGATAGCCTATTAAAAAATCTAGAGAATACCAAGTACCTAACATAATATGCTTCGTCGATTATCAAAAGGCGTTCGATTGGGGCAACGGGACCATCCTGATAAACCTGATAGGAGCTCCTGTCCATCTGTTATCCCTTATAAAGAACCTCTTTGAATCAAATATAGCAACACCTATCACCCAACGTATTTAACATATCTGGTTAATTTGTGATGAGAAAGTCCTTAGATAGATAGTCTGGAGGCATAACAATAGCCGGGAAAGAAATCACTAACTTAAGATTCGCTGACGATACCACCCTCATATAAGCGACAGAAAAAGAAATTGTAGAACTTCTCAGTAGAATCAAAGTAACAAAGTCGGCTTAGAAATTGATAAAAAAAAGACTAAAATACTGATAGATTTAACACTTTAGAATTGACTTACCTTTTAAGCAAATATGACCCAGTAGACAGTTTCAACTACTTAGGCTCTACATAACCAGCAATAGAAATTGCGAAGTATAAAAATGAGATTTGTTAAAGCTCTCGTCTTCTCTATTTTTTCATACGGCCTATTATCAGAATCACAACATGGTTTTTGGAGTAAAAGATCGACAAGAACAAACTTAGTTTGCTATCGGTCTGATATAATTAGTCAATTGGAGAACCATAACCAGCTCGATGCCTTATATAGAGATTTCGCCAAAGCATTTGATCGTGTTGATCATCAAACTCTTCTGGAGAAACTGATAAGGAAGGGTTTTCATGCGAAGTTTATTGAATGGATAAGGAATTAGACGGCTAACCTCTAGAGTATGTCACTCCTTTTCTTGACTTGGGAGTTCTTTTGGATGAAAGACTTAAGTAAGTAATTTTCCATTTATTCCACAAGGGTTATTTATTATGGCCTGATCAGATCTATGTTGGAGTATTGTTCAGTGGCTTGTTTTTCAAATTTATCTAGAAACTCTAGAGTAAATTCAAGATCAATTTCTTAGGTATTGTGCCTACCATACTCACACTATTATCAACAATCATAATTATTCATTCCTCAGTCTTTGTCTGAACCACCACTTAGGGTGCATCGTGATATCGGTATATAAGGTCATTCATGTATTTTTTTGATTGTCCAAACTTGTTAAAAGTAAGATTCACTTCAATCTTTCTGCTCAGGCTTTACGTTTTTTATAACCCACTGGATAGGCATATGGGACTGCTAAAAAAGTGTTAATTGTCCATTAAAAAGATCTTTAGCTTTTTGATGTAGGTATTACGTAGGTTTGATTCTGTTGAGCAAGTAATGAATTTTATGAGCTAAATTTTAAAGGTTTATAATTATGAGTGATCAGTTGTGGTTTTTCTTTGTAGTATTTAGGTTGTATTATCATTAGATGTTCTTTTTCTTTTAGATTTAGGCTAATGTATTGGAGCCTTACTTATTTAATATCGTGATTTTATGCTGTTAATGGGCTTATCCTGTTTGTAATAAATAAATAAATAATTAAATATGCGGTGCTGAAACTTGCACTCTTCGTGCTTTTGAACGTCAGAAAATTGACTGCTTTGAAATTTGGTTTTTTCGTGAAGTCAAATGTTTTTTTTTAAATTGCCTTGCGAACCATATTTCGCTGATTACGGGAGTTACGGTATCATCAAAAAATGATGATCTATTACTGTTTAAATTAAGTGTCAAGATTCTGTTTATGTAAATTATAAAACGTATAGGTACCTTAAGGAACACCATAATTCACTTGTCCTTCCCGTCAATGATAACCCTTTGAGATCGATTTTTTGGTGTCGAAAGTTTTTGGTAGTATATTTTTTATTAAAAACCAAATTAATTGTTCACAAAAGTTTATGGATATGAAAGTTATGGTTTGATATCATAAATACCAATGATGATTTAAACAATTTTAAATTGAATAGAAAACATTTATGCCCTCTTTATTTTCGTCTTTCATATTTATTATTAAACTGTCCCCTAATGCAAATACAACTACGTAATACTTCTTAAATTCTTTTTGGCTTAAACGATTTCATTTCATAAATTTTCAAACTTTAAGAGAAACTCAAATATATTTTGAACAGAACAAGAAAACTTACACCGTTATTGTTTGCTCATGGATTCGAAATTTTTAAGTAAATTAAAAAGTTATAACTTCATAAAAAATAAAGTTTACTTATGATACTGCTGCTGAATGAAAGATATGCGGGTTTATTCTACAACGCAGTCTTTATTGAAAACCTTGACAAGCATAATATTTGGCATATATATAGGAACTGTATTTACAAAATGATAAGTTGGATATTGTTAACAACAATTAAAAATAATAAAATTTGTCAGAAACTTGTCAAGGCTTTTTCAAAATTAAGCCGAAACATGACAGCTGATGACTAAGTTAATAACTTTATATCACAGTATGATTGCGTTTAATCTCTAGTAAATTCAGATAATAAATAACTGAAAAAACCGACTATTATGATTATTTTATACGCAAAATAATATTGAGGGTTAATAAGTTGAATTGACTGACATCTATATATTCATATAACAAAGATGTTAATACAACATGAATTCACTTATAATACTTATTAAATGTGGAACTTAGCCCTCAGAACTTCCTTAAATAGACATTTACAGTTCTTTTATTTTGCAAAAGTACTGCGAATTGTCAACTATGATAATTTACAAATGAGTGAAACGATCCTTAATACTGTTTATTTGAGTTAGAATACCCTTACGTAGATATGCGAACAGCATGGTCCTAACTACTACTAGCTATAAAAATATTTTGAGTGACTTAACATCTTTAAATTGGCTTTAAATAATATCTGATTTGACAACATTTAAACGCAATACTTGTATTGTCTGTCTTTATTAGACACTTGTACGGGTAATACGTTTATCTTTAATAGTTTAAAATATTAATTCAAGATTTTCTATATAATTTCTTATTATAAAAGACGAGTATTTTAAATACGTATATTATCCCAGAATACACTTCATGTCAATTTAAAATTAAAATTTCACAAACAAACCTCATTAAATTTATACATTTTGCCTGAGCATAAAGATAAAGTTTTTGCTGAACTTCTTTGCTGAATTAAACTCGGAAGAAATTGTTACTGATTATTTTAAATTTGCAATTTAATGATTCTTTAAGAAACTCTCCTCCCTCCACACAAAATTCACTAATTAAAATATTAATTCAATAAACGCCCTTTTTATAACTATAATGCCGACTTTTTTAGATTTTTTTATAATAAAGCCTGACGAAAACATAATTGCTGAAAACCGCTCAATATTTGAAATTTTACTGTGGAGAGCGACTGAAAATTTATTTTTTAAATCCTATGTTTTTCGGCGTCTATTCGTACCTAATATCATGTTTGGCACCCTAATTTATTCTAACTATCTAGATTTATAATATAAAAGATATTTTTATTTTTTCTCTATATTCAACTGTTTACGCAGGCAAACCAACCCAAGATTCAGTACTTCCGCACTTTTAAATACACGCCTAAACAAAGTGTTTCTAAATATCATGTTAATATTAATTAAATAAAGATAATAAATAATTTAAAATAAAATAGTTAAAATTGTAGTTACATATGGTTTATTTAATTTAAATAATCATTTTTAATATATTATTACTATGTTTATTACTAATTTTATATACTTGCCCAAAAGAATGTTTTACTTACGTACCAAGAATCTTCAATTTTTTAAGACTCTTTTTTTTAATGCTCTTAGAATTTTAAGAGTTAAGTAGGAGGTATTTTTTTTCATTAAATTCAAATAACTACATCTAAGTTTATGAAAAATATATTTTATTCTTTTGTTGATTTCTAGAGCCTCTATATCATATTAAATTGGAATCTCCAACTTTTTTTTCCAAATTTTACTTACAACTAATGAAATATTTATTTTTCCCGTGTAGTGAGATTATACGAACAGAATATTGATAAATTCAATAAGCGTTTAATATTTATATGATATTTGAAAACACCTTGGATATTGATTTTCATGCACCAATAATATATAGTCTAAATGCATTCTTATGTTGCGTTTAAATACAATGTCATGCCTATATTACTTTATTTAAAGCTCTACCCTTTAATATTTATTCGTTATCTTATTATCAACCCTAACGTTATAAAGTAGCAATTGTTTAAATACTAGGAAATAATTTGGGGCATCTGAAAAATGTTGCAATTGACCACACTTTCCGAAGAATATCCAAGAGGCTCTAGGGAGGTTTTTAGGAACAGATTAGAACAGAAATGTTTTGTAAGGACAGTCTTTTCTCGACAAAAAGAATGTCAATTCCAATGTCAGGAGCTTAACATTTCGGCAAGTGTTTTTGCCATGATTAGACTCTTCAAACAACATTTTTTCGTAAATGATAATTTCAAAAAATACTGGCTAAGAAGTTAAAAAAAAAAATAATAAAAAGTAACCAGTAAAACCAAATTAATTGGTGTTATGTGATTTAATGGTTTTATTTATATCCATGATTTCTAAAAGATCTAACTTAAGTTAAACCCTTTTGACAAATATGAAGTACTTTGGTATCCGCTTCAAGTTCGATCCTAAATATGTCCAGCCTGTATAATATGATTGGCGAAAGGAGAATAGATATTTGTTCTCAATCGCTTAATATTATTTTGAGTGAGTTTACTATGTTCCTTGACTCTCGTCTTGATTCTTCATATTTGCATTCAGGGTAAAAACATTTTAGTCTATAAACACCCATAAAGTCCGAATTTATAGAAAACTTAGCACGCCTACACATCACTTACCAGCAACTCAAGATCAAAAGGCTTCAAAACAACTAGACGGAAGAACATGGATACAACACGAGATAAGACATAATTACAGAAACCTTAATAACACTAACCACAAACTAAAATTTGTTTATTTTTCTAGTAACCGATAAGCTTCATAATATCGAGCTTTTGACCCCTATGAATTATATTAAGAACTTCTAACCATCGACCTGTGTTAAACAAAAACCTGTTAATTCTCATAGAACTGTACACACTTTTGCACATCAATTTCGTTCCCGTTTTCTAAATTTAGGTGACATACAGCTTTCCAAAAATCAAGAAATATTTAACTTAGGACTTAGATTCAACTTTGACCATTCTGATAGACTAACAGGATCTGAAAAAACTCTGGTAGACTCTAAAAGAGCCTTAAAGTCAACCATCTTACCTAACCCAGATTTAGATAGAGAGCTTTTTATAGAATAACAAATTTCTAAATTCAACCGAAATAATTCAAAATGGTAAAAACTTCCGAGGTGAACTCAGAAGCAAACATAAAAATCGTGATCAAAATTGAAATGACCTTATCCTAACGAAAGCAGATAAGGGTAAATGGATAGTATCCATAGACCTAACAAAAAAGTCGGCAAGTTCAGTGATTATTTTCAGACTTTGCCAAGTAATCCTACTTTTCGATTTATTCTTCACCTTAAACAATTATTTAAAACTTGATCATTTTTCCATTCGACCCTACAAAATCCTTCCAATCAATCCGGTACTCCGGTAGTTCTTTATTGACTGCCTTAAATCCACAAATAAATCTGTCCTGTGAGACCTGTCCTCGGGCCTCAAAACTCTCTTTCTCGTTAACTTCTATCCTCCTTCAACTCATCAATTTCTCTAATCCATTCTCAATAAAGAGCTTATACGAACTTACTAAAAATTTAATAAAAACAGAAATACTGCCTAACTTATTTCTTGTTTCTTTCAATGTTTTTAACCTATTTCCAAGCATCTTACCTAAAGACTGTTTATTATACACCCGAAAACTTGAGTGTATTGAAGCAAAACTTTCAAGTTGATCATAAATTAAATTGTCACAAGTCTGGTATTGCAATGGGTTCCAACTGATCACTTTTTTCTGGCAGAAGTTTTTATGTTTTTTCTCGAAAGGAAAATCTCAAATTTTGACATTTATAAATAACATGAAATATTGGTGTAGGTGCGTTGATAATATATTTGCAATCCACACTGGTTTCTATGAGGACTTACTGGAGTTTCAGGCATTTCTGAACTCTATCTACCATTGATTATACTGACAAAATAATAAATTCTCTCGATGTTAACAAAACATCTACAAAAACGATGCTGCTTACGGACGTATCTCCTATTTTGAACACCTATCTCAGTTGCCAAAAGTATATCGCGAGATTCCAGTGAGCGATTACTTGTTTTGCGTTAGGACCTCAAATAATTTTTCTAAATCTCTAGTCAACACTAAAGACAACATTCCTGTGATACACAGATCTGGTGATTACAAACTAAACTGTTCTCACCCTAATTGCAATGTATGCTACATCTGACAAAGCGGAAGGAAAATCGAGAAGAGAGTCAAAAAACATACAAGGTGTCCAAATAGGGTATCAGCACTTTATTTGTGCATTTAATCTCAGATTGGCAACGCCACCACTTACGGTGGGAGTCAAAATGTAAACGGGTTCAAGGAATTTCAGTTTCAATGAAGCCGTTTACCGGAGAGCAACGCGCTTTTTGTGTAGGTGCATTTTTCCAAAACAATAATTCGATCGTGACAGCACGCCGTCCATATCGCGCTCATTACCAATTACATGATATTCAATTATCACCGAGCCCTGATGTTATTAGAAAATGGATCAGAATATTTGAAGCTACTGGATCCACAGTGAAAATTCATAATCCAGGCCGCCCACGAATCGTAAGAAGTGCAGAAAGCATCGAACAAGTACGTCAATCAGTCAGAGACCTTATCTGTACGGAAGCGAAGTCAGACGACTACTCTCAAAAGATCATCTTTACATAACATTTTGACCAAAGACTTGCATCTGCATGCATATAAGATACAGTTAGTGCAGGAATTAAAACCGAGGAATTACAATACACGGTTAGAATTTGTCAATGAAATGATGAATCAACGATTCGTCGATTTCAATAACATTTTATTCAGTGAGGTTAATTTTCATGGCCACGTAAATAAGCAAAATTGCAGGTACTGGTCTGACGTTAATCCTCGCAGAAAACACGAACGTCCACTGCATAGCCTCAAAGTGGTCGTATGGCCTGCTATGTCTGCTGATGGCACAATTGGGCCGTATTTTTTTGAAGATGAAAATAGACGGGCACTTACCGTTAATACCGAGCGGTATTGTGCAATGTTACAAGATTTTCTTGCACTATCTCTCCGACAGTTTCAAGGTTTTAACTTAGAAACCTGGTTTCAGCAGGATGGTGCGACATGCCATACGTCAAATCGGGTAATTGAAGCTGTTCAACAATTATTCCCCAATAAAGTCATTTCAAGAAGAGGCAATATTAACTGGCCTCCTAGGAGCCCGAACCTGTCGCCACTTGATTATTTCTTATGGGGTTACCTCAAAAGTAAGGTCTACGAGAATAATCCAGCTGATACAAATCAATAAAGCAAAATATCCAGGAGCAAATAGGATTAATATCAAGGGAAATGTGTGGATGGGTTATCAATAATCTTCGTTCTCGATTTGAAGAGTGCATACAGCGCAACGGACACCATTTAGACAACATTGTTTTTGGTTCATAAATTTCCATTGATTGTACATTCATTTGCCATAAATAAATGATCATAAAAATATGGTGTATTTGGTTTATGAAAACATCACATTTCTGATACCCTTTTTGGACACCTTGTATAACAGATACCTCTTTTCCTTTCGCCAATCATATTATTGAGGGTGGGCATTGTTCAATTTGCTGTAATTTTAATTGTTTACTGTATGTCGTGCAATGTACCATTCTAGACTTATTTGTTATTGGTTATGTTTTGTGAACGTGTAAAGACAATTCCCAAGCAACAAACCATAATATATTATCGTTAAATATATGTTTATTTAACGATTTTTTAGAAGTTTTGATTTTGGTGTATTTACCAACGGTATATCGTCAAGGAATATTTATTAATTCTGTTTACAAAAGGGAGAAATTTGGAAAACACACGGGATTTACATATCTAGTATTTAAACTCGATTACTACACCTCCAATATTTGATGAAATGACCCCGAAATCACAAATATGCCACTTGTAGTATACGATACACTTTTCATACACGTATATGTCTTATAGTGTAAATGCATTAACGTATATGAAACACAATAATTATACCACGCCGCATCTTAGCCAATCAAGAATCCGTATTTCATCTTTCGGGTGACATCATTTAGTAACTTTCTGACATTTTTTTACAGTTTTAATATTTTTTGAAATTATCTGTCACAAAAAACGTTGTTAAATGTGTTCTAGACTGTTTATAGGATATTTTGGAGTCTTATGATGGCAAGAACACTTGCCGAAATGCATTACTCCTGGCATTGGAATTAGCATTGGAATTTTGAACGTAGAGAGAAGACTTACCGTACAAAACTTTTCTATGTTTCATTGAGTCCACTTCAAAATGCACATTTTCCTTAATATTTTAGGTATTATTCAGAAAATACTCTGAAAAGTTAGTTACTAATAGCTAAACTTAAGTCAACATTGCTGATAAAAAAATAATATCATCAATTCTAGGAGAACAGAAACTATTATGGCCTCTCGTTTTGAAGAATAAAATCATTTTAAAATTTTTCTTGGCTGCATAAAAAATATGCAGAGTGGTAAAAAAGTAAATGCAGTCCAATCAGAGTCAAACATAAATATCCAAAGTTGAGTCAACATAAAAAATAAAAACATTTACTTGGAATGACATAGTTTTGAACCATCCTGCAATAAAACTAACATCCTTAAGATGCCCCATATAACAACACTTTACAAGAATAACTAACTACAAAAAAGTTACTTACGGGTGAATTGGATCAACTTGTCGCTGCGCATAAGCAAGAAGAGGACAATTATTTTATCAACGCGCAGTAGCTGCAAACTCAGTTCGAACGGTTGAGTTTTTACCTACTACGCAGTTGCAACAGGCTCGGGCTACGAAACGATGATATGTGGCGCCGAGAAGAGCACAGCGAGAGTGGCAATTATGGTGAATAAGGTAAATATAATAAGGCACAGTCTGTCGACTACCATTGCAGCGAACTGCCAATCCCTCGTTATGGTATGTGCCTCGTCTTCTTTGCGCATCTGGTCCGTTATGAAGCGGATTTCTTTTAGGATCATTGCTAGTTCATATTCTTGGCTCAGCAGGTTATGCTGGGATGAAACGATGCCTTGTTCTTGTCCACGTGGTCCGCTTCCATTGTTACTTTCTTCATTATTCCTGAAATGTATACGTTATTGGCAATTTATAAGATTTCTAGATATTGAACATGTCAAATTTTCAACCACCAAAGTTCTATCAATATTTAAATTTTGATGTAAAATTAATTTAAAAAAAATGTTTATGTTTAGTATATCATGTTTAATTTATTAATAGTTAAAGTTTGGTAATGATATTTTCTGAATAGATCAAAAATGGTATAGTTAAAACATCAACATTTTTATTAATTAATTACACTAACTAGATGTGAGACTTTCGACCATAAAATTTTGTAACTGATATTGGCAAAATCGCGAATATCGTAATAATTGCATCACGGTAATGCAAGTGAGTACATCGCGCGACATCTCTGGAGACTCGTGGAAGGTTATCGAATCTTCCGAAACCAAGGTCAGGCGGGTATGTAAGGAGCTCGCGCCACCGGGAGACCAGTTTGAGTTCAAGTAAGAATATTGGCGCGACTTTTAAAATCGACTTAAATAGTAGAAATAAAGACAGTGAGAATAGATAAGTCCAACTATAGGTATGTCTAGTACTATTAAGTGATCCTGCTTAGTATGGACGTGCAAAATGAATCAGTTCACTATATTTGTGCGTCGAGTGTTTTAACTTACACCTGACCAAAGGTAAAAACGCTTCAATATTTTCACATCATAACATCATGTTAAATACGAGAAATGTCATTATTCAATTTACGTTCGCTGTTATGTACTTTATTATTTTATTTGTTACTTAATTTAAATTGAATGTATTATATGTTAATTATTTTAAAGAAATAAATCATCATAATTCAAAAACTCACTAAGCAGAAAACAATTTTGTCAATTAAGGTCTAAGAACCACCAAAGTTGAAGATTCTTATTTATTAGCAGACATAACTGGAAATAGCTTAAGAATTCGATATTTTTCTTCATTGCGCAATACATGACCGAAGTACTGAAGCTTACGCTTAAGCTTCACTATACTACGAAAAGCACTTCTTTTCACATGCGCCGCAGGACTTTGACGTTGGTGACACGTTCCACCCAAGATATCTCCTGTAAATCCACATCTCGAAGGCTTCGATCTTTTTTTCAGTATCCTACAGGGTCCAGGTTTCGACTGCAGCACGTAGCGTGGGAGAACGCAGCATCTCACTACCATCATCTAGGTATCTAGAACTCAGGTCAGTGCAGCATAATAAGTGTTTCTCTTCGGGACCTGATCTCCTCAGAGTAGTTCCCTTACAAGTTGAGGATGGTTTTGAGACGCACGAATCTGTCTACTCTTTCTATCTCCTTACTCCTTGCCAGTAGCACCCTTGGGACCGAATTGGTGGGGCCAATCATCATGAGTTCAGTTTTTCTGATGTTGAAGAGTGGACTAGGCTTCTTGCTGGCATCTGTTACACAGTTCAGTAATAGCTGCGGGTTTCCTAGGCTGGTTGCCAGTAGTACAGTATCATCGATTTAGCGGATTGATATATTTCCCATTTATTCGGATTCCCAGGTCTAAGTTAGTCAGGGCTTCGTCAAAGATTTCTTCAGAATAGAGCATACAGCCCGATCTCCTTCCTCGCATGGTCACCTGGTTGGTCAGTTGATCCTTGACTGTGATTTGCGCACGCTTGTTCCGTTACAAATTGATGATTACTTAAATTTCCTTATCCTCTATACAATTTTGTAGAGGGGTGATCAACCTCTAATGTCGACAATGGTCAAACACTTTGATGTAGTTAAGGAAACAAATATAGACGTCACAACTGACACCACGAGATCACTGATCAGAATTTGTAGCATGAAAAGGACTTGACGTGTACTAAGGAAATCGCGGAATTCAAACTGCGTTTCTCCGATGTTTTCTAAGCATTTTTTGTAGATCCTAGCCTGTGTTATCTTCAGAAAGATCTTGAGTGCATGACTCATAAGCTCGATAGTCCGAAAAACAAACGTGAATAGTAGCCAGTCCTCTGGAATGTGACCCGAATCGTAGATAGCATTGAACAGTTCAGTTAGCTCCTGCTAATAATAATATTTCAGCTGGTATTTCAGAATTTATGATCGATGTTAAAATAGTCGTGTTTGACTTCGAGCCACTCGATTATTTTACATTTTTCCTGCATCCATGTCTCTTTGGCCTTCCTTACCTCCTTCTTGGTTTTACTATTGATGTCTTTGTATTTCTTCAGATCCTTATTCTTCATCAATATTCTTTGGTCCAGCATCAGCAGAACGTCGTCTATCATTCACTCTTTTCCCACTTTAGGATTACGTCTTTCGTCATTTCTCTTCTGCACTCTGTTCTTATTGTGTAATAGTTTTTAGCTTGTTTCTCGTTCTATTACTTTCTCGAACAATCAGTTTCTTGAGAAAAAAATTGAAAGAAGAAGTAGAAGAATAAAAGGGGTAAAAGAGAAGTCTTTTTTCTATATAAACATTTATAGAAAAAAAAAAAACAAAGCTATAAATACAAGATCTTACCATAGATCTAGGCAATTGAAGTAAAATATTTGACAAAGGATATTCAATAAATGTTACAGGAATATTTAAACTGCCCACATCAGGCCTTAAATATTTCTGGAATCGTTACAGATGTGAGTAACTTCATTCCGTAAATATTTCGTGTAATATTTAAGCATTTTCGTAGTACTGATAAAGGTTAGCTGCCGGAAATGCCCTGCATTAAACTTCTTTCTCATACAGCCTTACCGAGATTAGTAATATAAATACGAAATATGTTTATAAACGTATTAAGTTTCCATATAATGAACCCCCTAAAGCAATATACAGGGATTATTTTTATCTTTTTAAGCTATCAAGTTTATACGGACCGGTAATTTTCATTCTATGAATAAAAATTACTTTTTGTTGTATTTAGGTGAAGAAAAAAACAGAGTTGCACATAAAGAGCTATTTTATGCCCTTACTATTTTATTTTTACCGATTAATTGTATTTTTGTCATAAAACCTAGAGTAGGGTAGTTTACTTAGCTACATAATTGCTGTGCCATGGAAAATATCATTTACAGCAAACTTGGTTTTATAATTAGTTGCTTTCATGAGAGTTGTATCTGTTTTTCCTAGTCGATCTGTTCTTAAGAATGATTCAATTCTCATAGAATTTCCGAAAATCCTCAAAATTTAAATATTCTACTTACTTAAGTTGCATAAACTTATTTTGCATTTTCGTAAATTTTTGAAACAATTTGTTACCGCATCAAATATACTCGCCAACATTTCATATCATAACATTAAAGGAGCTTTTTAAAATAATTAATGACAACAATCGAGTTAATTTAATAATTTAAACTAATACGATAGACCGACACATCAATTAACCATAATATATCAGCGGCTTGGGTAAACTTCTCTAATTAAACCCTAAACTAAATGACCATGCAAGAAACAAATGTGTGAGTGTCCACCCCAATTAACCCAATAATATAAATTAGTACTTGAGTTAATAGGTCTATATATTATTATTATATATTGCGTAATGAAAATTAAATTTATTTTAAAAACATTGCTTTATTTTTGTAACTATGGGGTAATAAAGCAAATTTTACACGTTAATTTTAGGTTTTATGCTGATTAGTTATTTTAGGAACTGTCCGTAATAACTTTAACCCTTTAATATATCTGCGGTATCAAGATCCACGTAGGAATTAATTCCTGATCCTTGACAAGTTTACTTCATTATTTCCTCTGCTGAATTTATCTTCAAGATTAATCATTGGAATTCTATTGGTTTCAATTTTATCAGCATTATTTACTACAACAATTATGACTAAGGGCTTGCATTTTAGGACATAATATCGTATCTAAATAAAAATTAATAAATAAAAGTAGGATTTCACATTTCAATGTAACAATATAAAAGATGAAATCATGTCCATTTAAGTTATGCCTAAAGTTTTAAGAGTTGTTTTTAGATGAGAGTACAAAATATAATATTATTTAATATAAAAAATTTAGTTTATCTATTTTTTGTTTTATTACAAGAATCTTAACGTAAATCTAGGCAACAGGGATAGTATAATTACTAAAACTATTTTTATCTTAAATTTCTTCTTTTAAAATACATTTATTAATAATAATTTGAATATATTAGTGTAACCAATCCTAATAATGGATATGAAGGCAGTCATCGAAGAAAATTTATCGTCATATTGGTCTGCGCTCTATTAGGATTAGGATTATACTACCGCTTCTGCGATTATAGCTGTATTAGTCTAAATCTATTATTGAAATTTACGTTGGCCACCGGTCTATTCAGATCGCAACAATAAAGGTCGGAAAGATATTACTTATCTAATCTCCTGGCTTATAAAAACGGATAAAATCTTCCGGCTGAACGCTTTAATTTTAAATAGTTTTGTAAAAAAGGTTTTAAAACGGGAGTTTAATAAAAATGCGCCTTTAATTTAAAAATTTTGGGTTTTATAATGGTGAGCGCCCACGTAGAATCCCGATATTATGTGGTTTACTGCACAAAAGCGTGTCCTAATTTGAAAAAACTCTTATAAAAGAACTAAAACCTGAGAGAGAAGATGCAGAGGAAAATGTGGTGGATTGCTCTCAGCCCGTTTTTTCTAGCTATTCATTTATTGATCTTGCTAATTCTTTTAAAACTTCATAATAATCCGGTATATAAAAGATTTTTTAATTAATTTTTGGCTTACTTTCAGAGTGAAAATTAATATAAATTTAAAGGTAAAAAATTTTTACTCTTAATATTGGTCAAACTAAACTACCTGATAATTTAAAGGACCCATGCCTATATCCCCGTGCCAAATATTGATTAGCCTTTGAATGATAATTAATTATTATTTATCTGTCAGTTAATCCGTGAGCTTAATAACGAGGCTTATGGGGGTATCCAAACGTTATACTAGCCTATCGATTAAACTTGCAATGTAATAATGCGAGTGGAAAATATGGGAAAAAAAGTAGAATATTGTCCCTAAAATATGAATTAAAAAATGGTGCTTTTTAACGAATCAATTATTGGCTTAAACAATACTAAAGCAAATATCAATTAATATCAACAAGTATGTGTATACTCTCACGAGATGTGT